>NC_086444.1:659792337-660140952 GCF_028390025.1 Pseudophryne corroboree
AAAGAGACATACTTTTGAATATGCTTTTTATTTAATAGTATCTAGCATGTGTAGATGGTATCATACTGTATGCTAATAAACAGACAAACAATTCTTAGATCTGGTTTATAAATACTCGTTATTATGTCTATATAATAAATTTTATTTCTCATATGTCCCAGAGGATGCTGGGGATGCTTCAAGAACCATGGGGTATAGATGGGATCCGCAGGAGACATGGGCACACTTTAAGACTTTAAATGGGTGTGAACTGGCTCCTCCCTCTATGCCCCTCCTCCAGACTCCAGTTTAGATTCTCTGCCCAGTGAGACTGGTCACACACAGGGGAGCTCTACTGAGTTTCTCTGAAAATACTTTATGTTAGGTTTATTATATTCAGGGAAACCTGCTGGCAACAGGCTTCCTACATCGTGGGACTGAGGGGAGAGAAGCAGGCCTACTTCTGTGAGTTTCAAGGCTCTGCTTCTTAGGCTACTGGACACCATTAGCTCCAGAGGGTCTGATCAGTAGGTACGCCTAGATGCTCGTTCCCGGAGCCGCGCCGTCACCCCCCTTGCAGATCCAGAATTCAGAAGCCGGGCGAGTAGAAGATCAGAAGACTTCAGTGACGGCAGAAGATTTCAGTGGTGGCTTAGAGGTACCGCGCAGCGGCTGCACTGCGCGCCATGCTCCCACATACAAAGCGGCACTGCAGGGCACAGGGGGGGCGCCCTGGGCAGCATAAAACCTAATATGCAACTGGCATAACAGTATACAGTGCCTGGGCACTAAATACAGACCCCCGTCAGTATAAATATATAAAAATAAGCGGGACTGAAGCGCGCCATTAAGGGGGCGTGGCTTAGCCCTCACAGCTCTAACCAGCGCCATTTTCTCCTCACAGAGATGCTGGTCCTTCCAAAACACTGCGGTACAGATCAGAGTGAAAAACAAGGGGGGGCACAGTTGTTTGGTGCAATATAAATTAAACATAAAAGCACACTATATCATAAGCGCTGTGGAAATGAGCTGGTAAACTCCTTTTCTCTATCGTCCTTGTGGATGCTGGGGTTCCTGAAAGGACCATGGGGGGATAGCGGCTCCGCAGGAGACAGGGCACAAAAAGTAAAGCTTTCCGATCAGGTGGTGTGCACTGGCTCCTCCCCCTATGACCCTCCTCCAGACTCCAGTTAGATTTTTGTGCCGGCCGAGAAGGGTGCAATCTAGGTGGCTCTCCTAAAGAGCTGCTTAGAGAAAGTTTAGCTTAGTTTTTTATTTTACAGTGAGTCCTGCTGGCAACAGGATCACTGCAACGAGGGACTTAGGGGAGAAGGAGTGAACTCACCTGCGTGCAGGATGGATTGGCTTCTTGGCTACTGGACATCAGCTCCAGAGGGACGATCACAGGTACAGCCTGGATGGTCACCGGAGCCGCGCCGCCGGCCCCCTTGCAGATGCTGAAGTAAGAAGAGGTCCAGAATCGGCGGCTGAAGACTCCTGCAGTCTTCTAAAGGTAGCGCACAGCACTGCAGCTGTGCGCCATTTTCCTCTCAGCACACTTCACACGGCAGTCACTGAGGGTGCAGGGCGCTGGGAGGGGGGCGCCCTGGGAGGCAAATGAAAACCTTTTTGGCGAAAAATACCTCACATATAGCCCCAGAGGCTATATGGAGATATTTAACCCCTGCCAAGATTCACTAAATAGCGGGAGACGAGCCCGCCGAAAAAGGGGCGGGGCCTATCTCCTCAGCACACAGCGCCATTTTCTCTCACAGAAAGCCTGGAGAGAAGGCTCCCAGGCTCTCCCTGCACTGCACTACAGAAACAGGGTTAAAACAGAGAGGGGGGGGCACTGATTTTGGCGATATTGAGATATATAAAGATGCTATAAGGAAAACACTTATATAAGGTTGTCCCTATATAATTATAGCGTTTTGGTGTGTGCTGGCAAACTCTCCCTCTGTCTCCCCAAAGGGCTAGTGTGGGTCCTGTCCTCTGTCAGAGCATTCCCGGTGTGTGTGCTGTGTGTCGGTACGTGTGTGTCGACATGTTTGAGGACGATGTTGGTGAGGAGGCGGAGAAATTGCCTGTAATGGTGATGTCACTCTCTAGGGAGTCGACACCGGAATGGATGGCTTATTTAGGGAATTACGTGAGAATGTCAACACGCTGCAAGGTCGGTTGACGACGTGAGACGGCCGACAAACTATTAGTACCGGTCCAGGCGTCTCAGAAACACCGTCAGGGGCGTTAAAAACGCCCATTTACCTCAGTCGGTCGACACAGACACAGACACGGACACTGAATCCAGTGTCGACGGTGAATAAACAAACGTATTTCTCATTAGGGCCACACGTTAAGGGCAATGAAGGAGGTGTTGCATATTTCTGATACTACAAGTACCACAAAAAAGGGTATTATGTGGGAGTGAAAAAACTACCTGTAGTTTTTCCTGAATCAGATAAAATAAAATGAAGTGTGTGATGATGCGTGGGGTTACCCCGATAGCAAATATTGGCGTTATACCCTTTCCCGCCAGAAATTAGGGCGCGTTGGGAAACACCCCTTAGGGTGATAAGGCGCTCACACGCTTATCAAGTGGCGTTACCGTCTCCAGATACGGCCGCCCTCAAGGAGCCAACTGATAGGAAGCTGGAAAGATATCCTAAAAAGTATATACACACATACGGTGGTTATACTGCGACCAGCGATCGCCATCAGCCTGGAGATGCAGTGCTGGGTTGGCTTGGTCGGATTCCCTGACTGAAAATATTTTATTCATATAGGGCATTTAATAGGATGCATTCTATATATATGTACGTGAGATGCACAGAGGGATATTTGCTCTCTGGCATCAAGATAAGTACGTTGTCCATATCACCCAGAAGATGTCATGGACACGACAGTGGTCAGGTGATACAGATCCCATACGGCACATGGAAGTATTGCCGTATAAAGGGAAGGAGTTAGTTGGGGTCGGTCCATCGGACCTGGGGACCACGGCAACAGCTGGGAAATCCAACCTTTTTACCCCAAGTTACATCTCAGCTGAAAAAGACACCGTCTTTTCAGCCTCAATCCTTCCTTTCCCATGAGGGCATGCAGGCAAAAGGCCAGTCATATCTGCCCAGACATAGAGGTAAGGGAAGTAGACTGCAGCAGGCAGCCCCTTCCCAGGAAAAGAAGCCCTCCACCGCGTCTGCCAAGTCCTCAGCATGACGCTGGGGCCATGCAAGCGGACTCAAGGTGGGGGGGTAGTCTCAAGAGTCTCAGCGCGCAGTGGGATCACTCGCAGGTTGACCCCTAGATAGTACAAGTATTATCCCAGGGGTACAGATTGGAGAGTCGAGACATCTTCTCCTCGCAGGTTTCTGAAGTCTGCTTTACCAACGGCTCCCTCCGACAGGGAGGCAGCATTGGAAACAATTCACAAGCTGTATATCCAGCAGGTGATAATCAAAGTACCCCTCCTACAACAAGGAAAAGGGTATTATTTTTCCACACTATATTGTGGTACTGACGCCAGACGGCTTGGTGAGACATAGTCTAAACTGAAATCTTTGAACACTTACATAAAAGGTTCAAATCGAGATGGAGTCACTCAGAGCAGTGATAGCGAACCGGAAAAAAGGGGACTATATGGTGTCCCTGGACATCAAGGATTACCTCCATGTCCAAATTTGCCCTTCTCAACAAGGGTACCTCTGGTTCGTGGTACAGAACTGTCAATATCAGTTTCAGACGATGCCGTTTGAATTATCCACGGCACCCCGGGCCTTTTACCAAAGTAATGGCCGAAAAGATGTTTCTTCAAAGAAAAAAGGCATCTAAATTATCCCTTACTTGGACGATATCCTGAAAAGGGCAAGTTCCAGAGAACAGTTGGAGGTCGGAAGAGCACTATCTAAAGTAGTTCTACGACAGCACGACTGGATTCTAAATATTCCAAGAATCGCAGCTGTTTTCCGACGATACGTCTGCTGTTCCTAGGAATGATTCTGGGCATAGTCCAGAAAAAGGTGTTCCTCCGGGAGGAAAAAGCCAAGGAGTTATTCGACCTAGTCAGAAACCTCCTAAAACCAGGCCAAGTATCAGTGCATCAATGCACAGGAGTCCTGGGAAAAATGGTGGCTTCTTACGAAGCGATTCCATTCGGCAGATCTCAGGGGATTTGCTGGACGAATGGTCCGGATCGCATTTTCAGATGCATCAGCGGATAATCCTGTCTCCAAGGACAAGGGTGTCTCTTCTGTGGGGGCTGCAGAGTGCTCATCTTTTAGAGGGCAGCACACTCAGCATTCAGGACTGTGTTCTGGGGACCACGGATACCAGTCTGAGAGGCTGGGGAGTAGTCACACAGGGAAAAAATTTCCAAGGAAGTGTGGTCAAGTCTGGAGACTTCTCTCCACATGAATATACTGGAGCTAAGGGCAATTTACAATGCTCTGAGCCTAGGAAGACTCCTGCTTCAAAGTCAACCGGTGCTGATCCAGTAGGACATCATCATGGCGGTCGCCCACGTTATCAGACGGGGCGACACAAGAAGCAGGAGGGCAATGACAGATTCTTCGCTGGGCGGAAAATCATGTGATAACACTGTCAGCAGTGTTCATTCCGGGAGTGGGCAACTGGGAAGATTTCCTCAGCATAAATGAATTCCACCCGGAAAAGTGGAAACTTAATCTGGAAGTTTCCACATGATTGTAAACCGTTGGGAAAGACCAAAGGTGGTTATGATGGCGTCCCACCTGAAGCGCCAGGTCAAGAGACACTCAGGCAATAGCTGGGACGCTCTGGTAACACCGTCGGTGTACCAGTCGGTGTATGTGTTCCATCCTCTGCTTTTCATACCCAATGTATTGAAAATGATAGGAAGGAGAGGAGTAAGAACTATACTCGTGGCTCCGGTTTGGCCAAGAAGGACTTGGTTCCCGGAACTTCAAGAGATACTAAGAAGGGTCTTGATTCGGCAAGAACCGTGTCTGTTCCGGGACTTACCGCAACTGCGTTGACGCCAAGGCAGGTGAACGCCGGATCCTAAGGGAAAGAGGCATTCCGGAAGAGGTCATCCCTACCCTGGTCAGAGCCAGGAAGGAGGTGACCGCACAACATTATCACCACTTAGGTGAAAATATGTGCCAGGGTGTGAGTCCAGGAAGGCTCCACGGAAGAATTTCAACTAGGTTAATTTCTACATTTCCTGCAAACAGGAGTGTCTATGGGTCTCAAATTGGGTCCATTAAGGTTCAAATTTTGGCCTGTTGATTTTCTTCCAGAAAGAAATTGGCTTCAGTTCCTGAAGTCCAGAAGTTGTTAAGGGAGTACTGCATATACAGCCCCTTTGATGTCTCCAGTGGCACTGGGCGATCTCAACGTAGTTTTGGGATTCCTAAAAAATCACATTGGTTTAAACAACTCAAATCTGTGGATTTGATATATCTCACATGGAAAATGACCATGCTGTTGGTCCTGGCCTCGGCCAGGCGAGTGTCAGAATTGGCGGCTTTATCTCACAAAGCCATATCTGATTGTCCATTCGGACAGAGCAAAGCTGCGGACTCGTCCCCAGTTTCTCCTTAAGGTGGTGTCAGCGTTTCACCTGAACCAGCTTATTGTGGTACCTGCGGCTACTAGGGACTTGGAGGACTCCAAGTTGCTGGATGTTATCAGGGCCCTGAAAATATAGTTTCCAGGTTGGCTGGAGTCAGGAAATCTGACTTGCTGTTTATCCTGTATGCACCCAACAATGCTGGGTGCTTCTGCTTCTAAGCAGTCGATTGCTCGTGGGATTGGTAGCACAATTCAACTTGCACATTCTGTGGCAGGCCTGCCACAGTCTAAATCTGTTAAGGCCCATTCCACAAGGAAGGTGGGCTCATCTTGGGCGGCTGCCCGAGGGGTCTCGGCATTACAACTTTGCCGAGCAGCTACGTGGTCGGGGGAGAACACGTTTGTAAAATTCTACAAATTTGATACCCTGGCAAAAGAGGACCTGGAGTTCTCTCATTCGGTGCTGCAGAGTCATCCGCACTCTCCCGCCCGTTTGGGAGCTTTGGTATAATCCCCATGGTCCTTTCAGGAACCCCAGCATCCACAAGGACGATAGAGAAAATAAGAATTTACTTACCGATAATTCTATTTCTCGGAGTCCGTAGTGGATGCTGGGCGCCCATCCCAAGTGCGGATTATCTGCAATACTTGTACATAGTTATTGCTAACTAAATCGGGTTATTGTTGTTGTGAGCCATCTTTTCAGAGGCTCCGCTGTTATCATACTGTTAACTGGGTTCAGATCACAGGTTGTACAGTGTGATTGGTGTGGCTGGTATGAGTCTTACCCGGGATTCAGAATTCCTCCCTTATTGTGTACGCTCGTCCGGGCACAGTACCTAACTGGAGTCTGGAGGAGGGTCATAGGGGGAGGAGCCAGTGCACACCACCTGATCGGAAAGCTTTACTTTTTGTGCCCTGTCTCCTGCGGAGCCGCTATCCCCCCATGGTCCTTTCAGGAACCCCAGCATCCACTACGGACTCCGAGAAATAGAATTATCGGTAAGTAAATTCTTATTTTGTGTTTCCATGACAGAATGTACTGGGGTCTATCCCTTATAGCCAGTTTAATGTTGGTGGGTGTTTGGTACACGTGTGTCGGCATATCTGAGGCTCAGTTCTCTGCCACAAAGGGAATGACTATGTCGGCGCTGTCGACTCCTAATAGTACTTGGTACATGTAAATTAATGTCAACATGTCAGTAGAGGTATATTTTTCCTAAGAGAAAACTATATGGGAGACACAGACATGGGGGGTGACCCTGTCGGCACCAACAATATCTGACTGGATGGATATTGACATGATAATGTGATGCATATCAGAAAGAGCTATATGTATATGTATGTATGGTAAAGTTACATAGGTCTGTGGCAAGATCACAATATTTATGGAGGGAGTCCTATTCATAGAATTTATTTCTCTCAGACCCCTCGGGATCGCAAAAATGTTATTTTGCCCAGTTACTACTCCCTGAGATCGACTCGAATAATGTTTCTTATGTCGACTATAATGTTTCCTGATCAGATCCACAAAATCGGCATTCAGTACCTGTTCATACACATTGGAACATATTAACGTCACTAGGGACCCTGCTTTTCCTGACAAAAGGATATATGTATATGTATTAGATATATATATATATATATATATATATATATATATAAAAATAGATATATGTGTGTATAGGTGCATTTGAAGGTATATTTATGTATATATAAATATTTATAATGAATGCTGAGGTAAAAGTTATTCCTTCTCATGGATAGAATAAAGTGAGAGTCACCCCCTGTTCTGCACAGGGCTCTGTCACAAAGGATCGTATGCAGGAAGATATGTAATACTCTAATTATGTGTCTGCATGTACGTTGATTATATTAGCATTACATGCGCATGGGGGATTAGTTGTATGCAGGGTACTCCTGAAGTTGAGTCATGTCTATGTCATTGCAGCATACTGCCGTGCGATTACAAGGGATATAGGACTCTTGGGTTCGCGGGCCACTTCCATGGCGGTCTCGACTAGGAGGACGTTGTGGATTCACCAATGGAATGCTGAGGCTGACTCTGAGAAGAACTGGAGTCTCTTCCCTATGACGGTGAAACCTGGTTTGGGGATGGCTTTGTTAAGTTGATCTCGGCAGATACCACTGGTAAGTCTACCTTCTTGACCTATGTTCCCTCACAACGGCTGGTGACGAATTATTGTAGGATGCAGTCATTTTGACCGAATGGTGTTATGATTCTGATACTCAGGTCAGGGGTGATCTTATACGGTAGGATCTGTATACCAGAACGTAATGCTGGAAAGGGGAATGGAATGGGAATAGCCCCTGGCACCCTATCTCCGTTGTCTCGCCCGTGCTGTCAGTACACTCTTGCAAGACTATGGTTGCTTGAGCCCATGGCAGCCGCGTTTGAAGGGCGGATTACGTCTGCCCAACTCCGATGCCCCCTCAGGTCTTAATGAGAGACAAAGAGTGAACCGAGACAGGGTGATAACAAGGGGCCCTCTAACTAAACAACAAGGCCAGGGGCTACTAACAAAACTGAAACTAAAGTATGCGCGGATTTCCGCCAGGGAAAAGAACAACAAAATACTCCACTTGTCCACTCTCCTACACGGCACCGCCGAGTACTGGAGAGGACTGTGGAAGCGGATACCTCCGCAATGCTCCAGTACCAGAAAACAATATAAAGCGGCTTAGGCCACAACACGCGGCAGGGCCGCCACTCACGAAACCAGGCAAGATCATCTATCGACTGCCACAGGTAAACGAGGACCAGAAGAACTCCTTAGGATAAGACGACTACACCAAGACTCAGGAACTCAGAGAACAGGAAAGACCGGACACAGCAGACCAGGAACAGACGTTCACCAAACATGAGCAGCATGCAGGAAGCTATCACCGGCATCTGTGTGAGGCACTGAGGAGGCTTAAAACAGGGAACCCTCCAATCAGAGTCCAGAGCCTAATTACCCAAAATGTCGTGCAGCTGCCTTGCTGCACGACCAGAGAACATGTGTGAGTGCATACTAATTAAACACCAGCAACGGGGAACGCGGTCCGCCTGTGGCGTCCCCGTTGCTAAGGACCCGGCGGCTCGGCACGCACGCGTCCTGGTGTTGCTAGGGACCCGGCGGCTCAGCGCGCACGGCGTCCTAGCGTTGCTAGGGACCCGGCGGCTCAGCGCGCACGGCGTCCCTAGCGTTGCCAGGCGCCGTGCAGAAAGGGGAGATGGTGCAGCGGTCGGCTACGGACCGCTGCGCCTAACAGTACCCCCCCCCCCTTGAGGAGGGGTTAAAGAACCCCTAAAGCCAGGTTTCCGAGGAAATTCCTGAAAAAATAATCTCTTGAGTCTAGGGGCATGTAGATCCCCATCCAGGACCCAAGACCTTTCCTCCGGACCATAGCCCTTCCAGTGAACCAAAAAATATAGCCAACCCCGAGAAACTTTTGAATCTTAAACTTTCTCAACCAAGAACTCCTGTTGCCCCTGAACATCCACTGGAGATCTACCCTGGGAGGTCTTCCGAGGAAATCTCCTGGAAGAAACATATTGTTTCAACAGGGAACAGTGGAAAGTATTTCCAATTTTGAGAAATCTTGGCAAGCGTAGCCGAAAAGCAACTGGGTTGACCTTCTTAATGATAAGAAACGGTCCAATAAATTTGGGTCCCAGTCTAGCCGAGGGTTGTCGGAGCTTGATGTTGCGAGTTGACAACCATACCTTATCTCCCACCTTAAAAGTGCCAGGACGTCGGAGCCTATCCGAAAATTTCTTTTCTCGGAAGGCAGCTTTTCTGAGGGCAAGGTGCACTTTTCTCCAAATTGCTCTGAGGTGGGAGGTTAAGGTCAACGAGGAAACTGGAGAATGATGGAAAAAAGAGTTGGCTCTAGGATGAAAACCAAAGACTGAAAAGAATGGGGACTCCTTGGTGGAGGAATGACAAGAGTTATTATAAGCAAATTCGGCCAAAGGAAGAAACTCGGACCAATCATTCTGGAGTTTGGCCGAATACAAGCGTAAGTATTGTTTTAATGACTGGTTGACTCGTTCGGTTTGCCCGTTAGACTGTGGATGGTAACCAGATGTTAAAGACAGTTTCATCTCCAATGAGGCACAAAAACGTTTCCAGAATCGTGCGATGAATTGCGGACCCCGATCAGACGCAATATCAGTGGGCAAACCATGGAGCCTGAACACATGGCGGAGGAACAAAACTGCCAACCCTTGAGCAGAGGGTAATTGGGGAAGAGCAATGAAATGAGCCATTTTACTAAAACGGTGTACTACCACCCAGATGACTCGAAATCCGGCTGAAAGGGGAAGGTCCACCACGAAATCCATGGAAATATGAGACCATGGCCTGAGAGGAACGGCTAAAGGCATGAGTTGCCCGATAGGCAACGAACGAGGGACCTTATGCTGTGCACAAACCTGACAGGAATAGACGAATTCCTTAACGTCTTTAGAAAGACTAGGCCACCATACTGAGCGAGAGACTAACTCCAAGGTCTTAGTGATACCTGGATGCCCCGAGACTTTGTTGTCATGAAACTCAGTTAAAACAGTGCCTCTCAAAAATTCAGGGACAAAAAGACGACCAGCAGGAGTAAGTCTAGGAGCTTGGTGTTGAAGCTGGTTTAACTGAGTAAATAAATCCTGTGTGAGGCCTGCCCGGATGACTGAAGATGGAACTATGGGGGTAGTAACAGGATTGCTATTGTGAACCGGAAGAAAGCAACGTGACAGGGCATCAGCTTTCGTATTCTTGGAACCAGGCCTGAAGGTGATAATAAACCTGAAATGAGTAAAGAACAATGCCCAACGTGCCTGCCGAGCATTAAGCCGTTTAGCTGACTCAATATATTGCAGGTTCTTATGGTCAGTAAATACAGTAATAGTATGCCTAGCTCCCTCCAGCCAATGTCTCCACTCCTCGAAAGCCAATTTTACTTCCAGTAATTCCCGATTACCAACGTCATAGTTGGATTCCGCGGAGGAGAATATCCTGGACATGAAGGCACAAGGATGTAATTCCTGAGACTCCGGATCTTCCTGAGAAAGGATAGCCCCCACTCCAACCTCTGAGGCATCAATCTCCACAATAAAGGGAAGCTCCGGATTAGGATGTCTGAGGACAGGAGCCGAGACAAAGGCCTGCTTCAAGGCCCGGAAGGCAAACTCAGCTTCATGCGACCACTTGGAAGGATCCGCTCCTTTTTTAGTCAAAGCTACTATGGGAGCGACCAGGTCAGAAAAAGTAAGAATGAACCACCTATAATAATTTGCAAACCCTAAAAAGCGCTGAATTGCTTTTAAATTAGTGGGTTGCGCCCAATTAAGAATGGCCTGGAGTTTTTTCGGTTCCTTGCAAAATCCCTGGGGAGAAATAACGTACCCCAAGAAAGACACTTCTGTGATGTGAAAATCACACTTCTCAAGCTTAGCATATAAATGATTCTCTCGTAGCTTTTGAAGAACCAGACGCACCTGGGTAACATGTTGTTCTATAGACTCAGAGTATATCAAAATGTCGTCTAAATAGACGACCACGAACTTCCCAAGGAAGTCACGGAGAACATCGTTGATGAGGTCTTGAAAAACCGCCGGAGCATTTGACAGGACAAACGGCATCACCAGGTATTCATAGTGACCCGACTGAGTGCTGAAAGCCGTCTTCCACTCATCCCCAGATTTTATTCGGATGAGGTTGTAAGCTCCCCTCAGATCGATTTTTGAAAAGATCGCGGCGGAGCGTAACTGATCAAAAAGCACTGAAATCAATGGCAAAGGATATGTGTTCTTCACAGAGATTTTATTCAGAGCCCTAAAATCAATGCATGGTCTAAGCGACCCATCTTTTTTCTCAACAAAGAAAAACCCAGCACTCAACGGAGATTTTGAAGGCCTAATAAAGCCTTTCTTAAGGCTTTCCTGAATGTAATTATTCATGGCCGTGGTTTCTGGCCCGGACAGGGCATATAATCTCCCCTTAGGCAAAGTGGCACCTGGTACTAACTCGATTGTACAGTCATAGGACCGATGGGGAGGCAGAATGTCCGCATTGCCTTTGGAAAACACATCGGCAAAATCCTGATATTCCACAGGAATAAGTTCTGGGATGACTGCCGCAACCCGGACTGGATGAGAAATACATTCTTTAACACAAAAAGGACCCCATTGGGAAATCTCCCCAGACCGCCAATCAATGGTGGGATTATGAAAGGCAAGCCAAGGGTGACCCAAAACTACAGGGACTGCCGGACAATGTGTAAGGTAAAATTCTATATCTTCTGAATGTAAGGCCCCTACTGTGAGTAATACTGGAGGTGTGCGGTGAGTAATTATCCCATTGGAAAGCGGACCCCCATCTAACCCGTGCATGGTGATACGTTTATCCAACGGAATCTGTGGAATGCCTAAGGCCTTAGCCCAAGCTAAGTCCATAAAATTTCCTGCAGCTCCACTGTCGATGAAGGCCGACACCAATGAACCGAGGCTGCCAAAGGAAATTTTAACAGGAACTAATAGAGAGTTATTTGAGGAGATAAGCTGCAGACCCAAGTGAACCCCCTCACAATTCACTTGGTCAGAGCGTTTCCCGACTTGTTCGGGCAGTTGCGAGCAAAATGTCCCTTACCACCACAGTACAAACAGAGACCAGAACTTAATCTTCTGGTTCTTTCCTCTGGGGACAGTCGGGAGAGACCCATCTGCATGGGCTCCTCGACGTCCTCAGGAAAGGTATAAACACTAGGACTAGGCCTAAAAGTTGTTCCTCTTTCAGCCCTCCGCTCTCGGAGACGACGATCAATTTTAATTGCAAGCTCCATGAGTTTGTCGAGAGTCTCAGGAGCGGGGTACTGAAGGAGACTGTCTTTAATAAGTTCTGACAAACCGAGGCAAAACTGACTGCGCAGGGCCGGGTCATTCCAGCCACAGTCGTTCGACCAACGGCGAAATTCGGTACAATACACCTCTGCTGGATTTTTACCTTGTTTAAGAGCACGCAGGTGACTCTCAGCTGACGCTTCTCTATGTTGGTCATCATACAACAGGCCTAATGATTTAAAAAAGGCGTCTACTGATAACAAAGCAGGATCTTCCTTTCTTAACCCAAACGCCCAGGTCTGTGGATCACCCTGCAGCAATGACATAACAATCCCAACCCGCTGAGACTCAATACCAGAGGACTTAGGCCTTAAACGAAAATAAAGCTTACAAGCTTCCTTAAAATTAAAAAAATATTTTCGGTTACCCGAAAAACGGTCGGGTAAATGCATCTTTGGTTCTGGGACCACACTCGGGGAGGCTCGCAAAAGATCTTCCTGCGATCTCACTCGAAGAGTAAGGTCCTGAACCATCTGAGCTAGTGCTTGAATTTGGTTAACCAAAAGCTGACCGGGATTCGGTCCTAACCCTGCCGGATTCATGAAGCCGGATTTTACTCTCACCAAAACAGAATGGGAAAAAATAACCCCCCCCCCCCCCCCCCTTTTTTTTTTAAGTTCGGGCCGGTGATAATGTTATGATTGTGATACTTAGGTCAGGGGTGATCTTATACGGTAGGATCTGAATACCAGAACGTAATGCTGGAAAGGGGAATGGAATGGGAATAGCCGCTGGCACCCTATCTCCGTTGTCTCGCCCGTGCTGTCAGTACACTCTTGCAAGACTATGGTTGCTTGAGCCCATGGCAGCCGCGTTTGAAGGGCGGATTACGAGACAGGGTGATAACAAGGGGCCCTCTAACTAAACAACAAGGCCAGGGGCTACTAACAAAACTGAAACTAAAGTATGCGCGGATTTCCGCCAGGGAAAAGAACAACAAAATACTTCACTTGTCCACTCTCCTACACGGCACCGCCGAGTACTGGAGAGGACTGTGGAAGCGGATACCTCCGCAATGCTCCAATACCAGAAAACAATATAAAGCGGCTTAGGCCGCAACACGCGGCAGGCCCTGTAGCCAATCATTACGGGTTTGAAAAATGACAGTAGCTGATTGGCTGGTGCATTATCACCTACCACTTATCACTTATTTATCACTGCTTTATCACTTCTCCAGGCTTAATACATCTGCCCCAGAGTGACTTATACATACCTCCAACATGACCCTCTCCAGGAGGGACACAATGCTCTGCTCCTGGACTTCCTGTTAATTTACGATTATCATCACCTGTGGTGAAACACCTTTCTTATCCGGGTGTAGTATGGTATGCCGGCGGTTGGGCTCCCGGCGACCAGCATACCGGCGCCGGGAGCCCGGCTGCCGGCATACCGACAGTGTGGCGAGTGCAAATGAGCCCCTTGCGGGCACGGTGGCGCGCTATGTGCGCCACGCTATTTTATTCCCCCTCCAGCGGGGTCGTGGCCCCCCACGAGGGAGAATAAGTGTCAGTATGCCGGCTGTCGGGATTCCGGCGCCGGTATACGGTGCGCCGGGATCCCGACAGCCGGCATACTAAAGACCACCCTTCTTATCCATTAGCCTGTTCAATACAGGTGCCGGCAATCAAATATTAAGTGAAAAGTCCAGAAACAGAGCATTCTGTCCCTCCTGGAGAAGTTCATGTTGGGAGGTATGACTTATACACATGCACAATTAAAAAATATTGACCATTTGCATGAATATGGGCATTGCCTGTGACTCAGAATCAGGATCTTGGTATTTGTACCCAACAAGTGCAGCCATACACCTTGTTCCCATTTCTATTGTGAGGGTGGAAGTTCCTCTTTTCTCTTGTTCACTGCTTTTGGATATTTACCCCTAGGCTATCAATCCCCTCTCTCAAGCACTTGAGAACCTATCCACACTCAGACCCTGAACTGCCATATGGAATTTTTATCTCAGTCACTTTGATTCTCAGTTCCTGCTGACAGATCACGCTCTTCTTTCATCCACCCATGTGGCATAGATTGAGCTCGATGTCTCCCTGATTGTGGCATAGTTGCAACGTCTGCAGCAACTTCATGATAAACTTGAGGTGACCCTTTGCTACACTGCAACCAGTCCAACCGTAGCCATAACTTCTGATCAGCACTGGCCAGAAGAGAGAGCTCCTCCTCTGTCCTGTGTCTTTTTGAATTCCTCTTATGTTCCAATGGTGGGGCCGATGGCAGAGAGATGTGTGCTGAGCGAACCGCTCAGCACACATCTCTCCCGGCGCTCAGCACAGGGCGATCTGTGCTGAGCGTGCGGGGGGAGACTGGGGGGGGGGGGGGGCGCTCACTTCACCCAGCAGGTGAAGTGAGCGACCCGCTAGATTGGCCAATCTAGCAGCAGCGATAGCGATGCGCGGGGCTGCGCATCGCTATCGCTGAGGGGGCTACACACGGAGCGATCGTGCTTAAAATCTAAGCAATCTAGTCAGATTGCTTAGATTTTAAGCAGCGATCGCTCCGTGAGAACCCCCCTTTAGCTTTCAGCAAACCAGAATCACCTTAATTACCAATCTTTCACTCTGCCCTGCAGACAATGGACTGTATGATAAATGAAGTAGAAAAACAGGCTAAGTGAATAATAGTGAACAAGTGTGACATATGACGCATTCATAAACAGGTGCAACATTTTTCACCCTCCAAGCAATACTAAAATAAGTCAGTGGTACAAAAGTAGTACAACTATACAGGATAATTGTTTGCATGCTAGCATATTATATTCATATTTGTAGTGCCGCAAACAATGTACATAATTTCCTTTAAATCGTTCAGTAGAGAATTTTTTATTGTATATTTTAAGGGTACTGCACCAGATGTAATAACATATGATCAGGCAATCCTTATTAGCCTTCTAGACCATAGGTCTACAAACTCGGTCCTCCTTAACCCACACAGTGCATGTTTTTCAGGTCTCACAGAATTACAAGTGAAATAATTAACTCCACCTATGACCTATGCTCTAGACCAGAGGTTCTCAAACTCGGTCCTCAGGACCCCACACAGTGCATGTTTTGCAGGTAACCCAGCAGGTGCACAGGTGTATTAATTACTCACTGACACATTGTAAAAGGTCCACAAGTGAAGCTAATTATTTCACTTGCGATTCTGTGAGGAGACCTGCATAACATGCACTGTGTGGGGTCCTGAGGACCGAGTTTGAGAACCTGTGCTCTAGACCAGTGGTTCTCAAACTCGGTCCTCAGGACCCCACATAGTGCATATTTTGCAGGTAACCCAGTAAGTGCACAGGTGTATTAATTACTCACTGACACATTTTAAAAGGTCCACAGCTGGATCTAATTATGTTACTTGTGATTCTGTGAGGAGACCTGCAAAACATGCACCGTGTGGGATCCTGAGGACAGAGTTTGAGAACCTGTGCTCTAGACCACAGGTTCTCAAACTCGGTCCTCAGGACCTCACACGGTGCATGTTTTGCAGGTAACCCAGCAGGTGTATAAATTACTCACTAACACATTTTCTCATACGTCCTAGAGGATGCTGGGGTCACTTCAAGAACCATGGGGTATAGACGGGATCCGCAGGAGACATGGGTACTTTAAGACTTTCAAATGGTGTGACCTGGCTCCTCCCTCTATGCTCCTCCTCCAGACTCCAGTTTAGATCTGTGCCCAGGCAAACTGGATGCACAACTGAAGAGCTCTACTGAGTTTCTCGGAAAAGACTTTATGTTAGGTTTTTTATTTTCAGGGAGGCTGCTGGCAACGGTCTCCCTGCATCGTGGGACTTAGGGTAGAGAAGTCAGACCTACTTCTAATGAGTTTAAAGGCTCTGCTTCTTTGGATACAGGACACCATTAGCCAGGGCCATCTTAACAGCAGTGTAGGCCCCTGGGCACAGCAATGCACTGGGCCCCCTACCCACTCTCCGGCTGGTAGGGGGTGTTCTATCATCTGCCGAGCATGTAGGACCTGGAGCAGTAATTTCTGCTAATTACTCCATTACTGCACAGATGGGCTAAACTGTAGAAGGGGCATTGGGTTGAATGAAGAAGCCATGGTACATGACTTCCAGGGGGGGGAAGGGGGGGGTAGGGGAGGGGTGGATAGTGGAGTGGGTTTAATATTTATCATTTTCCAGTGGGAGGGCAGCTTGCTTGACTGCAGATATCTCCAGTTCCTGGAAATATATTTCTTAGCTTTGAATGGGATAAAAAACTAGAGAGCCCCACCTTTCAGGACGTACTAGGGACTTGGGTATCAGAGTTCAGGAGCCGGAGCAATTGACCAACAAAAATTTAAAACTGCATATTAGGCTTGTGGAGCTGGAGCAGGGACCAGCTGCTGGAAGGCTGATATCTCTGGTTCTGGGCATAGTAGAGACAACCTGCCCAGCGAAAGGGGAGAGTCCCAGCTTTTGGATTATACCCTCAGAAAAATTCTAAATCACACAAAGCCTGAGATATCTGGCTGGGAAGAGCAATTAACAGGCTCAGGTGGGGACCACTGCTTTCACGTTGGATATCTCCAGTTCCCCAGGGCCGATTTTCAAAAATCTTGTACCCCTGGAAAGAGGAGACCCTCAGCTATCAGCCTAGGGCCCTTATACTCCTGGGGCCCTTGGGCAAGAGCCCATTGAGCCCATACGAAAAGACGGCCCTGCCATTAGCTCCTGAAGGTTTGGAACACTAGGTATGCCTAGGGGTATACTTTTAGAGCCCGCCGTCACCCCCCTTGCAGAGCCAGAAGTCAGAAGATAGGTGAGTAGAAGAAGATAGAAGACTTCAGTGATGGCTTTCTGAGGTACTGCACAGCGATCTCACGCTGTGCGCCATGCTCCCATACACAGCGGCACTACAGGGGGGGCGCCCTGGGCAGCATTAAAACACCTCTTTAAAGGCTGGCAGAGTGATATTGAAGTGCCTTGGCAATAAATTCATACCCCCGCTGGCATTATGTGGTTGAAAAAGAGCGGGCTGAAGTGCGCCAAGTAGGGGGCGGGCTTAGCCCTAACAGCTCACACAGCTAGCGCCATTTTCTTTTACTATACACTGGTCCTTCCTCACACTACTGACTGTATCAGGGTGCAAAACGGGGGGGGCATAGTAAAATGGTGAAATATATGTGTAATAAAAGCGCTGCAGGTTTGTGGGGGGGGGGGGGGGGGGGCATTTTTTAATGTTCAGAACTGCTAATTAAGAGCTGTGTTGTGAGCTGACAAACTCTGTCTGTATCTCCATGACATGATGGGTACACGTGTGTCGGCATGTCTGAGGCAGAGTGCTTCCCACAAAAGGCCGTGGTAGTGACCCTGTCGACACGGTCTACTCCTGATACATGTGAGTCAACATGTAAGTGGATGGGCAAGTGAAAACTATATTGGGGACACAGATGCGGGGGGGTGGCCCTGTCGGCACCTCAGATATATGACTGGGTAAAAAAATGCATATTAATGTGATGCATATTAAAAAGAGCTATATATTTACGTATATATATAGAAAGGTTGAATAATTTGGTGTAAGAGACACAGGAATATCTATGGATGTCTTGGTCATACCTATGTTTCCCTCAGACCCCTCAGGGTCGCAAACAGGTGATTTTGCCCAGTTACTACTCCCTTATACCGACACGAATGCTAACTCCTGTGTCGACCATAATGCTTCCTGATGTGATCCGGAAAAAAGAAAAGAGGAGCATTTAGTACATGATTAGTACATAGGGGGTAATTCTGAGTTGATTGCAGCAGGAACTTTGTTAGCAGTTGGGCAAAACCATGTGCACTGCAGGGGAGGCAGATATAACATGTGCAGAGAGAGATAGATTTGGGTGTGGTGAGTTCACTCTGCAATCTAAATTGCAGTGTAAAAATAAAGCAGCCAGTATTTACCCTGCACAAAAACAAAATAACCCACCCAAATCTAACTCTCTCTGCAAATGTTATATCTGCCCCCCTCCCCCCTGCAGTGCACATGGTTTTGCCCAATTGCTAAAAAATGTCCTGCTGCGATCAACTTGGAATTACCCCCATAATAAGGACGTATTAACGTCACTGTGGACCCTGCTGTTCCGAACAAAGGGGTCTATATGTGTATATGTATATATATTTGTATGTATGTGTATATATATATATATATATATATATATATTTATATCTGTATATTTCTATCTATAATACTACTGAAGTATCATTCTTCATTTTCATGTGCTGAAAGCTCTGTACGAGATGGTCTGGGTCAGCCCTGACAAGATGATTTCAAATCCTCAAGAGGATTCCGTTTGTTCTTTTCCCGCCGCGGATAGAATAAAGTGGGTGTCACCCCCTGTTCTACACGGGGCCCTGTCACGAAGCTAGTGGATCATATGTAGGAAGTTTTTTCGTTATGTTCTAGTTATGTGTCCACACGTACGTCAGTTAGACCTGGCCATTACATGCTCATGGGGAGTAGTAGTAGTATTTAAAAATGGTCGGTTGCCTAGTCATCCGTTATAGATACCCTGGGGAGAGATGGTATACTCCTTACGTTGGGTCGTATCAAGGGCGCTTCAGCATGCTTTCATGTGACTGCAAGGGATAGAGGACTCTTGGGTTCGTGGGCCGATCCCATGGTTTCAGCTAGGAGGGAGTTGTGTATTAACCAATGGAATGCTGAGGGTGACTCCGAGAAGATATAGAGTCTCTTCCAGATGAAGGTGAAGCCCGGTTCGGTGACGACCTAGTTAATTTATCTCGGCAGATGCCGTGGGTAGGTATACCTTCTGGGCTTATGTTCCCTCACAATGTATGATGACGCATAATTGTCAAATGCAGTCATGTCAGCCCGATAGATATGGATTCCCCCTTCTTTCTTTGCAAATGAGCAAGAGGTCAGCAGCCTCTTCAAGGTCACAGGGGCAGAAATCATCCTCTGTTTTCTGCCAGATCCACTGCATGACACTGGGACTCTCTTGCGGGAGCCCACACCGGTGAGGTCACGTCTAAAACTTTTCAGTCGGTCCTGGGACGTACTTGGGCCCGTGGGGTTTACGAATAGTGTCCCAAGGGTGCATACTGGAGTTTCCAGGCGTTTTCCCTCATCAATTTTTCATTATTACCGATTCTCCTCCGGACGGGGAGGGAGAATGCGACGCAACACAAGAGTTGTGTCTGGATCAGGTCATGGTCCTGGTGTCCCCTGTCACAATAGGGAGAAGACTGTTATTCAAGCCTCTTCGTGCTCCCGTAGCCAGATGGCTAGGTTAGACCAATCCAAAATCTGACATACTTTAATTTCTATTTAAAGAAATTTAAACCAATCTAAAAAAGAATATAGGAGGTCTAATTGTATTTTCCTCCGCATTAGTTTACCTGAGGTTTGCTATTCAGGATGGTCATTACCAGTTTCACCAGGGTGATGGCAGTAATGATGGTTCTCCTTCTCTAGTACAGAGCCACATTTATCCCGTATGGGAACGATCTCCTGATAACGGCGAGATCAAGAAACCAGTTGGTGCACAACGTTGCACTCTCCCTGACAGTTCTTCAACAACAGGGTTGGCTCCTGAACTTACCAGAATCACTGATGGCCCACCGACGCGCTTATTGGGTATGGGAATAATACAGAGAGTATTTTCTTCCAGTGGAACAGGTTCTGGAGATCCAGAGTCTGGTCATACGAATTCCAGGACCAGCTGGAGTGTCTACCCATCAATACATTAGAAAGGGTGGTTGCGGCCTACAAGGCCGTTCAGTTGGCAGGTTCCTTGCCAAGGTTTTCTAGTGGGTCCTGTGGGATGAGGGGTCCGGTTCCCACCTACACATACACGGGATAATCCATGTTGGTAAAAGCCAGGGTTGCGCTTCTGTGGTGGCTCCACACCTCACACTTACTAGAGGGATGTAGGTTCGGGGTCAGGACTGGGTCCTGGTATCCACGGATGCAAGTCTCCCAGGCTGGGGAGCTGTCACTCAAGGGAAAATCTTCCAAGAAAAATGCTAAAGTCAGGAAGCCTGCCTTCACATGAATAGGCTGGAATTGACAGCCATTTACGACGGCCTTCAGCAGGCGGTACATCTTCTTCAAGATCACCCCGTGCAGATCCAGTTGGATAAGGTAACAGAGAAAAGCAGAGCGGAAATGGCTGAGGTAACGAAGATTCCCCTCTGGGCAGGCAAAATCTGTAAAGGCTCTATCGGCAAATTTTCAGTCTGGTGGACAACTGGGAAGCATAGTTCCTCAGCAGACACGATCTCCGTCCGGGGGAGTGGGACCCCCACCAAGAAGTCTTCGCAGAGGTGACAAGTCTTTGGGGAGTTCCTCCAGTGGACAGGAGGACTTCTCATCTCAACGAGAATCTTTAGGAAACATTGTTTCAGGTCAAGAGACCCTCATGCAGTAGCAGTAAATGCTCTGGTAACCCAATGACTATTACGGTCAGTGTATTCTTTCCACTTCCACTGATCCCAAAAGTTCTCGGGATAATAGGAAGAACAGGGGTTCGGGCAATTTTTCACTGCCCCAGACTGGCAAAGGAGGGCTTGGTGCTCAGATATTCAGGAGTTGCTTATTAAAAGATCCTGGGCCTTGTCCTCTTCACAAGGACCTACTACGGTAGGTGCCGGGCGTGTACCTAGTCTTGCGCGGCTACATTTGATGGCATGACTGTTCAGCGCCGAATCCTACCACGAAAGGGTATTCCCAAAGAAGTCATCCCCACTCTTGTTCAGGCCAGGAAAGGAGTAACGTCTAGAAATTACCACCAATTTTTAAGAAAATATATGTCTTAGTGTAAATCCAAGACAGGCGTTTCAGTAAGGCGTTTTTCTCAGTTTCCTACAGGCTGGGGGAAATGCAGACGGCAGTTGGCCTCCATTATGGTCCAGTTTTCAGCATTGGAAATTAGCTTTCCTTCCGGAAGTTCAGTTTACGTGAAAGACGTGTTCCACGTCCAAGTTTCATTTGTGCCTTCAGTGGCACCTTGGGATCGTCATGTGGTGTTGCAGTTCCTTCAATTACATTGTTTGAACCTTTACTGAAGGTGGAGTTGAAATTCCTCACTTAGAAAGTGGTCAGCCTATCGACCTTGGCATCTGCACGGCAGATGTCTGAGTTAGCGATCTTATCTCCCAAGAGCCCTTAGTTGATCTTCCTGGAAGACAGAGCTGAATTGAGGACACGTCAGCAATTTCTACCGAAGGTGGTTTCCTCTGTCCACATCGACCAGTGGCTTCTGACGCCTTCGGTCAGTAAAAATCTCTGGATGTGGTCAGAGCGTTGAAGATTTATGTCGCCAGAATGGCTCAGCTTTGGAAAACAGAGGCTCTGTTTGTCCTGTATGCTCCTAACAAGGTTGGGTGTCCTGCTGCCAAGCAGATCATGGCATGCTGGATTCGGTACACCATTCAGCACGCTTATTCCACGGCTGGAAAGCCCTTTTTACTAAATGGATGGGCTCATCCTGAACGGCTGTCCGGGGGAGGGGGGGTCTCGGCATAGCAACTTGCCATGCAGCTACTTGATCGGGGTCAAACTCATTTTGCAAAGTTCTACAAGTTTGACACCTTGTCCGATGAAGACCTTAAGTTGGTCAATCGGTGCTGCAGAGTCATCCGCACTCTCCCGCCCGTTCTAGAGCTTTGGTATAAACTCCATGGTTCTTGAAGTGACCCCAGCATCCTCTAGGACGTATGAGAAAATAGGATTTTAATACCTACCGGTAAATCCTTTTATCTTAGTCCGTAGAGGATGCTGGGCGCCCGTCCCAGTGCGTACTGTATCTGCAGTTATTGGTTGTGATTACACACAGGTTCTGTTATGATTTTTGTCAGCATATTGCTGCACATTTTTCATGCCGTTGACTTGGATTCTGTTGAAGGCCACTTTCTGCGGCATGCTTGAGGTGTGAGCTGGTACGATACTCACCGTGGTTTAACAATAAATCCTTTCCTCGAAATGTCCGTCTCCCTGGGCACAGTTCCTTAAACTGGAGTCTGGAGGAGGGGCATAGAGGGAGGAGCCAGGTCACACCATTTGAAAGTCTTAAAGTGCCCATGTCTCCTGCGGATCCCATCTATACCCCATGGTTCTTGAAGTGACCCCAGCATCCTCTACGGACTAAGAGAAAAGGATTTACCGGTAGGTATTAAAATCCTATTTTAACAGGTCCACAGGTGGAGATAATTATTTCAATTGTGATTCTGTGAGGAGACCTGCAAAACATGCACTGTTTGGGGTCCTGAGGACAGAGTTTGAGAACCTGTGCTCTAGACCTCTACTTAGTAATATTTTTGTAAATGGGGACAGTTCATCCATACATAAGAAAGTGTGTTTGGTTTGGATTTGGGAGATCGGTTGGTGGTCTGTATATTTATATGTAGCTTGATACCGCTCTTATGGGCCCTACACATTTGGCGATCCACCACCGAGCTGCCCGATGGCGGATACGGCCGACGGGCGACCTGGCAGCAGGGGGCAGTGACGGGGGGAGTGAAGTTTCTTCACTCCCCCCGTCACCCAGCTCCATAGAAGTGCAGGCAAATAGGGACGAGATCGTCCATATTGGCCTGCGTGCACAGCCGACGGGGCACCAGCGATGAACGAGCGCGGGGCCGTGCATCGTTCATCGCTGGTGCCTCCACACTGCACGATATGAATGTTATCTCGTTCATTAATGAACGAGATCGTTCATATCTTGCAGTCAAATCGCCCAGTGTGTAGGGCGGATTAGGGGGATATCCAATTAGCCCCAGTAATTTACCGGGGCTAATTGTCCCGCTGGGGGCTAGCTAATTAGCCCCAATAAGCCGCGGCATGAGCCGGCTTATCAGGGATTTTGTTTCACCTGCCTCCGGCAGGCGAAGCAGGATCCCTGGAAACAACCCCGTTTTTGTCCGAAAACGGGGCTGTTTCACACGAAAACACAGGTTTCACTGAACCTGTGTGTTTTCGGGAGAAGAGGGTTTTCTTTTTAGGTGATCCATCTGGATAGCCTGTAAAAAAAAATCGATGAAACATCGGAAAAAAGTCAGAAAAATGGCTCAATGTTTTTCCAGGGATAATTGGATATCCCCCTTAATCATCTTAAGGATTGGTACACATTATTAAGGTGCTACATACACAGATTATAGAGATGGAGAGGAATGTTCAGAAAATGTAGTCAGGTTAGACGCACTCAGTGGCGGATCTATAATTGGTCAAGTGGGCCCACAATCTGCACTTATATTCTACAATACTTACCCCCTCCGGAGTCCCTTGTCAGCAGAGGCAGCGGGGTGGGTAATATTGTTTCTGTGCAGGGTAAATACTGGCTGCTTTATTTTTACACCTCAATTTAGATTTCAGTTTGAACACACCGCACCCAAATCTTACTGTGCAACAGTTGCAAAGATGGGGCAAAAAAATCTGAAATTGCCACGCAGAGCAGTTACTGGGTTTCATATTAAGTTAGCAGGCTTCTCTGTTATGATGGGAGAGATGTATCAAACTTTGAAAAGAGATAAAACAGCTTCTAACTGGCATTGTACAAATTAGTTGGTTTGATACATCTCTCCCAGTGTTTGAAAAAACACATCTTTACTGATCACGTAAGTTTATTTACAAAGGAATTGGGTAGATTCATACTTGCCTACCTGACCCTCTCCATGTGGGAGAAAATGCTCTGTTCCTGGATTTTCCTGGTAATGTATGATTGCCATCACCTGTGGTGAAACACCTTTCTTATCAATTAACTAGCTCACCACAGGTGATGGCAATCATACATTACCAGGAAAGTCCAGGAACAGAGCATTTTCTCCCTCATGGAGAAGGTCAGATAGGTAAGTATGGGTAGATTGCAAGTCCCAACTTTTTACAATTTAACTGTTTGAATTTCTAGCGTAGTAGGAGGTTCAAAAGCATGGCAAAAAAAGGAAAGCGTGCTACAGGCCAGACAATGTTGATGAGAAATCAGATGGCATGCAAAGTTCCATCAGAGTGCATGTGATTTTAGTTTCAAAACTTAAATACCGTGTATATGATATCTAAATCATTTAGGTACTTGACAGTGTTTAACCCTTCTGAGTGCCCAGATTGGTTTATTTCTGATCTGTAGTTGCCTCTTTGGGAGTTTTCCGCTTTTTCTAGTGTCATGAATTTTATCTGTGAACAGTCTCCACGATGATCTTTAATGAAATGTTCCGATACACTGTGGTTAGTTTCTTTGTTTTTTATGTTCTTCAGATGTTCATTTATTTGTAAACTAAGGCTGGGTACACACTTAGCTGACTTGTCCCCTATCCTGCCGTTGTGCCGACAGACAAGTAAGCATACACACTTATCAATGTATGTCGGGCCAGACTTCAGAACTGGTTGGGCACTTAAATTTAAATTTGCCTTCTCAGCTGTGATGTCAGCCCCTGCAGCCAGCGTACGGATGGTCAATGAGTCACACAACCAAACATGGCGATATAGCTGCAAGATATATCAGCATTGGCTGTGCTGCAGAGCGTCTCAATATGTCTGTGAACATTTATAGACATATTGTGTACACACCCACCGATCCGCTACTGATATATATCATCCATTCGAAAGAATGGATGATATATCGACCAGTGTGTACCCAGCTTAAGTCTCCTTACTGTTCTTCCAATATTCTGGAATCTACATAGCAATCCGTTAGTGTTGCAGGTGATTGTTCTTAATTATATGTTTTCCATTCAAAAAAGATGTAATTCCTCTGTCTCTCGCCTTCTTCACTCTCCTGTCCCACTACCTGCTGTGTTTTTACTTTCCATCTTACTGTATTTCCTCAATGCCATGCTACCTTCAGTCTATCTTACTCTCTGCAATCTTACCCTCTCTCCAGACTTTCAGGGCAGGGAAAATCTGCTTGATGCATAAATAAATATCAGTAGTACAGGCTATATATAAATGTAACCATTATTTTCTTCAACTGATGGTTGTCATGTTTGACAGGGAGATAAAGGTGGCTAAAGGAAGGCACTAGGTATGCCCTCTATTATGCTGACCATGCCCCCAGTACTGGCCATACCTGCTCCAGGAGGATGGTGTTTCTGACAGTTTTCAGCCCCAGGAACATTTAAACTGGCCCTACCCACAGGAAAGCCAAATATGAGTATATAGTAAGCCTGACATTCCATTCTTATTCGGTGTATTACATAATGGACACATTTTCAAATGTTAAAAGTCCTCATAATAAATTTAGACTTTAAGTTATTTTTAGCTTAAACGCTAAATAAATCACCCAACACGAAGTGACATTCAGATGGAATTCTGTTGATAAATAGCTGTTTCAAATGTGTTTATTTTCTAAAAAGGACACATAAAGGACACCATGCTTGTTGAATACTTCAATTGTTTCACATAATATAGCAAAAACTAAAGGACAGGTGTGAAAAAGCCCACATTGCAGCATTATTGTCTTGCGTGTAGCATAGGCACACGATCGGTATTCATTATATAAAACCTGACACTTTTTCAGTAGCTGAACTTAGAAACATTTCAGAGTATAAAAAACATATTCAGGCACTAATATGTTGGAACAACATGTTGTGGACAAGATAGAAGCTAGTGAGACGGCTATGTGTGAAATAACTCATAGGGCATCTGAAGTGATGGAATCTGGTGAGTAGAACCAGGTATTGTATTGGCTGTGGAGGGGACACAGGGTCCTCAGAAATTGATACTGATGAAAGCGAACAAATTGCTTGGGGAGCGAGCATAGGAGGATGTGGTCAGATGGGGAAACTGCGACAGATTCAGGCCCAATGGCTTAACTCCCAACAGACACTAAATTAGCATTTAATGGTTTGTGGTTTGTCTGCTTCCATGTGTTTAGAGGAAAAATGCAACCATAAACCTATGTACCAAATGCGTTGTTTCTCTCGCAACACACAACATATCTTGCCCATTATCTTCCATCTTAACAGAAGTAGACCTGTGAAAATTTCCCACAATGTCTTAAAGCCCAATAGACTCTAGATTAACGTTACTTTTTTTGTCTGCTTCACTGCGTTTAGGAGAAAAATGTAAACATATACCTATGCACTAAGGGGTATATTCAATTGAAGTCGGATCTACTCCGACATTCATTTGTCGGAATGAATCCGACCTGGGCTATTCAATGCATTCTTAAAACCATCTGCCCATGGCTCTTCCCGTCTCTGCTCCCGCATCTCACTTCGACTTTTTTTAAAGTTGAATTGAGATGGTCGAAACGGGGGCCCCCCATTTTCGACACAAGCACGCGGATCGGCAGCTATTCCGCAAATCCACGTGCTTTTCGACAAATCAAATACCTCGACTTGTCAAATAATTTGGGGTTAGATTGACTAGGTCGGAACCCCTTCCGACCTAAAAAAGTTGAAAACTGACGTCTTTTCGACAGACAGCAGCTTCGACTTCAATTGAATATGCCCATAAGAGCCTCATGTTTGTACACAATGCCAATGTTACACAACAGAATGATTATCAGCAGACTGAGTATGTGCCATGATCACACCTCGCATGCGCCAAGTTGCCTTTGCAATTGCGCTCACACTGAGTTTTTTTAATGCAGAGTGACAGAAGGGACCACTCCCACAGGGAAGAGTACACCGCTTATGAAGCAACAGGCGGCATGCAGGAAAGTGATGGTCCTCAAAGATGACTTCACTGATTGTTAAGCCACAGGCTTGGCTAGGTTGGAGCCCCTTGCCGGAAAAGCAGGAAGGTAACGGTCCCATGGTGGGAATGACTATGCCATTTGTGAAGAAAGAGGTGGGGAGTGATTCTGAGCTCTGTGTCAATATGCAGGTGAAATATGATACCAACAACTCTGTGGGCTAGCTGAAGTAATGGAGTCTGTGGAGAGAGCCAGGTTTAAGTATTTAATGAAGAGGGGGACAGAGGGTCCTTAGAATTTGATACTGGTGAGTGCGAGGAAATTGCTTGGGGAGTGATGGACACTGCCATGGCAGAGATAAAGTACCGTGAGGTGGAGACAGAGGTATCTAAGATATAACTGGCACTAGCTTGGAAACCAGTTTGACAGAAGTGCTCTCTGCAGGTAAGAAGCGTCAGTGCACACAAGTATACACACTGCTGGTTACAAGTGATAAGGACACTGAATGAATGTGCACTCAGCAGCCTCTTAATGGTAATGCACGCTGATGTCAGATATGCTCTCGGCATCATAATAAAACTAGTAATGACAATAAAATTCCTAGGAGAAGTGTGTGGTAGGATGCCTGATATAAAAAAAACAAGTATTAAATAGAGGTGATGGGCTGCATGTGGAGACATCTGATGATAAAGCTGCCAGTCAAGACATCATTGGTCAAAGTATTTCGGCAATCACAGAGAAGCTTGCAGAGATTTTGTGACCTGTGTGTTATGCCAAGTGTGCACTCTTATGCTGATGTATAATCTGAGGTGTAGTCACTTTCAAGACTGAGTGGTCAGACAGCCAAAGGAAGGAATGTTGTCCAACTAAGGAGGATTGGTGGAGGCGAAGCAGCCAAAAAGGTAGATTTCTTAAGGGCCCTACACACTAGCAGATAATACTGCACGATATGAACGTTCTCGTTTATTAATGAACGGCCCCGCGCTCGTTCATTGTTGGTGCCCCGTCGCTTTTGCATGCAGGCCAATATGGATGAAATTGTCCATATTAGCATGCATTGCTATGGCGCCGGGTGACGGGGGTAGCGAAGAAACTTCACTCCCACCCTGCTGCCGGGTCGCCCGTCTGCCGTATCGGCGGTTGGGCAGCTCGACGGCGGGTCGCCCAGTCTATAGGGCCCTTTAGAAGCGATAATCACAATGAGCATAAACCATCCAGTCTTTATGTGTGTATTCATCCCCTAAAGTCAGCGGCGTATGAACTTAGTTTTATAACCTATAATAGTCTACAGGCTGTTTGGAACTGTTGGTCCCATTTTAAATTAACACTCCACCCACAGGGCCTTATTCAACATGGATCACTATTCAGAGAAATCGCAAATTGAGCGATTATGGAATGACTGTGCATGTGTAGCATTCGCATTGCACATGCGTGAGGGGTAATAGTGACATAAATTACGTAATCACAATGTAGCTGCTGTTTGACTGACAGGAAGCCGGCATTTTGGGGCCAAACCTGCTGTTTTTTGGGTTTGTTAGAAAAAATGCAGTCATGCCCAGGTGTTTTTGGGGAGGGTCTCTGACGTCAGCGCAGACCACTTCTAGGCCGTCTCAGTCACAGGCTCAGACCTATTCACATTTGCGTAGAAAGCACAGATTCTTTGATGTTCCAGGAATTGCGTATGTATCTGTGAATAGTGATCTGCGATGTAATCGCAATTTTGCATGAGACGTTTGTTTTTCCTGTTAAGGTGGCGCCTTTCTACTCGCAGACAACTGCAATTTCTCAGAATAACGATCCATGCTGAATTAGGCCCTAAATCAATAAATAGTATACACAGTCATAAAATAGGAGAGAGTCAAATCTGAGGTTTTGGACAGCAATAAGTCATTATCCCCTGTGGATATTGTATTTTGATAAAAATAAATACCAGCTCTTTTCCCTCCTGGAAAAAGTGGGATATTTTAAGGAGTGGTACATAGCGGCACAGATTCAGCAGTAAAGTACGGGTCCTGGATCTGTGCACATCCCATTGGCTGCCTACATTGTCCAAGATAGAATCCAGTGTTTCTATCTTGACCAACCATGTACATCCCACAAATGTAGAGTTTTTAGGCCCTTGAGTGGGGATTGCATGGTCCAGAAATGCCCACTGTGTGGTCAAGTGGGGCACTTGTCCCAAGAGTGCAAATCCATCAAGTGCAATTTGTGTGGCATAGAGGCCCATATCTACAGCTAAAGCCCTAGCGCCTTTCATAATAAATATGATTATATGGGAATAATGCATCTACTTCTGGAGGCAGAGATCGGGTCTTGTGCTGTAGGAGTGGTGGGTGCTGCACAGCGCTCATTCATCGTTGGTGCCAGCTCGTTTATACATGCAAGCCAATATGGACAATATCGTCCACATTAGCATGCCTATGGGGCCAGGTGACGTCAGGGAGTGAAGAAACTTCACTCCCCCTGTCACCCAACCGGCGCCGGGTCATCCGTCGGCCATCTCGCCCAGTGTGTAGGGCCCATTAGACAAGCAAAATGTACATGGGCATCTATGTGCCCTGTCCATAAATGTGTATTTTGATATAAAAATGATTTATGTTTAGCTGTATACTGTGCTACACCAGATACCTGACCTGACTAGCATGATTACAACGGAGGCAGCAACGGGGAATATACCTGATATTATAGGAGCATAAGTGTATTTCATTAATGTATGGTGGGGACGCTTGCTGTCATCCAATTACTGCTGCTACATAAAGAAGAACCAATTTGGCTGTCAACTATATATGATTAATATGCCACATTATATTGTTTGTATGGTGCAGATTATACAAAACGGGAGACTTATCCCTAAAACCACACACTGAGCCTTATACAATTAATACTGGCATTTAGCCAACATTTCTATGGAAATGTATGGTGTACTGTATATAATGTATGAAACATTGTATATCTTTAATAAATGATCAGGCTCAGACTGGCCCATAGGGGTACAGTGGAAACCACAGGTGGGCCCCACTGCATGGGGGCCCACCATCTCAATTATACATTATGAATATGTTACATTATATACTGCACAGGACTGTGGTGTATTTTCTACAGTGCATTGCTGTTATTAATCTGGTACATTATCATGCATGCACCAGCAGTATTTACTATATATATTATTTATCAAGGGGCCCAGACCATTCACTAATGGTTTGCCAAGCCTCTAAGAATGGGCCCCTACCACTGTATTTCCCCGGTGGGCCCTTCATGCCCCGGTCCGACACTGTAAATGATTAACCTGCTCCTCAATTTATACAGTACACATTATGAGTGATTGTAATGTAATGACCTCCTAAAACAATTATAAAGCCTTCTAAATGCATATGTGTGATCAGCGATCGTAATAAGTTGCAAGAATCATTTTGAAATCCACAAAAGTGATAGATTGATCCATCTATATTGTCAAAAAAAGGTGAACTCTAAACGTAGGATCAAATTTTGAGTATTGCAGACATCATTATAGAACTCGTATGCACCTGGAATGACAGTAACCTAATTGTATCTATTGTTGGATAATATTGTAACAGTTTATATAACAACCAAAGGATATAATCATTCCTTAATAGAGTAACTAAGTGTCTCAGTGGTATATTTTATATTGCTCTGGAATCCAGACAAACAGAGAATAGTAACATTACAGTTCAGCTAATGGCGTATAACCATTTATCGTGAATATTTGGAATTAAGGACAGGACACAATTTTTTTTTTAAATCTTTCTTTATTGACTAATATATTTTTTTCATCATGTTATACTTCTTTATCATTTTTTCATACTTCGCTTTATTTTGCCTCATGGTAGGCTAACAAGTACTTAAAAAACATAATATATAAACCTTACAGGTTACAATAATATGGTACAATCCTAGTACCTATTTTTAATAAATAAATTAATAAAATTATATTTTTATGTTGCCAGAAGGAATAGTGTGCACCCAACCATTATCCAATTCCCTTTCTTTTATTGATTCAGTCTATATTCTGAACTGGAGAGTAGCACCTAATTTGATCGGTCACAGATACTAAGTAAGTGTAAGTGTTTATTGGAAGACCTATATCACTGTGAATAGTATATAGCGTTCTCTTTGTGTGGGAACTTACTCCTCTCTTACCCCTGAATTGTCATTAATATTCTTCTTACCCCGTCGTCAGTCAGGTTGGGTCATTATGACCTGGGCAGTTTTCACTTGTGTGTATTTTTTTGTAATGTAATGTGATATTGACAAACTTCTCAGTAGCTGGAGTTAAGACCCCTCACTTCTTGTTTTTCACCACAGCTTAGTTCGCGTGTGACTGCGCAGGGAGATAGATGTGCGCAAACGTCAAAAAGGTAAATATGACCCAACCTTACAGTCGATGTTACAATTTTGAGCCAAATCAGTGTAGTGTTTATTGTTTATGTTTTTTGTTATTTATAGGTTTCTCTTCAAAATGGATCGCGAGGAACGTGAATGGCAACATATTTTATCTTTTTTAGAGGAATCTGATTCAGAACAAAGTGACCATTTGACAGAAAGTGAGGTAAATGCAGATCACGAAAGAGAAATGCAAAAGAGAATCGGAGATTTCCTTGGAGAGTCTTCTGAGGAGCCATCAGCAAAAGTTCAAGGTGGACTGAAAAGATGTCTAGTTTGCTAAAAAAAAGGTCGCAAGACCACCCACACATGCACAAACTTACAAGTTTATTTGGTCCGAACATATTGTTCTGTACTGCAGCAAGTGTGCTGATATGCTGCAAGAAAGTTATTAGTATAATGGTGCCCATTCACTTGTGCGATGCCCTGCCACGCGGCATCGCAGGGCATCGCACCGGCAGTTCAGGTGCGATGAAATTGCACCTGAACTGCCAAAGTGATTACCATGCGATCATGCGATAGATCGTATGGTAATCACGTGATGGGCACATCGTAGTGCGATATATAGCATGTGTTTTTAGAAACACATGCGATCGCACTGCGATTCGATAAATATAATGTGCAGCACATAATATCTTGAGACGCGATATTCGACCAGCGTTGAAAGGTACTAAAATGTGCATACAATCCTTCGATTTCTCTCACAGATGTGGTCAAAATCAAAGGCTAGTACCGATAATCTCATAAGTGTATGGGCACCATAAGACTTTGCATTTATTTCCCAAAGATCTCATATTCACTTACACAAAAACTTAAAATTTATGTCAAAAAGATTTCATTTATCTAGTTTAATAACAGTGAGACTGAGGATGTCTATTTTTGTTAATTATTTTCATAGTTTTTCATAATAGTAAAATAAAGTTGCTAAGATGACTTCTAAGGTCTTTTATTTCACATAAATAACTTTTTTATGAGTCTTTTAACTAAAATATACCGATGGATTTACAAATCTTTGAAAAAAAGTAAGAAATGTGGGGTTAGATATTTCATGGTAATTTTGACCCACCTGACTGCTGGTGTAACAATTTTCTACCGTACTGACGCCGGGTTAAATGTATGATGTATTGACTTCTTCTTGCTGTATCAGTTGTTTTTCTGGACCTCTGCGCAGGTAATTCTCATTCTTTTAATAAAATCTTCTTAAAAAATAAAGTTGAGAAAACATAAACCACAATCGAGGAATGCACAGAAAATTACGTTTTGCTTAGAGCGAGAGAATAGCTTAAGATTGAAACTTTTTTTTCATACTTGATCATTTGAAATCCAAGCTGGAAAGGAGAAAAGAGGCTTATAGTTTACTGATGGACAACTTTCATCTTCTCAGCCACTTTCAAAAAAGTTCTCCTAGTACCTGTCTTTAACCAATGAGTGCATTCAGGTTGCTGGACTTTTGAAAAATCACAAAGGTCAGGAAACACTTTGAAATGAGCAAAATTCTGCGGCACTCATTGTTTTTCCAGTTTGGATATTGCATTTTGAATTTTTTTTGTGCATAGCAGTGACAAACTGTTCTGTTTAATGCTCATTTCGGCCTTGAAGAGGATTAAGTCTGCATTTGAGTTACAATGGGAAGGTGACATCTTAATTCTTTACCGTTGCTTAACATTGAAGCTGCAATATGAAGCAGTTCTCATTATGAGGACCTTATAGAAGAATCTACAGTTTTGAAAGCAAGAAAGAACCCCTTTAAGCTGTTCAATTTAATGAATATGTATAGCTTGCATAATTAAAAATAATAAAAACATGTCGTGGTGGCCCCCCTGCTCCTCATAGATTATTGTGTATTATATTATTTGTACTGTTTCTTTACATTCTGCAGTTATGCCTCCATGCTCTGATAAACCTTCATTTTCTGCACCATGTTATGGAAAAATTCAAGTGTTTTTCTCCTTGTGATTATTCTATTGTTATTTTATCTCTTTATCTTATTGCACTCAGTTTTATTTCATTGTGTACTTTTTTTTTCTTACATGCTTCAATAAAAAAAAGTTATAGCTCTAGGCCTGTTTTACTGTTATAGTAAACTGGAAATTGCCAAGTTAGGACCTAATAATGAACACTGTAAAATTGGGATGGGGATGCATTAATATGCCTAGGGGCAGCCTGATCCTTAAATCTGCCACTCAGATCATCTCAATTGAAGAGTATGATTCCGCACCAGTCCTACTAAATTCAAAAAATACTATTTTCTGTACCAGAGTTAAATTAATATATAGAGAATAATTCTCTTATACCACACCGGGTGGTGCACCCAGAGTCAGAGAGAAGTAGAGACAATGGAATTTATATTACAGAAGACTCTTGTGTGGGTGCACTCTTGCTTGTGTTAGATTTGATAGAATAAATTTAAAACGTAACTTTTAATAATTATCATTAATATAAATGTAAACCCCACTAATCCACCTGTAGGATTGACTTACTGATCACAGATGTGTAAACATGCATTCAGCTTTAAATATAAAATAAAATAATGTTCTGGTTAATCTATTCAGTGATAGACTGGCCGGGAGATATGAACACTATGGTTCAACCTCGAAAACCCGCCATACCAGCACAAGCAAACGCTTGTATTAATTGAGACCCAATGGGGTCATAACGGACCGGATCTCTTATATCAGGAGTACACACATCCACTCGTATTCTAATTGGCTAGAGTATGTCTATTTAGGCCTCACTATAACCAATTTCTTGCTACGCAGATTGGTCCCAAGATAGTAAAGAAATTTACATGCAAAATTAGACAGAGGAAGGCAAAGTGGTGATCCTGCTGTTGGTGTTTGGTCGGGATCAGAAATTATTACACTGAGTATTCTCTGAGGGTCCCCCCTTCAGATACTGACCCAGCCCATCACCGGTTCGCTTCCAAGATCGGACGAGATTGGGCTCATACGGTGAGGTGTGGTTTCTCTTGTTGAAACCCATCCTGCTGACCTAAGTATCTGCTTAGTCTTTTCCAAATATTTCTGTTATTCTTACAACAACTCTGTGGACTCTCATCTATGATTCAGAGGGGCAACCCTGTGTCTAACATAGACAGCAGATCCACAATTCTTTTCTGAAATCTCTTATATAGGTGCACTCTCATTGGTGAGTCGACAAATATGCCTCCAGACAACTTCATTGTTACTAACACACCTCACCGTATGAGCCCAATCTCGTCCAAAGCGGTGATGGGCTGGGTCAGTATCCGAAGGGGGGACCCTCAGAGAATACTCAGTGTAGTAATTTCTGATCCCGACCAAACACCAACAGCAGGATCACCACTTTGTCTTCCTCTGTCTAATTTTGCATGTAAATTTCTTTACTATCTTGGGACCAATCCGCGGAGCAAGAAATTGGTGACAGTGAGGCCTAAATAGACATACTCTAGCCAATTAGAATACGAGTGGATGTGTGTACTCCTGATAAAAGAGATCTGGTCCGTTATGACCCCATTGGGTCTCAATTAATACAAGCTTTTGCTAGTGCTGGTATGGCGGGTTTTGGAGGTTGAACCATAGTGTTCATATCTCCCAGTCTATCACTGAATAGATTAACCAGAACATTATTTTATTTCATATTTAAAGCTGCATGCATGTTTACACATCTGTGATCAGTAAGTCAATCCTACAGGTGGATTAGTGGGGTTTACATTTATTTTAATGATAATTATTAAAAGTTATGTATTAAATTTATTCTTTCAAATCTCAAACAAGAGTGCACCCACACAAGAGTCTTCTGTAATATAAATTCCATTGTCTCTACTCGGATCATCTCAGCAGATATCATATGTTTAACTTTCCTTGTATTAAATTCTATGTACAGAATGCTAGTGCACTTTGTTAACACTCAAGTGTGTCTATTTAGCATGAGTGAACTGTATCTCTTTAGCACTTGTGTATATAGTTAAGTAAACAAAATTAAAAGTGGAAACAACATGACAGGGAGCAAGTGATATCTCAGCACCTAGTGATGGTGCTACTGCCAATATCTGTCTTACTTTGAAAACATCTATACAAACAATTTTGTAGTGTCTACCTTTACATATGCTAACAGTCAATGTTAGTACTCGTGTTGTTTCTAGGCTTTGTTTATTTTGTTTAACGTGGCTTCTCTCGCTGAAGGTGAACAGTGTTCTCAATACAATGTTACGTTTGCTGTGTTTGCTGTACATCTTTTATTAGTAAGAACTGTTATAACTTTGTAAATAACATTGTGTTGCAGTTATTTTAAAGCTACATGCATTGTTTAGCCTGCTTCCAACCATTCACTGTACATCAACACAATGCTCAATGCTCTTTTCTTATTACCTACAGTATGTATTTATTGAGACTGGTAAAAGAAGTGGTGTGCTGTCACACAAACCACCAATGGAATCCCAATGTCAGCAAAAACAGAATAACCCCCACCCCCTAAATTCCTGTCCCTTTCACACTATGTCACACTGACTATGCGATTTCCCTTGAACTCCCCCAGAGCCCAGATAGCACAGAGTACAGATTTTGACTAACTGTGCTTAAGATTTTGTCTATGTACGATTTTGACTAAGTGCCAATTTTGACTATACTTTGTACTAGATAGTACATTAGATAGTCAAGACTGACTTGCCTGCATAGTCTCTCTAGCCTTCCGATACAGACACCACAGGAGTGCGCATCGGGATCGAATCGGTATCGCAAGCTGCCCAACACCTTGAAATATGCAATAAATTTCCTTAAGATTTTGACTATATAGTCAAAATCTTACAGATTTATCTCACCGTGTGTACACACCATAAGAGGAGAGGCAAAGAGCAGAGGATCATTGAACTCTTCTGTTTATTTATTAAAGCCCCGTCAATATATATGGCTGTTAGCTTTTTCCATATATATATATATCATCTCATTATAGGTCTTTGAATTCTAGCCTGCCCGTTTATACTTGTTTCATAATATGTTTTGGGTGGTTTACCTTGCGGTTACTATTTTCCAGGTTTTTGCTTCATGTTCTAGTGACTGTTAGGCCGACCATTGCTAAGCAACGGTCCCAGCGCATCATGTCCGCCGCGCCTCCTACTGCTCCCTGCTCGGCGCCTGGCAATGCCAGGACGCTGAGCGCTCTGAGCCGCCGGGTCCTTGGCAACGGGGATTGTACCTGTTAGCTTGTGGTCGTGCTGCAGGGCAGCTGCACGACATTATCAATTTAGGGTCTCTGCAGCTATTGGTGCAGATTCCTGTTATATTCTCCCTCAGTGCCTTACACAGATGCCGGTGATAGCTTCCTGTAAGCTGTTCCTGCTCTGGAGAATTCCTTGTTCAGTGTTCTGTTATCTGGTCTACCCTTATTCCAGTGGTCCTGAATCCTGGTGTTCGGAAGCCGGTCATAGGAGTCCTTCCAGCCCTCCAGTCGATTGAAACCTGTGCCTGTTATCTCGGGGTTCTCGTTCACTTGTGGTTACTTTCCCGGTGTTGTGAGTAGCGGCTTCTGCCGCGTCTTGCGGCCTAGGCTGTAGTATTCTTTTGTTATACTTGTTGCTGGTGTTGTTGCGGGGGTTTCCGCCCTAGCTGTCCTCCCCGGTACACGACAGTGCCGTGTAGGGTGTGGACAGTTTTACCTTTTGTTGTCCTTTTCCTTTGGCGGCAGTGCCGCACATACGTTTTGTTTGAGTTTAGTAGTAGCCCCTAGCTCTGTTCTTTATTTAGTTAGAGGTCCCCTTGTTCTCACCCCGTCTCAGTTTATGCCTTGTCTCCAATTAAGACCGGGGGGCATTGGAGTTGGGCAGACTTAATCCACCCTTCAAATGCGGCTGCCGTGGGCCCAAGAACACATAGTCTTGCAGGCGTAGACTGACCACGCGGGTGGAACAACGGAGTTAGGTTCCTAGGGGTTGCTGTTGAACTTCGCTATTATTACAGCGTCACGTTTCTGTGCTCCTAACTGACCCACTCAGTGTCTTACATTCTGAGCACAGAGAACGTAACAGTGACTTTTTGATATATGGCATGTTATAGCCTGCTACGCATAAATCCACTGGAAATACACCAGAAAAACTTGAAGAATAAAAAAAAGGTCTTTCTGGCTGGCACGATTTCTCACATTGCATGCATTTTATGCGATCTGCCCAGTCACAACACATCCTTATTATTTTTGTGGGCCGTTAATAGATTTTAAATTAGTGACAAAGTAATATATATGTTTGATGTGGCTGTTTATTATTTTCTGCCCAGACTAATAGCTCAGAATGCATGCAGTTTGGGCAAGCTCTCTAGTCAGAGCCATGGCCCTCATTCCGAGTCGTTCGCTCGGTATTTTTCATCGCATCGCAGTGAAATTCCGCTTAGTGCGCATGCGCAATATTCGCACTGCGACTGCGCCAAGTATCTTTGCTATGAAGATAGTATTTTTACTCACGGCTTTTTCATCGCTCCGGCGATCGTAATGTGATTGACAGGAAATGGGTGTTACTGGGCGGAAACAGGCCGTTTTATGGGAGTGTGGCTGAAAACGCTACCGTTTCCGGAAAAAACGCAGGAGTGGCCGGAGAAACGGGGGAGTGGTTGGGCGAACGCTGGGTGTGTTTGTGACGTCAAACCAGGAACGACAAGCACTGAACTGATCGCACAGGCAGAGTAAGTCTGGAGCTACTCTAAAACTGCTAAGTAGTTTGTGAGCGCAATATTGCGAATACATCGGTCGCAATTTTAAGATGCTAAGATACACTCCCAGTAGGCGGCGGCTTAGCGTGTGTAACTCTGCTAAATTCGCCTTGCGACCGATCAACTCGGAATGAGGGCCCATGTCTGGTGAGTTTCCAGTGAGTTTTCGACGTCCTTTCTTATCTGCCTCAAATCCCTAAAACTCTATGTTGATTTTCATACTAGAGGGGAAATTTATTAACAATGGTGTTAAGCTGTGATCCGTAATCACACCATATCGCCGGAACGTTATGCACCACATTTACTAATAATCATATTTGCTTGTGTATTGTCATTCAGTGTTGTTACTAGTCGTGTTATGTCATGTGTAAGATCAGTCACTTTGGTTGTTTTTTCAACTGAATTCACAAAATAGGGATACAACGGAATTTGCATGACAGTTGTATAACCCAAACACACCTGAGTAAATTGGTGAAATTCGCAAACATATTCCAATTTGTTAGAATTTGCACACTCTACAGTGACGTTACCATGTTGTTATAAAAATGCTCCCAAACCATCGTACAGATGTACATTGGTGGCGTTTGTGTTGACAGGAGTGTGCACAGTGGTTGGAGAGGAGAGTTTTGCTTGAAGATTTTACAATTGTTACTTGGTTCTGCAAGTTGTCTTTTTTTCTGTTGTCGTGTTAGGTTTTAAAGTCTATCTTTTGTCCTGTTTCATTTTTATTTTTCTCTTGTCATTATTTGTGATTGTCTGTGATGTGTGTTTGAGACAAGGGCCCTCATTCCGAGTTGTTCGCTCGCCAACTGCTTTTAGCATCATTGCACATGCTAGGCCGCCGCCCTCTGGGAGTGTATCTTAGCATAGCAGAATTGCGAACGAAAGATTAGCAGATTTGCGAATAGAAAATTCTTAGCAGTTTCTGAGTAGCTCCAGACTTACTCTTACATTGCGATCAGTTCAGTCAGTTTCGTTCCTGGTTTGACTTCACAAACACACCCAGCGTTCGCCCAGACACTCCCCCATTTCTTCAGACACTCCCGCGTTTTTCCCAGAAACGCCAGCGTTTTTTCGCACACTCCCATAAAACGGCAAGTTTCCGCCCAGAAACACCCACTTCCTGTCAATCACACTCCGATCACCAGAACGATGAAAAATCCTCGTTATGCCGTAAGTAAAATACCTAACTTTTGAGTAAAATAAGTAAGCGCATGCGCTCTGCGAACCTTGCGCATGTGCAGTAAGCGACTAATCGCAATATAGCAAAACTCGGCAACGAGCGAACAACTCGGAATGAGGGCCAAGGTTGTGTGTGTGGGAGATGTTTTTTTTTTTTCATTTATTTGTCAGTGTTCAATGTTACAGTATATGTTCTGATGGTGGAAGAGAATGTTAGCAGTAGGGCTGAGAGATGGAGTCTGATGTAGAGGAGGTTTCTGTGCAGCAGCCTTTGGTGGAGTCAGAGTTAAAGGCTGATTATGATGATGATGATGATGTCTCTGTGGTCAGGGGCAAGACCAAGAGTGGCTGCAACGTGCGGTTTAAATATCAGGAGAATGTGGCCTTCATGAAAGGTGTGATGAGGTATTATGACCACTTGTATGGCCGCTATGCCTCAAGAACAAGCGGTCACAAGAAAGCATACCCTCCAACTGTACCTTTTTGGCCAGTACAGTACCTTTTTATATGGTCTGCACAAGCCAAAAGGGGCTATGTACCGTTTTTCAGCATCTCCCATTCCTATGGAAGCTTATAGGAGCGCAGCTTAGCCGCTCCCCCTTTATCTGTGATCATGCCACCTTCCCTTATTAGTACCGCTTTTCAGCTCGGCAGTGTTAGAGGGCATGAGAAAGGCCTTGTAGCGAAAATTTTGGAAGAGGCTAACTGCTCTGGAACTCTGAAGTGATCTGTGTAAGAAGCTCTTTAGTGACATCAAACATCAGATCAAACAAAATGGCCACAGAGGCACAACGCCAGAAGCAGGCTGGTAGCAGCTCCTCATACCAACAGGAGTGGCTGGTATATGAGAAGCCATTGCACTCTATCATCCCTCCAGTGGTGGTTCAGGCACTGCATATCCACAACATGGATACTCTGCCCAAACACTCTGGGGCAGATGTATTAACCTGGAGAAGGCATAAGGAAGTGATAAGTGCAAGGTGATAAACGCACCAGCCAATCAGCTCCAATATGTAAATTAACAGTTAGGAGCTGATTGGCTGGTGTGTTTATCACCTTGCACTTATCAGTGGTTTATCACTTCCTTATGCCATCTCCAGGCTTAATACATCTGCCCCAGATTAAGTAATAGACTCAAGACTTTCCTGTTTACTCAAGCATTTCCATAGTGTCCCTTTTAGTATCTTCATGCTTCTGTATTTTATGAAAATGTACTTCATTATTTTCTGTACTATATTATGCTATGTATCTGTTAAGCGCCTTGAGTCCTATTGGAGAAAGAGCGCTATATAAATAAAATTATTATTATTATTATTATATAATATCCTAATGATAACCTTTGTCATATTAGTTTAATGTGTTCCGTGTGACATAATAATATGGATTTTTAAACTGTACTTTTTAGCAGAATCTGATACTGAATAGGGTCCAGTGCTCTGTAATTTGCACAGACCTGAAAATTTTATTTAAGTTTGTTAGCAAATATATGTGTCCACTCAAACATTATCTTTTGTTACCCATTTAAATTCTGAATGCATGACCACCTACAGATCGGTATTCTAGGAAAAGGTTGCAACTCGACTGGAAACCCGCCTGACAACACATGATATTTATGATCCTGGTTCTCTCTGCAGCATTTGATACTGTGGACCATAGGATTCTGATTGGGCAACTGAAAATTTTCCGTGGACTGGATGGCACTGTCCATAGCTGGTTCAAATAAATTCAGATCAGCAGGAAGGGGTGTCTGAATGGGGGGGATGGGGGTAAGGAGGCAGCTCGCCCCCCGCAAAAATGAGGGAGGCGCCTATCCACTCTAGTAGAGGAGTGGCAGACGGTCAGGCAAAATACGGCTGCCGCACTTTACAGCTGACATGCAGCAGCAGCTCTTCCTTCCTCACTGTTTGGTTTCGGACTCCTCCATGGTGCACCCCCCCTTCCCCCCTGTAGTGGCTACGCCCCCTCCCACAGTGGCTTCACTTCCTCCTCCCAGTGGTTCTGCCTGGAAACTAGGGATGTCCATCGGTGGGTTATCCATCAATGGTTACCATTGATGGTACCATCGGTGGATAACCTCAATGGTGGGAAACCATCTGTAAGGGAACCATCAATGGTTTTGACCATCGATGGTCATCATAACTTTAGTATTGAGCTAGCTGAGGTTCAATCAGGACCTGGGGGCATGGCGGAACTATGCTCTTTGTCCCTGACACCCTGGAGAAAAAAAAATATTTGATAGCTTTTTATCATCGATGGTGGGAAATCATCTGGTTCTCACCCATCGATGGTAAAAGTAATTACCATCAGTCATAGACCATCGATGATTTCAAACTACTGGAAACTCGCTTGCAGCCACGGTGGATGTAGCAGGAGAGGGGACACCAAGCCTGTCTCAGCCTGCTCTGCCCTTACTCTGCTTGCCCTGGCCGGCTGCCGGTGGCAGTGCTGCCATTTGTGGGTATTTAGGGGGCGGAGTCTAATGCCGTGAAGTGCCCACCCCCATAACATACCTGTGCTGTACTGTAGTATGGTAGTGTATCTCAGGCTGGCTTCCCCTTCTCTCTCTCTGCTCTCTCTCTCCTCCCTCTATGTCTCTCTCTCCTCCCTCTCTGTCTCCTCTCTCTCCTCCCTCTCTGACTCTCTCTTTCTCTCCTCTCTCTCTCTCTCCTCCCTTGCTGTCTCTCGCTCCTTCCTCTGTCTCTCTCTCCTCCCTCTTTGTCTCTCTTCTCTCTCACTCCTCTCTCTCTCTCTCTCTCTCTCCTCTCTCTCTCTCTTTATTTCCGAGACACTCACTGTATCTCTGTCCCTTCCCCACACTCCTCTCTTTGACACTATCTACCACCAAGCCAGGCGACAGGGTGGACAAAGGGGACAACTTTACTGGTCCCCACAGTTCAGAGGAGACCCGAGGAACAGGGGCACAAAAAACAGGGTCCGGAGTGCTTATTACTACTTTTTAAATTGTCGACTCCACCCACCAATTAAGTAAAAAATTAAACAATTAGTTGAGCCTCACCGACCACTTCTTCCCCCCTCCGTTACAATGTCACCTGGTCTGGTCCTTCTCCGGCCCTTCCATTCTGTTTCTACGCTGCGCAGCAGCTCATCCTTGAGCCCAGCAGGAAAATTGTCTCCCACTGGGCATACATGATAGCAGTGTGTGTTGATGCTACCTGCAGGAGAGGGCACATCATGTTAGGACCCTTGCCGGTCACCGCAGCTCACCCCGCGGCAATGCCGCGACCGGACAATTTAAATCCACCACACAAGAGCGGTCTGCCTGCTTTCCCGGCTGACAACCCACCACAGTTACAGAGATGGGGAGAAGAGTAGGAATCCATCCTCCTGCACTAAGGTACAGCCTCAAAGACATGACTGACATCATCCAGCCCACACGCAGCAAGCTGACAGCAGTGACCTTCCCCTACCACTACCATTTCACTAAAGGACCTGTTCTTGTCTGCTCAACCTCCCATACCCCCACCCTTTTTGCTCTGTGTATGGTCTCATGTTGATTGTTACACACAGTGGGCCTAATTCAGACCTGATCGAGCACATCTATGATCAGTCACACAGACATGCGGGGGGATGCCCAGCACAGGGCTAGTCCACCTCGCATGTCAGGCCCTACCCCCCCACACAAATACAAAAGCATTGCACAGCGGCGATGCTCTTGTACTTTAGGAGTAGCTCCCTACCAATGCAGCTCCTATGCACTGGCAGGGAGCTACTTGTCGCTGTGAGGGTCGCAGTGACATCACGCTGCTGCCGCGGCATGCCCCCCATCGGTCCGGGCCACGCCCCCCTAAACGGCAGCCAAACGTTGCCGGCCCACCCCCCTCCAGCCCAGCGAATGCCTCTGCCTGTCAATCAGGCAGAGGCGATCGCAGGGCTGAGACGACCGTCGACTGTCTGTCATGCACCGGCACGTGCGCAGTTCCCACCTGATCAGCTGCTGTGCGAAAACACACAGCACCGATCAGGTCTGCATTAGGCCCAGTGTCATTTAGATTTAGTGCAGCTGCAGTTCTAGCTTGCCCTGCTGGAAAATGTATTTCACATAAATTCTATAAGTGGAGACCAACTCTTAGGGGCACATTTATCATGTATTGCATGTTGAATGCGACCTGGGAGGGATCTTACCTCCCTGAATGTATAATGCCGCACAGGCAGGGACAGGGGCTCTGAAAGGAGCCCATCCCTGTGATGTGCTGTGGTGTCTGCCAAGACTTCTGCACATGCATGGTCAGCTCAGACCGCACACGCACATAGGTTACTTCGGGGGAGGGCTCCAGGGGAACCCTCTGGCTGGCGACCAATGCAATGTGTAGCCCATAAACTATAATGGGCTGAATGGCAGTAGCTGCACAGAATATTGGGAATACAGTACTTTGCATTCCGGACTTTGGTAAATCAGGCAGCATCACATCCCCCATAGAAATCTGTGAGGGATGCGGCTGTGGGCGACAATGGAGGGATGACAGCAGGTATCTCCGATACCTGCTGCAATCCCTCATTCATACATTCAGTAGATCTCTAATATATGTGGGCAACCTACCTGCTGTGATCCCTCCTTCATACATTCAATAGTTCTCTAATATTTGTGGGTAACCCCTGAAAATGTGTGTTTTCGGGGATACATGCGCAAATATACTTTGATAAATGGGCCACTTAACCCCATGCTACACATTGCCATGGACAAAGCTGACTTCCTAACAGGTTCATATTTATTAAGTAAGTATTCTAACCCCTCTCCCCTAATCCTCCCTTCCCGCAGCCTAATCCTAACCTGCCCCTTAGTGCCTAACCCTTTCCTCCCCCCAGTTTTAATGTACCTAATCCTAACCCCCTCTCACCATAGCCTAACCCTCCCCCCTTAGTGCCTAAACCAACCCTCCCCCCTGGTGGTGCCTAACTCTTACCTCCCTGCAGCTTAAACCTTACCTCCCTTCCCGCAGCCTAACCGCACCTCCCCCCGGCTAGTGCTTGAATCTAACCCGCCCGCTATACTTATGTTCGGGATATCGGTGTCAGTATTTTAACCGCATCCCATATACTGTATATATTGTGGCAGGAGCGGTACTTTGCCACCTGTAAGCTACACACAGGGTCTTGGGGGTAGGTGGGAAGTGTGGATGGACCGGGTTCCCATCCATTGGGCCCAGACCAAGTCTTATAGGCTTCTTAGCCCAAGATGCTGCTTCATCAGCCAGCACCTGGCTGCTGGATTTAAAGCAGAGTCTCTCCCATGAGTCAGGGCTCCTGAAGGCAGTTAGTGTCCAGGTGATAGGCCTGCTAGGGACTATGGGATCCGGAGGGCTGGGCCACTAGTGTCAGGATGCCGGGACTTGAGCGGTTCCTTATTAAGTAAGAGGGAGTGAGGCAGGGCCTAACCTCCCTGGTAGTTTATACTAAAGACAGTGATCTTTGTTTTATGTACATCTTTGTTTTTGAGCTACCTGAATGAAAGGTATTTGTTGTTTTTGCACAAGCCTGGAGTCGGTCGCTGGTGGAATTTTTGTAGCAGAGTGCATTCTAGGAAGACTCCTGTTACAAATGGCACCTGAACAGGGACCCTTCTGCTAGTCATGTCACACGTGGCAGAGGACCCAACAGCCGCAAGGTAGCGGCAAACATACCAGTGAACTCCAGACCAAACTGAACTCGTGGGCATCAGTACCAGACCAAGGGTGTTGTGAGTAGTGGTTAAACCCAACCCCATAGGGTAAAAATAAGGAGATGTTTTGTTTAAACTGAATGTGTTTGATTTTGGTGCAAAGGTTTGCATTGGCAGCAAAGAGGTTAAACAGGGTGCATGGCATGTTCAGTCTTATATGCTTTGTACTATTCATTGAAAGTAGCTGTGCTGATTTGCTCTAAGGGGTTGCAAGCAGCTGATAGTTTATGACTGAATTTCCAAAATCTGGTAATGGGAGTATGGTGTCCCTGTTAATTAGCTCATTAAGACCAATCAAGCAAAGTTGAAACCTTTTATAAATGTGGTTCTATTTAAATAGAGAAATTTGGGGGCACTATGTGTCCCAGCAATCCCTGCGTTCTAGTTTTAAGAGCCTGAAGGGAGGAGTTATTTATTTGCACTACCAGTGTAAGGTATTTGGGACCACTACGTACATGCTACCTTTCAGTGCTTTGTTAAATGCTTAATCTGTGCGAAAAAGAAAAAAGGAATTTTTATTTTCCCTTTCACTTACAGTTTTCAAAGGTAACAGGGTGAATAAAGATTTTCAGATATACAGCATATTCTGAAGTGTCTCTTCAAATGGGTAGCAAAAAGAGAATTCATGCTAAAAAAAACAAAAGGGGTGACAGTTCAAACACCTCAGGTCAGGAACTTATGTGACCCTATTAAAGCCCCACAGTTGGAGAGTGAAGTGGAGAGCTTATTGGGGAGTAATCCAGATCTTGGGGAAGATTTTAGCATGGAACCTTTTTTTTGGTGTCACACGATAAGTGACCTTGAAAGCAATGTCCAATTAAAGGACCAGGAGCTAGAAGAGCTTAAGGAAAAATGTGATTTCCTTCAAGAGCAGGTGAACACTTTAACGCAAAAGCTGGAGGAGAAGGAATCTCTTTTGTCTGACTCTCTGACAAAATTGGGAAGGAGAAGAGAAGAGATTGCCAAGCTCTCAGGCCAGGTGCTTTGTAGTACATAGCCAAGGACGATTAGAGGAAATCTTCTGTGACCAGACACGATATGGGAGTTTGGTGCTGGCCAATAAGGCTCTGTCGCAAGACTTGGCGGAGCTTCAGGAGGAGATTTTTAAGCTAAAACCATTGGCTATGCCTAGTTTCAGGTCAGACACAGGCGTAGCTACACCAATTGCTGAAGACGTTATGCCGAAGGTGGGGTCAGAGACATTAGCTGAAGTGGAGATGCCATCTTCGGGGGAAATGATGCCAACAGTGGTGCAGGCTGTGGAAGAATGGTACTATACTGTATTGGAACCCGGCTATGCTGGATTCCCTGTTCCAGCCAGAAGGTATAGGAAAGTTGAGCCAGAGCTGACAGTGCCTAAGGCCTGGAAGGCTCCCTGCTATGCCACTAGTAAGGCCATCTGCCTGGAAAGTGGAAATGAGGGCCCTTCCTCAGAGGTAGAGTATTTACAGGCACTAATGTCCATTCAGTTGGTATTGCTATTCCAGAGCATGAAGGAAGCTGCAGCCATTATGGCGCAGCGCACAGAAAATCCACTGGAATTTTGCAAGCAGCAAGAGAGAGCCACATCAGATGGCAGTGTTTTGTTGTTAACCCCTAGGACAGCAGTGAGAAGTTCCTCCGAAGCAGGACCACCTCATTCTTCAGAAAAAGAATGTCATAGTAGCTTGGGTGAAGAGTGGAACAAAGCCCTGAGTTCAGTGGAACCTGTTCAAGATGGAGCATGGCAGCCACAGGGGCTCACAAAAGATGTGTTTATGGAGACACGAGATGAGGATATGGGATTCCCAGCTGCTCCTCGGTTGACAGGGAGTGAAGAGGAAGCGGTAATGGAGCTGGGAGAGGTTTACTTGATGTCAAGTGATCATCCACCTCCAAAACAAGAATCCTCTAATCTGCTGGATCTGTTGCAGAATGATGAACCCCAGGAATCTACCTGGACAGATGGAAATTTGATGACTAGTCAAGAGCCCATCCTAGAACAGGAAGTCTTATCTGAGCTGGAGATAGCTTCTGTTGAGGTCTTGGAAACCCAGGTTCCTTCTCCTGTTGACGCGATGTACGTTCAGAAGTCAATCCCAGAAGGGACAGCAGAGGTTCAGAAGCCCCTGGTTCTGGATATCCAGTACACATGTGAGGCTTTCTCAGATGAATAACAGACAAAGACCATACCTTTGGAGGTGTCTCGCCCAAGTGAGCTAGTCATGGCTGAGCTAGTGGCAATACAGGAGTCTACTTCCGAAGTCATCCAGGAACCTGCTACTGAAGGAGTTCCACTCGTGTATGAGGAGGATAAAGTGCAAGATTTCGATCTTTGGGTTGTTGCACCCCAGCATGATCCACCACGGGAGGCTCAAGATCCAATTGCTGAACTGGGACAGTTCATAAAGTACACACTAAGGAGCAAGAACCTGTCTCAGAGGAATCGGTGCAGAGTCCCATTTCTGAGGTTGCTCTACCCAGGGAGCGTTCTCTATATGAGGCACGAAAGCTGGAAAATTTAAGGGGAGAGTTCCAAAAGCTGGCCCTATGTAACAGCAAGCTAAAAGAAACAGTGAAGGAGATTCCTAAACTACGGAGTCGAATAAGAGACCTGGACAAGAGAATCAAAATGGGTTATGTGCCGGTCATAGAACAGCAGGAGACGGTGACTAGAGATAAAGATAGGAGATCGGAGGACGAAGCAGTCACGTTAATGAAGAAAATGTTATCAAAGCTGGAAAGACTGGAGGAAGCACTAAAAGTTCAACAAATGAAAGGACTTTCTAAGACTCAGGACCAATGCCTCACTCTGAGGGAAAGGGTGGGGGGAAATTTGGACGATGACCTCAGAACAATTAAAGTCAGGGCATAGACTAGATGTTGCTGGTGCCAAGAGCTTGGCCATAAAAGGTGGATTTGTCCATATAGGTCAAGACCAGTGAGGGCTGGGATGACTAAAAGGCCCAGAGTGAATTTAAAAACCTTCCCCAGTCCCGAGTAGGTTAATGTCAGGTGATTTTTTCATACAGCTGTTGCAATTCACTTTGTCACATAATTTTTTCATTTTTGATGGCAAATTCTTTCGCCAACGAATATAAATATAAAGTCTGATGCATCTTTGCCGTTTAGTCGAATGCCACCACCTATGATGGCCTATAGTAGAGGGGCCAACCTCAAACAATTACTGATGCGACCCACCATGATGTCACAGGAACGCCCTAACACTAAGCAAATTTTGAGTAAAAAGCCGGGTAGCTTTTCCTGTGGAAATTGTACTACCTGCAGATCAATGCTTGTTGGCAAAACTTTTCCTCATCCCCATTCCGGCAAACATATTAAGATCAAGTACCACCTTCACTGTAGGATGGAGTATGTTATATATCTGCTCACATGCCCCTGTGGGCTCTATTACGTTGGGCTTACCTCGCGTTGTTTTCGAGATCGCATGGCGAATCATAGAACTACCATCAGGGCTGCACTCCAGACGCGTAAAACGGATAAACCTGTGGCAAGGCATTATATGCTCAACGGCCATCAGGTCTCAAATCTCAAATGTATGTTAATTGATTGGGATCCCCCATTAGAGTTGGGGGGGGGGGGACCGTTTACTGTTACTCAAACAGCGTGAAAGTTTTTGGATCTCAACCCTTGATACCGTAGCGCCGCGTGGTCTGAATGAGTACAATGCATTTAACATTTTTCTCTAAATTGTTTGATAAAGAAGGGTCAACTTAAGTGACAGACTCACAGTATGACCTGCCATGTGTGGATTTACTGTCCGTATTTGCCTATACATGAATAGCATTTATCGTATATGTCATTTATAAGGTATACGGGTTGGACCACGGTGTAATAGAATTGTTAGACTCATGATATGGAATATATCTTGTATATTTTGGGTATAAGGATCCCGTAACTGATTAAGAGAATCTCTATCTTATCCTACAAAAATATATTAACATAGTACTGTAGTGTATGTTATTTATGTATTACCATTATAGCTATGTATCTTATTTATGTGGTCACGAGGGTGACATTAGCACTCTCAAGTCCTATTTATATTTGTCTGTATTTTTTATTACTTGTATGTGTTCTAAATATATATATATATGTTTTTTTGTGTGATTTCCTTTGGATCCTCACGGGCTCTGTATGGAATTTATGCATCACGTCATGTCTATTTTGTGTCCTTTGTATTTGCATTATACACCATTAGAATGCATGTACGTTTGCCAGCATGATGCTGACACACATGCCATTTCCGCCCACACACTTAGTGTATTGATTCTTTGCTGCGTCCGCCGTGTCTGGCGGATGTCTCATGTGGAACGCACGGGCTTCCGCCGGCGGCGAGTGGAACGCATGCTACTTCCGCTCTGCCAGTAGTCATGCAGGTATCGTCTTGAATATGTAGCGAATCATGTCCTATTCGTCTGTAGTGACGAGCTATGTACTTGTGCAGTCACTGTGGGTGACTGGTATTCAGTTGGCCTTTATGTTGTGTGAGTTTGTGGCTGGTATCTGACGATTATGCAGTGTGACATCACTTCCTGTGTTGGTACTATTTCAGGAGCACTGGACTTTGGTGCTGTACACAGCCCTGTCCTGATGCCTTGATGTGTGCAAGCTGATTTGCGGTGTACTAAGTAAGTTGTTGTGTTGGTATTTGCTACTGTTTTAACTGGTAATGTGTATAAACATAGTTATGTGACGTTTGACCTTATGGTTTAGGTATTATTGGAATGGATACACCTGTAGGTGTTTAATTACTTCTGCTCGTGTGAATGTGCAGCCACTACATTAATAGTGAGTATACTATGGTTTGAACTTACTATTGGCGTCCTGAGTGAATTGGATCAAGTGATCATGTTTTTTTCCCCGTAGGTGAATTTGACCCATGTACTGTCTTTGAGGGCCTTGTAATAATTGTAACGAGCAAGTTACGTTTGGCTGACTCTAGTATTTGGTGATGGTCTAGTATTGTTGTGTAGAAGGTGACTCATATTTCACTTTGGTGCTATCATACACACTAAATCTGAGCATGCCTTCACTTTGGTCTCCTTGACACATTGTTGTACTGATAATAACGTTCACTTGGAGGTGATTCACATTTTTTTTTCATATGGGGCCCGTGAGGCAGTGTCCATTATTCTCAATTCTGTATGTGTGTTTTGTTTCTTGTCTTTATAGTGTACATATGCATCTCGATGTCATTAATATGCTGGTCTTGACAAAGATTCTACATTGGAATCGAAACGTTGACATACTGAGTTAGTACATTGGATAATAAAGACGACACGATTTGGATTTGGACTATTTTCTTTAGGAGAGTGCATCCCCCTGCCCTGGGATTGTCAATATATTTGTGGACTCATTATTTTAATGTATCCTCCACTGGGTGCACCCCGCGGTTGTCACTAGGAAGATGAGAGTGCGGGTTTGTTTACATACAGTATATTGATTGTGTGATTGCAATATGGATCACATTGCCTGACACCCATCACCGTTTCTATATTTAAATATCATACATTAGTGAATTGAAAATTGATTGGACGAAGTCCTAGGAAAGACAACACTTCCTTTCTCATTACACTATGGCACAAGGTGGCTCCTATCTAATTGATGAGAACCTCCTGTCACAAGCTGAACAAGGGACGATCTCCTTCACTGATGATGACATTGAAAAAGTGTTGTTCGAAAAACTCGATTTTGATACATTACCTGCGGAGTCGTCACCTGATATATTTTATCGGTTAATGAAACTACGTAGGCGTGAGATAGATTTACTCTTACATGGACAATTCTTATCGGAATACCATCGCCGCAAATTAATCCCCAGAGGATTTCGCGTCAATAATGTGCCAACGTTGGGTAGGAATAACCCCCTGTTTTGTAGTAGGTGGTGTGGGGTCCTAAATAAGTGCTCCCTGGACCTCCTCATCCTAGTGATTGAGGAGGCAGGTAATGAGCTTAAAAAGGTCAAAACAGAAATTGAACAACTTGAGGTCACTACCATACCGTCTCTACTTGAGGATAAAAGCACAAATTGGATTGAACGGCTTCAGCTACAGACCGAGGCCTACCGTAGAGAGCTTACATCGTTCAAAAGGAAGAAATTAGCCACTGTACAAGCGGATTATCAAAACCATACTGTATACAGATGGCTTTTGGGGCACAAGGATTACCCCAATTCCGATAGGACCTCACGTCCGTTCAGACATAGGAGACCTTACTATAATAGAGAATGGGGGTCTTCACTCTCTAATTCTGACACTGATGCATCTGACACCTCTCGTAATAATCGTCATTTTTTAGACCCTGGAACAGCAGCCATTGGCTCACGACCACCCCCAGGAGACCCAAGGGCCGCAGACTGCATCCGCGGCGGGGTGGATATAAAGATAAGAGGTCGGAAAAAACGTCCCTAAATGCAGTCTTTAATCTCTCCAGTAAGGAACTTTCCCAAGCTAAACTAACACTTCTAGAAAGGGGTTTATCCTTTGTCCCTACATTTTATCATCAACAATTTAAGGGGAATATTGACCAATATAAGTTTGGGCGTAAGCTCCGACTTAAAGAATTTTTTCCGGTACAATCATGTCAGTCCAACCGGACATTACCTTTTAAAAAAGCATCCAAATTTGATCCATCTTCCAGCAGTGCTAGTATTAGGACATTTCTACGTATGGTCCAAAAAGATCTACGGACATACAATCCACCACCTTTGTTTGACAACTTATCACGAGAAGAGAGGGCAGCCTTAAATGAATAAAAAAATAACACACTGGTAATCCGTCTGGCCGACAAGGGCGGGGCGGTGGTAGTGCAGGATTGGGCAGATTACGACATGGAGATCTGTCGCCAGCTTGCTGACCAGAGTACCTATCTATGTATGGCCACGAACCCTGTCCCCTCCACAAAGAAAAAAGTTGATGTAAGTTTGAAGATGGGTTTGTAACAACGATGGATAGATCAGGAATTGTTTGAAATCCTTACTGTAGAATCACCTAAATGTCCTATCATTTATACACTTCCAAAGGTGCACAAAACCCTCTTCAGACTGCCTGGAAGGCCTATCATAGCGGCTGAGGGATCATTGTTACAACCATTAGCTAAGCTGGTTGATCATATCCTTCAACCGTATGTCATCCAAAGCTCAAGTTATATTCGTGATACAGCTGACTTTCTTCTCCAATTGAAACAGTTTCCAGGTCTAGAAGGAGTGTCCTTGCTAGCGACTATGGATGTACAGTCGTTGTACACAGTAATTCCACACAATGAAGGCATTGCAGCACTCAGAGAAATACTATCCACGAACCCGAATCCAGTAATTCCGACTGAGTTTGTTTTAGATTTAGTTCATCTTGTATTGAGTCTTAATCACTTTAAGTATAAGGAGGCGTACTATATACAGCAGTCAGGAACTGTCATGGGGTCTAACCTGGCACCTGCGTACGCCAACTTGTATATGACGCGTTTTGAGAACATGTATATTTTTCCGGAGTTTGGTGCTTGGATTCTCTTCTATAAGCGGTTTATAGACGATGTTTTTGTCCTGTGGAGCGGCACTAAGGAGTCCTTTGTCAATATGGTCACGAAGATTAATTCACTGGATACACCGATTAAATTTACATTTGATTTATCACACAAAGGTGTGAATTTTTTGGATGTGACTGTCCATATTGATAATGGTCTGGTGACAACATCCCTGTATAGGAAACCAACTGACCGCAATACTACGCTATTAGCTAGTAGTTTCCATCCGCCAAGTCTCAAGGACAACTTACCTGTCTCGCAGTACCTGAGGGTTATGCGGATTGACACAAATTTGGAAGTTAGAGACCACCAATTGAACGAACTTACGCAAAGATTCCGCACACGGGGATACCAACCGAAAACCCTACAGAGATGTCTGCACAAAGCCAAAAAGATTTTTCATGGGGAAGGTCAGACCAGACATACTAGTGAACGGATGATATTCACCACTAAATTTGACCAACATGCTCATCATACACAACAGACCCTGAAGAAACATTGGCCGATTCTAAAGTCTGATGCATCTTTGCCGTTTAGTCGAATGCCACCACCGATGATGGCCTATAGTAGAGGGGCCAACCTCAAACAATTACTGATGCGACCCACCATGATGCCACAGGAACGCCCTAACACTAAGCAAATGTTGAGTAACAAGCCGGGTAGCTTTTCCTGTGGAAATTGTACTACCTGCAGATCAATGCTTGTTGGCAAAACTTTTCCTCATCCCCATTCCGGCAAACATATTAAGATCAAGTACCACCTTCACTGTAGGATGGAGTATGTTATATATCTGCTCACATGCCCCTGTGGGCTCTATTATGTTGGGCTTACCTCGCGTTGTTATCGAGATCGCATGGCGAATCATAGAACTACCACCAGGGCTGCACTCCAGACGCGTAAAACAGATAAACCTGTGGCAAGGCATTATATGCTCAACGGCCATCAGGTCTCAAATCTCAAATGTATGTTAATTGATTGGGATCCCCCATTAGAGTTGGGGGGGGGGACCGTTTACTGTTACTCAAACAGCGTGAAAGTTTTTGGATCTCAACCCTTGATACCGTAGTGCCGCGTGGTCTGAATGAGTACAATGCATTTAACATTTTTCTCTAAATTGTTTGATAAAGAAGGGTCAACTTAAGTGACAGACTCACAGTATGACCTGCCATGTGTGGATTTACTGTCCGTATTTGCCTATACATGAATAGCATTTATCATATATGTCATTTATAAGGTATACGGGTTGGACCACGGTGTAATAGAATTGTTAGACTCATGATATGGAATATATCTTGTATATTTTGGGTATAAGGATCCCGTAACTGATTAAGAGAATCTCTATCTTATCCTACAAAAATATATTAACATAGTACTGTAGTGTATGTTATTTATGTATTACCATTATAGCTATGTATCTTATTTATGTGGTCACGAGGGTGACATTAGCACTCTCAAGTCCTATTTATATTTGTATTTTTTATTACTTGTATGTGTTCTAAATATATATATATATATATATATATATATATATATATATATATATACATATATATTTAGATGTTTTTTTGTGTGATTTCCTTTGGATCCTCACGGGCTCTGTATGGAATTTATGCATCACGTCATATCTATTTTGTGTCCTTTGTATTTGCATTATACACCATTAGAATGCATGTACGTTTGCCAGCATGATGCTGACACACATGCCATTTCCGCCCACACACTTAGTGTATTGATTCTTTGCTGCGTCCGCCGCGTCTGGCGGATGTCTCATGTGGAACGCACGGGCTTCCGCCGGCGGCGAGTGGAATGCATGCTACTTCCGCTCTGCCAGTAGTCATGCAGGTATCGTCTTGAATATGTAGCGAATCATGTCCTATTCGTCTGTAGTGACGAGCTATGTACTTGTGCAGTCACTGTGGGTGACTGGTATTCAGTTGGCCTTTATGTTGTGTGAGTTTGTGGCTGGTATCTGACGATTATGCAGTGTGACATCACTTCCTGTGTTGGTACTATTTCAGGAGCACTGGACTTTGGTGCTGTACACAGCCCTGTCCTGATGCCTTGATGTGTGCAAGCTGATTTGCGGTGTACTAAGTAAGTTGTTGTGTTGGTATTTGCTACTGTTTTAACTGGTAATGTGTATAAACATAGTTATGTGACGTTTGACCTTATGGTTTAGGTATTATTGGAATGGATACACCTGTAGGTGTTTAATTACTTCTGCTCGTGTGAATGTGCAGCCACTACATTAATAGTGAGTATACTATGGTTTGAACTTACTGTTGGCGTCCTGAGTGAATTGGATCAAGTGATCATGTTTTTTTTTTTTCCCCGTAGGTGAATTTGACCCATGTACTGTCTTTGAGGGCCTTGTAATAATTGTAACGAGCAAGTTACGTTTGGCTGACTCTAGTATTTGGTGATGGTCTAGTATTGTTGTGTAGAAGGTGACTCATATTTCACTTTGGTGCTATCATACACACTAAATCTGAGCATGCCTTCACTTTGGTCTCCTTGACACATTGTTGTACTGATAATAACGTTCACTTGGAGGTGATTCACATTTTTTTTTCATATGGGGCCCGTGAGGCAGTGTCCATTATTCTCAATTCTGTATGTGTGTTTTGTTTCTTGTCTTTATAGTGTACATATGCATCTCGTTGTCATTAATATGCTCGTCTTGACAAAGATTCTACATTGGAATCGAAACGTTGACATACTGAGCTAGTACATTGGATAATAAAGATGACACTATTTGGATTTGGACTATTTTCTTTAGGAGAGTGCATCCCCCTGCCCTGGGATTGTCAATATATTTGTGGACTCATTATTTTAATGTATCCTCCACTGGGTGCACCCCGCGGTTGTCACTAGGAAGATAAGAGTGCGGGTTTGTTTATATATATATATATATATATATATATATATATATTATACACAAACAGTAAACCCAGCACTCACCAAAGTAAGCTCACTTATCCTCAACAATTCAATAAATAAATGATGGGGGTTTAGTTAGTGGATTGGCCAATGCACGGAAGTCTGCAAACCGATCGCCAAGGTACCCCACCTCAAAGCAGGTCCTACACTATCACAGAGTCTTAAAACCTTACTACTTCACTGCTGTTGCACACATCATCTGCCTGCTAGATTTAATGTGCACCTGCCACAAACTTTATTGCTTTTAAAGGTACACTAGTCACCTTACATTGGCTTAGATAGATTGCTAAGGAACAGCTGAGACAGGTTCAGGATAATAGAGTCCACACAGGGGTGCATGAGAAAGCTAGTGGCCATGGTTAATAAGAGTTAACCATAGATTAACCCCGTCATATACACAAATAGAAAACCACAGCACTCGCCACCCCAGAAGCGGGGTACCTTGGCGATCGGTTTTCAGGCTTCTGTGCATTGGCCAATCCACTAACTAAACCCCCATCATTTATTTATTGAATTGTTGAGGATAAGTGAGCTTACATTGGTGAGTGCTGGGTTTTCTGTTTGTATGTATTAGAGTGATGTGGTCATGGGCTACATGCACCCCACCCTGTGAGTGGTAAGTGCAGCTGTGTGCCCCGCTTCTGGGGTGGCAAATGCTGTGTTATGTGCACCACACCCTATGAGTGGCTGGTGCTTTGCTGTACCCCGCTTCTGGGGTGGCGAGTGCTGTGGTTTTCTATGTGTGTGTGTGTGTGTGTGTGTGTGTGTGTGTGTGTATATAAATATATATCAAGAAATAGTATATCTCTGTGGAGCGCACTTAATGACTGAAATAAATATATTTATGTATAATACAATTTAATATGGTTATATTGGTTTCTGACAAAAAGAGGATGACATCACACAAACACCCTTTAAACTTTAAAACATCTATTGCTTTTTATTGCTAAAATAATTAAATTTCAATACTGATAAAAAATTATGTACACTTTTACAATGTGTTATTGTTCATTACAGCCAAAAAATTGAATAACAACTTTTCCAAACAATAAAAGATTTTTTCAGACACGAGTGAAAAAATCTTTTATTGTTTGGAAAAGTTGTTGTTCAATTTTTTGGCTGTAATGAACAATAACACATTGTAAAAGTGTACATCATTTTTTATCAGTATTGAAATTTAATTATTTTAGCAATAAAAAGCAATAGATGTTTTAAAGTTTAAAGGGTGTTTGTGTGATGTCATCCTCTTTTTGTCAGAAACCAATATAACCATATTAAATTGTATTATACATAAATATATTTATTTCAGTCATTAAGTGCGCTCCACAGAGATATACTATTTCTTGATTTCTATTTTTGGTCTTGTTCGACAGGGGACCATCTCTGTGTAGAAGCTTGCCCCTTAATAAAATTATTGAGTACAATCAAAGGTATAGGTCCAATTTTAGAGCGCAAAAAGGATCTCTTATTCTATATTATATATATATATATATATTATTTTTTTTTGAGGGGGAGGCTTGCCTATTTTGCGAGTCCTGGGCCCCAGAATTTCAGATGGCAGCCCTGATTGTACAGCAGACTATTTAGTTGAGACATTCACTTCTAATGTTCTCCAAACATTCTCAAAAAATAACATTTCCTCTTTTCTGACACATGAGGCCTCATATCTACTCTTTACACTCTCCTGGTTGCCCTCAACCAGCCCCCTAAAGAACCTAATGAACTGGCCTGGGAGAGGTACTTTGGGAGATTCTGGAGCCGAAGGAATGGGCTTTAATTTGGGAACTGGACGCTAGATCCTCCATTGGTGTCAGGATTCGGGTAAATACAACTGCTTATACTGATGGTACTTAGTACCTAGCTGCCTTCAAACTATATTTCCTCAGTCTTCAGATAGATCTTGGAGGGTCTGTGAGGAAGAGGGCACCTTTGCACATATTTCTCGCACTGTTCTAAGATTAGATTCTCTTTAATTCCCTCCTACATGGGCATCTCACTCCCACACTGCCTCTCATATTCCCTCTTACCACACCCCATTCCCTCTAAAGGTAGCACCACTCAAGCTATTTTTGTCACATCCTTAATGTGGTTAACTGTGCCATTGCAGCTCACTGGAAGAAGGCGGACCTCTTTGGCTTTACACAACTCAATTTGGCACACTTATCATTTGAAATATATATCACTAGCTTTCTACATGAATGTCCACCTAAATTTACTGGAATCTGGTCACCCTTGATTTCTTATCATTACCACTCCTCTGAGGAAGCTGCTGAATTCATTAAAGGCAGAGAAATGCGTAAGAGGTCTTCATTACTTGTCCGGTACCGGTCCGACTCTCCATCTACCTGCAGGCACCTTTACCACTGTTTGGATACTCCAGATATGGCACCTACAATGGGATAATCAAAGCACCAGGAGCCGGGAGACACCATTACATGGGACCAAAGAATTAAGCAGGTTTTTCACTCACCTATCAGTGAGGACCACTGTCATTGTCTTAAAGCTAAAATAATATAAGAAACAGCATGCTGTACTAACCACTAATATTATCTCTGACGGCTGTTGCAACTAATCAGCCACTATCAGTGGCATTAATCATTGCTCTGCTAATTATTTCTAACTATAAAGAGTCAAGAGACTAAATAATCAGCTGAACTTGAAAAGCTTGCGTACTAACTATTACCAATAAGGCTTGGAACTAAATTGCACTTCGTTTAATGCTTTGCAGGACTGACCGGCACGTATGATGAGATTTGTTATTAACAATTATTAAATTCTCTAAATTGTATTAATAAAGGTACATATCTTTTTAATAAGCGCTGCTATTTGTGTATTTAGTTTGATATTGTACTGTGTTGCCTTGCATTGAGTTTTTGATTATGTCAGCTACAAAGGGCAACAGAGCTAAGGGCTGATCCCACATTGTGTGAAGTTGACGCTGCAGACACATTTGAGGATAACATAGCAGCTGAGGGTTCAGGTTCTGGGGGTTTCTTACCCCCCAGTGGGACTGTAGCATCGGGGGTGCAAAATGACCGACCTTGGGCTACCTTCTCCACGCTATTGAATACATGTTCCCTCCGGTGTCACTCCTGCCCAGAGTAATAAGGAAGTTCAAGCAAGAAAGAGGAATCCTACTTCTGATCGCTCCAGCGTGGCTCATACGGCATTGGTTCTCAGACCTTCAGGGTCTCTCGATAGAGCGTCCCCTTCTACTTTCGCAGCGCCCATATCTTCTCGTTCAGGGCCCCTGTGTATATCAGGATTTAGCCCGATTGGCATTGACGGCATGGCTCTTGAAGCTTCCGTCTTAAGGGCCAAAGGATTTTCCGAGGCGGTCATTCAAACCATGTTGAAGGCCCGGAAACCGGCTTCTGCTCAGATTTATCATAGGGTCTGGAATTCTTACTTTGCTTGGTGCGCATCTAACAATCATGATGCTTACAAGTTTAGTACGGCCAAACTTTTGGCCTTTCTACAAGGCCTGGACTTGGGCCTTCGTCTGGCCTCCATCAAGGTTGATATTTCTGCCTTGTCGGTTTGGTTTCAGAGAAAAATTGCGACCTTACCTGATGTGCATACGTTCAATCAGGGTGTGTTGCGGGTTCAACCTCCTTATGCCCCGCTGGTGGCTCCTTGGGACTTGTCGTGGTTCTGTAGGCATTGCAAGGGTCTCCGTTTGAGCCTCTTGACTCTGCAACCTTAAGTGGCTGTCTCTTAAGGTATTGTTTCTGCTGGCTATTGCCTCTGCTAGACAGGTGTCAGATTTGGGTGCCTAGTCTTCTAGGTCACCATATTTGATTTTTCACAGTGATCGGGCGTTTCTTAGAATACGTCCCGGGTATTTACCTAAGGTGGTGTCTTCTTTCCACCTTAATCAGGAGATTGTGGTTCCGGCCTTGCCTCTCCTGATTTGTCTTCCAAAGAACGGTCTTTGGATGTGGTACGGGCTCTCCGTATCTACGTGAAGAGAACTGCCTCCCTCAGGAAGTCAGATTCTCTCTTAGTTCTGTTTGGATTTCACAAACGTGGCTGGCCTGCTCACAAGCAGACCCTGGCCAGATGGATTAGAATGGTGATTGCACATGCTTACGTACAGGCTGGCCTTCCAGCTCCTGCTACCATCAAGGCCCATTCTACTTGGTTGATTGGACCTTCTTGGGCGGCATGCTGTGGTGCGACCCTTGAACAATTGTGCAAGACAGCTACGTGGTCCTCAGTGAACACGTTCATAAGGTTCTATGCCTTAGATACTTCCGCCTCCCAGGATGCTTCCTTTGGACGCCGGGTTCTTGTGCCTGCTACAGTGCATCCCTTCCCATAAGGAACTGCTTTAGGACATCCCCAATGTCATTCCTTGTGGAGCCCAGTGTACCCCCGCAGCAGAAAACAAGATTTATGGTAAGAACTTACCATTGTTAAATCTTTCTGCGAGGTACACTGGGCTCCACAAGGTGCCCATCCTGACACACTTAGCTTCTTTGGGTTGGTATGGCATTAGCCACTGACACTTTCTCCTGTCGTGAGAGTGTGGTGTATGTGGCTACTAATGGTTGTCATCTCTTTTACCTGCTACTGCATTGGGCTGGATAACAAAACTGAGCTCCTGTGCATGGAGGCGGGGTGATATAGAAAGCGGCGCTATGCAACTTGGGAAGAAGGTCAAAGCTTTGAGCCTGTTGGTGCCTCGGATCAAGATCTTACTCTACACCCCAATGTCATTCCTTGTGGAGCACGGTGTACCTCGCAGAAAAAGATTTAACAATGGTAAGTTCTTACCATAAATCTCGTTATTATCTTTTATTTATATGGCACCATAAGGGTTCCGCAGCGCCCGATTATACATAAACATAGAATTAAAACAGGAAAACAGCAATTTACAGTTAAAGACAATATAGGACAAGTACAGGGTAAATAAACATAGCTACAGCAGCAGATGACACTGAAATAAGTATCAGGGTGGCAGAAAACCACGGGATTTGGTGCAGTCGAAGATTATTAAAGAAAGAAAAGGGATAAGCACATGAGGGAACAGGGCCCTACTCATGAGAGCTTACATTCTAAAGGGGAGGGGCACATAGAAAGGGGTGACACAGATGGGGTAACCTAACCCTCTGTTCCCCGCTCTCTGTCTAGAAAGCATGGAACAGAGGGTTAGGATGAGATTTGGGTTTGGTGAAGAAGTGGGTCTTGAGAGCCCGTTTGAAGTTTTGTAGAGAGGTGGAGAGTCTGAGGGGGAGAGGTAGAGAATTCCAGAGAAAGGGAGCAGCACATGAAAAATCTTGGAGGTAGGAGTGGGAGGAAGTAATCAGTAGGCAGGAGAATCAGCGTGCATTAGCAGAGCGAAGAGGACAGGAGGGAGTGTAAAGGGAGATTAGTTCAGAGATCTAAATGGGAAAGGAGTGGGTGAAGGCTTTGTAGGCAAGTGCGAGAAGCTTAAATAGGATTCTGAAAGGGAAGCCAATGAAGGGCTCTTAGGAGAAGGGAGATGGACGTAGTGCGTTTGGTGAGAAAGATGAGCCAGGCTGTAGCATTGAGGAAAGATTGGAGTGGAGAGAGGCATTTGTCAGGGATGCCAGTCAGGATAGACTACAGTAGTCTTAGTCTGCAGATGACCAGTGAGCGGATAAGGGTCTTAGTAGCATCCTTGGTGAGAAAGGAGTTGGGGAAATCAGAAATATCACAACGGTGAGTGAAGACCAGATCCAGTGAGCTCCCATTCACATGGGAGGGTGAGGAGGTCCACTGGGAAAGACCAAGTGAAGATGTGAGGTTAAGGAGTTTAGAGGCAGGGGATTTTGTGCACATATAGATAAGGATGTTGAAATCACCTAAGATAATGGAGGAAATGTCAGAAGCGAGGAAGCCAGGAAGCAAAGTTATCAAGGAATTTGGAGGCAATCCCAGGGTGGCAGCAAATGACAACTACTCTAAGATGTACAGGTTGGAAGAGGCGTATAGCATGGATCTCAAATGTAGAGATTGATTGGGCACCCCAGCTGTTGTGCATTACTGTGTGAGAGTTTTTGGACTAACCCATATTTTATACTAGCAAAAATTTTGTAAGTAAATATTTATCCATGGCTCTTGGTGTTACCCAAGGAGCATCTGTAGCAGATACGATAAAAAGTGACAGGACCATTTTTGGTAGTTTATTGCATTCTACCCACGGGTGGTGCAATACAAATTTTGATCCAATTGTCCGTTTGGGCATTATTGTTCAGGCAACACAAGCCACTCATCGTTAATTACATCATTATGTCAAGCCCCTGTTCATCCCCTTAGGGGAGGTTTATTACCATTCTAATTATGTAGATTTCCTATTTTCCACTTGAAAATTACCTATGTTAAATTTCAGCTTCCTAATATATTGGGAAGTAAGAGAATTAGTAGTGAGTGAGTGAGTGAGTGAGTGAGTGAGTGAGTGAGTGAGTGAGTGAGTGAAACGGTAACAGTGACAAGACCATTTTTGTAATTTATGAAATTTTACACACTTGAGATGCAATCCAAATTTTCATCTGATTGTCCATTTGGGCGTTATCATTCACGCAACGCAAGCCACACATTGGTAATGATGTCATTAAGTCAACCCCCTTTTCATCCCCTTAGGGAAGGTTTACTAAAATTCGAATTATGTCATTTTCTTATTTCCCACCTGAAGAATACCTATGTTAAATTTCAGCTTCCTAACGTATCGGGAAGTAAGAGAATTAGTGATTCAGTCAGCCAGCGAGTGAGTGAGTGAGTGAGTTAATAAACAAGTAAAGTTTAAGGTATAATGAAAATATCAAAGTATTACATTCAGATGACTAAACATCTATATAAATTGATAAAACACATGTATATATTTTATAAATGTCCTATGCAGACAGGTTACCATCATCAGATTTATATATATATATCAAAGATGGTATTTTATTTGTGTTTTTCTTTCCAAGCATGATGCAGGCCATATTTCATATAAATATAACGTATATATGGCCTAATTCATGTCACATCGCAATGTGACCGCAATTTAGGCAACGGGACCCCTGTGCATGTGCAGGTCCCATGCATGTGCCCGCAGTTAATGCGGTCCGGCTGTTCACGGGCGGGCGGTGACCGAGCTTTTTCAGGGCGGCATCGGGGAAACAGGGGCGTGTCGGCAACATTTTCAAGGCGGCTGTGTCTTGTAAAAAAATAGCAGCAGAACTTCTGCAGTCACTGCAAGGCTGCACTTGCAGGAAGAATCCACAATGGTCATGGTAATTTCAAACATGCACACATACATATATCTAAACCATATATAAAATATTATATAGCCAGGGCTTAAAGTGGTCCTGGAGAGGTGGGGGAACTCCCCCTGTGGCCTCACAAGGAAGTGGCGTGGCCACACAAAAGTACCCCCAATTCAAAATAATGTCTCACAGTAGCACAATCTTATTCACATTGCCCGCCCCACATACTAGTGTCCTTTACACATACAATGCCTACAATAGCAGAGCCACTTACAATGCCCACAGCAGTCCCCCCCCCCCTCCTAATTTTAGATTCGATCCACAATATAGCAGCATATGTTGAATAACCTTTGCTCACCTCTCTTATGTCTTCTATGTGCCCCTTCTGCTTTCTTGTTTCCTTTGCATGTCACGCTCCTCATGAGTCCATATCTTCATCCTACGTATCCCTTACTCCCTATATGCTCTCCTTTGTGTCTGATCATATGAATCTTTCTCTCCTTTACTTACCCCCTACACCTCCCACTCCCCCATCTCGCCCCCTGTTCCTCTCACTCCCTCACCATTTTACCCCCTGCTCCTCTCACCCCCTTCTCATCTCACCCCCTGCTCCTCTCACCCCCTGCTTCAGTGGCCGTGACCTGGAGCATCAGGTCCCAGCTGTGGTGTAAAGCTGGCAGTGGCCGCCAGACAGTCCTGGCTCACGAACTGGCTGCTACTGAAAAGAAGCGAGGCCGCACTTTGAATCTGGCGCTGATTGTATACCATTCACAGCTCCTGGACCACCAGCTTAATGGCTTGGCTCACGTCAGATTTTAAAAAAGCTGGCCCTTCTTTTGATTGGTGCTGCAACTGGTCTGCGAGCCGGGATTGGCTGGCGGCCACTGCCACCTTTACAATGTAGCAGGGACCTGATGCTGTGGCTAGGCGGAGGCATGTGCCAAGGATTTGCCTGAGGGAGCAGTTCCGGCCCACTTTAACCACTGTATATAGCACAGAGACAAAAAAGTATTAAAGCCAAGGATCACAACATGGATGAGTGTATCTAATCATGGGTGTATCTACCCATTGGCCAAGATGGCACTCGCCAGGGGCGCCGGGCAAGGAGGGGGTGCCGCCTGGCAGTGCCACCTGCGGCCAAAGGGTAGAAAAGTAGTACTGTCAGACTGTACCTGGTCAGAGTCTGTTACTGCCGCCGTGGCCCCTGTGTCCGTCAGCACCGCACTGCACTAGTGAACAGACTAGTGTCCAGCAGCACCGCACTTTGTAATCAGACTCAAAATAAACTACAGCTCCCAGCAGCCCTTGTTGCTGGGAGCTCCCGGCAGCAAGGGCTGCTGGGAACTGTAGTTTATTTTGAGTCTAATTACAACTGCGGTGCTGCTGGACACTAGTCTGTTCACTAGTGCAGTGCGGTGCTGACGGACACAGGGGCCACGGCGCTGGAACAGACTCTGACCAGGTACACAGCAATTGTTATATAGCACAGTGCTATAGATCTATTTGTTGTTGAAGATAATAAAAAAGTGGCAGTGTTTGGGAGAAGGGACTGTAGTACCTGGAAAACTACACGATTTTTATGCATGCTAGATGTAAGTAAGTACTTGTTGAGTGTAATAAAGAAAATACATATCTTACCTATTTCAAGGCCAGGTTCAAGGAAATGTATATCAGTTAATTGTATAATTGATCATTTTATCTTGGAAGTGATGGCACCCTGATGTTTTTTTCTAACAGGAAGCACTTCTACCATCCAACTAATGGTGTTTGGTTAATGGCTGGGTCCATTTGAGGCTCATCTCACAGCATCTCATTAGCATTTCATTCGGGACGCAGTAAAGATGCCGGTGTTTGGCATCCCGGTGGTTGGAAAGCTGACCCCAGCATCCTGAAACTGCTTGGAACACTAATGCTAGCATCCCAACATAGATAGCGATGCAGAATGCCAAAATCCAGATCGAGTTGGTGCCAAAGTCTCCACTGGCAAGCCACGTGGGAGGGTTAGGGTTAGGCTGCAGGGAGGGAAATTAGGAATGGTGGGTTAGGGTTAGGCACCACTGAAGAGGCTTGGGGGGGTCGGGTTAAGGGTCAGGCTGTGGGAAAGGTGGGTTAGGAGGGAGGGATGGTATAACGTGAATACGATACACTACTGTGCGGTGTAATGTGAATAAGGGATACTACTGTGTGGCATAATTTGAATTGGAAGTACTATTGTGACCACAACCTTTTTCCTCAAGACCATGCCCTACACCTTATTTCAAATGTGTGTAGAGGGTGTGGTTGTGGTGGGGAAAGGGTGGGGGCAGCCTCTTAATTTGCCAGGGGTGCTCGGCCCCTTAGATGCTCCCCTGTATCTAATATCCTATATTAGCGACTAACCATTGTGCAAATCATGCAGCTGCCGTATATACATTTACAGAATGCATATTGCTGTAAAGTAATGAAGAATTTGTTGTTTTTTTTTATCCTCACTTTATTTACATTTTTTAGTTTTGCCCAGCCATTACTTTTTCTGTAACAATGGTTTGATGGAATGCCACTCTCACACTGCTTTTACTCTTAGAAATCCCATTGAGTATGGGCAGCCAGAACTTTATGGAGATTGCTCCAGATTACAGAGTTTTGAGTAGTCAAGTGTATATCCAAGTGCTGTACTTGTTGTCACAGCTCCCTGACTACAAACTCTCTAAGTGAACTCTGTCTGCTAAGGATACATGCAAGGAATATTCTAAGTGTGTCATCATCAGGCTATAATTATTTTATCTTAATACATTTACTCAGCCCAAAGTTAGCCTTTGTGCCACTACTCACCACAGAACAGCACAGTCTTGGTAGAAGATAATATTTTGTTGTTGTTCTGTTAGAAAATAATACTGTTCAGTATACAAAATCTGCACATTGGCATAGCTATAATGGGCACAGTATGAGTAGTGCCCAGGGAGGCCCACACTGCACACCCTGCACCCATGTTTAATTACCTCTATGGAGTCCTGTGTCAGTGCTGCAGCAGAAATCACCTGAAAAATGGCACAGCGGACATTTTCCACTGATTTGCTTATGTAGTGCCCGTCATGTTCTCAGTGACTAATTTTGAATATGCATAACTTATGCACATTCAAGATTAGTCACTGGGAACATGAAGGGCACTATGGTCCCAGAAACCTGCATATGTGCGGTAGACTCTGGCACAATGGGCCTAATTCAGATCTGAATTAGGGGGGGGGATATCACATGTGCAGAGAGAGTTAGATATGGGTGTGGTGTGTTCAAACTGAAATCTAAATTGCAGTGTAAAAATAAAACAGCCAATATTTCTGCAGCGGGGTACATTGGTTTCCACAGGGGTGTAGAGATGGATCTTGATCCAGGCACCAACAGGCTAAAGCGTTGGACTGTCCCAGGATGCATTGGGGCCTCTTCTATAACCCGCCTCCAGGCACTGTGAGCTCAGTTTCGAGTTGGTGCCCTGCAGAACAGGGCGGCTGCACTGGGCAGCCCTGAAAAAGCTTTTAGAAGACTTCGAGAGCTGCAGCACTTACATGTCAGGGTGACATTCTGTGCTGCGGCTCCTTCACCTCCCCAGCGGCGTTGCATACTCCCACTGGCTGTGTTCCCGAGTACTTGTGGCGGAGATGCTCCGGCTTAGGCACATGGTCGCAGACGCTCTCCTGGTTCGCGTGGCTGCTACAGAAGGGAGGAGGTAAGAGGGTCCCCCAGGTGGGACCCGCCATTAAATTGCATTCCCATCGCAGTCTAAGGAGACAGAATGTGATGCCGGCATGGACACTGTAACCGAGCAGAAACCCCACTATATCCACCAGGGCATAGGAGTACATGTCAGGTGTACGAATGCCCACTTTATTAAGACTCCGTAGTACCAGGTGGCTCCTGAGGATCAGCATAGGGGAGAAGGCAATTGACCTGTAGCCCCTCCGCCAGCTCCGGTCGCCATCTACTGCTGGTTTTCCCGCCCTGGAGCTGCCTCATATTCTCTCTCACTCCCTGACTGAAACGTTGGGCGCCATCTTCTAAGAATAGCTGCGACTGGTCTCCGGGACTGCAGTGCAAGGTCTCCTCTGTAAATCCACCTGTATATCAGTGCCATTATTTTACACATACTTAAGTATTCTACATGTCGATATTAAGACAGTGTTAGTTAAGAACAAGTGTACCTGTTCCAGAATATATTGTACGAGTATTCTGATATATACATCCGGTCTCAGACCGTGCATTGTTTTATTTATATATATATATATATATAGTATGCAGAGAAGGGCGGCACTCACGGCGCAGGAAAAACAGACAAGCAGGTCTGGAAGTTTCAATCAACGTTTCAATGTGTATTATAACATTTTCGTCAGGATAAAAATGCAATGTGTTACTCACCCTTTTAACTCCGTCTGATGGTCCATGGCGCCTCCTGCCAGTCGCGTCCCGCTCCGTCCAACTGATGACGTCATTACGAGGCGCCAGCCGCGGCGTCATGGAGCATCCGGACCGGAGCACGTAAAAAAACACCTCCCCTGTGAGAAAACAGTTACAAACAAAACACACAATTTAACCCCAAGAAACAGTAGCGGTCACAAAAAAATCAGTGATACTAAATATTAAAAATGTATCAACTTGAAATGAAACAAAGTACAACATTGTATATGGCACTAAGCATATTTGACCCATACTAATTTCATAGGAGAGATGCACAGACCAGATGCCCTGATACTACCGAACAAATAAGTTATGATACAAGCAGCACAATAACAAGCTAATAATAATCATAAATAGAACAGGCTACCTCTCACTCATAAATTATAGGAAAGCTGACAGTCCCGCTTGTTCGTTTAAATGTTCAAATGCTTGGGCTGCACTACATGCAGCCACATGCTGACAGGTGATTCCTTCTATCACCCCTTTACAGGGAAAAAATTTAGGATAAAACATCGTGTCATATACAATGTTGTACTTTGTTTCATTTCAAGTTGATACATTTTTAATATTTAGTATCACTGATTTTTTTGTGACCGCTACTGTTTCTTGGGGTTAAATTGTGTGTTTTGTTTGTAACTGTTTTCTCACAGGGGAGGTGTTTTTTTACGTGCTCCGGTCCGGATGCTCCATGACGCCGCGGCTGGCGCCTCGTAATGACGTCATCAGTTGGACGGAGCGGGACGCGACTGGCAGGAGGCGCCATGGACCATCAGACGGAGTTAAAAGGGTGAGTAACACATTGCATTTTTATCCTGACGAAAATGTTATAATACACATTGAAACGTTGATTGAAACTTCCAGACCTGCATGTCTGTTTTTCCTGCGCCGTGAGTGCAGCCCATCTCTGCATACTACATTGGACACAGCGCTGCTGTAACCAGGGAGGGCACCGGCCATACTTCTTGTATTTAGAGTCTTTTGGGAATTGGGAGTGCCGTGAATCTGTTAAATATATATATATATATATATATATATATATACGCACACACACACACACATTTACTAGTCCAGTGTAGTTTTATTGTCTTACTAAAATAATTGTCTGCATTGTCACTGTGACTGTGTGTGCCTGTATCTGTTGTGTGGGTTTCACTTTCAGTGTATCCCAGCTTTAGCTATCACTGTATTCTGTACCCTAAGTGACTAGGTGCATCTGGGTCACATATATAGTGCTTCACAGTATTTACCATTAAGTGTATTCTACTGTGTACTCAGTCACATACTACCGGATTTATTCACTGGTGTTGTGTACTGTGTACACAGTCACATTGTACTAGACTTAGTCGCTGGTGTTGTGTACTGTGTGCGCTGTCACATACTAGGGGATTTATTCACAAGTATTCTACTCTGTCTGGCTGTATCGTACTCATATGCTCTGCAGTTACATTCACTGAATATGTCTAACATAAAGGGCGGGAAATCCGCGGACGCTCCTGTATCATGCAGAGCATGCTCCAAGGATTTGCCTGAGGGGGAAGTTTTGTATGACGGTCTGTGTACTATGGGGGTCATTCCGAGTTGATCGCTAGCTGCCGTTGTTCACTGCGTAGCGACCAGTGAAAAAAATGGCTAATCTGCGCATGCACCGCAATGCGCACGCGCGACATACGGGTACAAAGAGCATCATGGTTTTGCACAGGTTCTAGCAAAGCTTTCAGTCGCACAGCCGATCGCAAGGAGATTGACAGGAAGAGGGCGTTTGTGGGTGTCAACTGACCGTTTTCTGGGAGTGTCTGGAAAAATGCAGGCGTGGCCGGGCATTTGCTGGGCGGGTATCGGACGTCATTATCATGTCACTCGTCGCAACAATCATCGCACAGCATAAGTAACTACAGGGCTGGTCTTGTTTTGCACAAAATGTGTTTGCAAGCGCACTGCTGCACAGGCGTTCGCACTCCTGCAAAGCAAAAATACACTTCCCCGTGGGCGGCGACTATGTGTTTGCACGGCTGCTAAAAACTGCTTGCAAACGAACAACACAGAATGACCCCTATTTCCCATACATCTCCCAGTCAGTCCGCAGCTCCTGTAACCAATCAGGAGTCACCTTGGGCGGTGTTCTCATCTATGTTAAATATGCTTGTGACACGCCTTACGCCCCCTATGGGACTTCCTGTCCCATTATAGTCACATATTGTCCCTATGGTAAATCCGTCTTGGGTGGATAATTTGTCTACCCAGTTGCAGCAATTGAATCAATCCTTGGTTAGACATAAAACTGCCCAAAGTCACTCACATGTCACGGGGTCAACTAAGCGGGCTCCTTCCTTCTCACAATCCACTAATCTCTTCTGATGAGGATGGGGAGTATAATGCCCCGTCAGACACTGACACAGTTGCTTCTGACGAGGAATCTACTACTCAGGTTGATGTCCCTGACTTAGTGGATGCTATTAAGCAGATCCTACAGATCACTGATGATGAGGAGGATTCAACTACGGTGTCTAAGAAACCTGATAAGTTTAAAAGTCAGAAGGTAACTAAAACTTTATTACCGCATTCTGACCATTTAGTAGATATGCATAAAGAACCCTGGTCTTCTCCAGGAAGGACATTTTCCCTATCTAAAAGGATGGTAGCTCACTATAATCTCCCTTCAGAGTTATATAACAAGTGGGAAAACTCACCGCCGGTGTATTCCCATATCACCCTTCTCGTAATGTCCTCTACTCTGCCTGTCACCACTGTCTTCTCACTGAAGGAACTGACAAATAAGCATGTGGAGGGATGCCTGAAGTCGATTTACTCCCTTACAGGTGCTGTATATAGACCCACTATAGTAGCCTCCTGGGCTGCAAAAGGAATTGAAGCATGGGTTCTGGCATTAGAGGAAGAGCTGCCTCAGGATATCTCTGACACTGCCAGACAATACCTGTCTCATATTACCAACACCGCCTATTACATTCAGGAGGCATCCCCTGAGGCAGGTGTGTTGGCGGCCAAGGCATCGACTGCATCCATCCTGGCTCGCCGTATTCTGTGGTTGAGGTCATGGAAGGTGGACCTGGATGCCAAAAATACTTTGGAGGTACTCCCTTTTAAGGGGGACATCCTATTTGCGGAAGATCTCAATAAAATTCTTACTGACTTAGCGGCTGCTAAGACTGCTTTTCTCCCAAATACTAATTCTTCTGCACAGAAGGCAAAAGGTACCACTTTTTGCTCCTTTTGACCTCAAGGGAAAGCAAAAGGTCAGGCATACCCAAGACAATCTTGTGCTCCCAAAACCACTAAGCCCAAGACAAAACAATCCTGGGCAGCCCGTAAGCCTGCTTCTAAACACGACAAGCCTGCTGCATGATGGGGCGGGCCTCCCCCTGGGGGACCCAGGGTGGGAAGCCGACTTCTGTGATTTACCCAGGTCTGGTTGAAGACCACTTCAGATGCATGGGTGCGAGAAGTTGTCTCTCACGGGTACACAGTCTTTTTCAAGAGATGTCCCCCTCGCCAGTTCTGCATACGGTTATGCCTTCAGATCCATTGAAGGCGCAAGCTCTACAACTGGTTGTGCGTTCTCTCCTGGAAACAGGAGTGGTGGTGCCAGTACCTCTGTCCCAGAGAGGCAGAGGATACTACTCGACCCTGTTCTAGTCCCGAAACCCAATGGGTATTTCCGACCTATACTCAACCTCAAATCACTGAACAAGTTTGTGAGAGTGTCCAAGTTCCATATGGAAATACTGCGCTCAATTGTACTGGCCATGGAACCTGGAGACTATATGGTATCCTTGGATATACAAGATGCGTACCTGCATATACCTATTGCCATATCGCATCAGCAATACATGCGGTTTGCTATTGGCAACCTTCACTATCAATTCCAGGCTCTGCCATTTGGACTGGCCACGGCCCCTCGGATCTTCACCAAGGTTATGGCCGTGATGACGGCTTATCTCCATCGCCAGGGAGTCAGGATCCTGCCGTATCTTGATGACTTGCTGATTCTGGCAAACTCCCACGATGTCCTCCTCAGTCATCTATAACTGACGGTAAACTTCCTACAAGCCCACGGGTTGCTCATCAACTGGAAGAAGTCCTCGCTGGTCTCTGCTCAGAGCATGGTGGGACCTGTGAGCACTGCTGAGCACACACAGTCAACGGCTGTTTATGTCTCCAGTGAAGGTCCTGAAACTTCAGGACAGGATCAGATACTTCCTTTCTCACCCAAGAGTGTCGATACACTCGGCGATGCAAGTACTAGGCCTCATGGTGTCGGCGTTCGACATGGTAGAGTATGCTTAATTTCATTCCCGCCCTCTGCAGAGGTTAATCCTTTCCAAGTGGGACGGCCTACCTCATCGGATCAGGTCTCACATGATCTCTTTGACTCCGGAGGTTCGTCTGTCGCTGATCTGGTGGCTATAGGACCAGCAGTTAAGCAGGGGCCATCCCTTCTGGATCCCCAACTGGGTCCTACTGACTATGGATGCCAGTCGGCGGTGTTGGAGCAACACTCTTTCCAGGGTCGGTGGACCATGGAGGAATCACTCCTCCCGATAAACATTCTGGAATTGCGGGCAGTGCTCAATGCTTGATCAATGCTCTGATACAGAACCGGCTTGTTCAAGTACGGTCAGACAACGCCACCACGGTGGCATACATAAACCATCAAGGTGGCACTCAAAGCTGCATGGCAATGAGGGAAGTGAAAAAAATCCTTCGTTGAGTGGAACGCCATCTGCCAGCAATATCGGCAGTGTTCATTCTGGGAGTACTCAAGCGACTTTCCTCAGTCGTCAGGACGTGCACGCCGGAGAGTGGCATCTTCATCCAGGAGTCTTTCAATGCCTAGTGGACAAGTGGGGCCTACCAGATGTAGACCTGATGGTCTTCGGATCAAGAACCAGGGATCCTAAAGCAGTGTTCATGCATGCACTAGCAATTCCATGGAACTTTCGGCTGCCATACGTGTTCCCTCCAGTGTCACTCCTGCCCAGGGTACTGCGGAAGTTCAAACAAGAAGGAGGAATACTACTTCTAGTCGCTCCAGCATGGCCAAGACGACATTGGTTCTCAGACCTGCAGGGTCTATCGATAAAGCATCCTCTTCTACTTCCTCAATTGCCAGACTTCCTGTTTCAGGGCCCTTGTGTCTACCTGGACTTGGCCAGACTGGCTTTGATGGCGTGGCTCTTGAAGCTTCACGCCTAAGGGCCAATGGATTCTCTGAGGCGGTTATCCAAACTATGCTGAAGGCCTGCAAACCGGCATCTGCACGGATTTAGTACAGGGTCTGGAATTCTTACTTCAACTGGTGTGCTGCTAAGAATTAAGATGCTTAATACAAATTCAGTATTTCCAGTCTTATGGCTTTTCTACAACTAGGCATGGATTTAGGCCTTCGTCTGGCCTCCCTCAAGGTTAATGTCTCTGCCTTGTCGGTGTGGTTTCAGAGAAAAATTGCAACTATTCCTGACGTTCATACTTTCACTAAGGGTGTTTTACGGATTCAGTCTCCCTATGTCCCTCCTGTGGCTCCATGGGATCTGTCTGTTGTCTGACTGCCCTGCAAGAGTCTCCATTTGAACCTCTATAGTCAAAGGACCTTAAATGGCTCAGTCAAGGTCCTGCTCCTACTGGCTATTGCCTCTGCTAGAAGGGTGTCAGACCTAGGCGCTCTGTCCTGTCGTCCACCCTTTCTGATATTTCACCGTGAACGGGCAGTTCTGAGAACTCACCCTGGTTGTTTGCCTAAGGTGTTGTCATCTTTTCATTTTAACAAAGAGATTGTAGTTCCGGCCTTTATCTCTTTTGATTTGTCCTCCAAAAAGCGGTCTTTGGATGTGATAAGGGCTCTCCATATTTATGTGGAGAGGACTGCCTCTATCAGGAGGTCAGATACCCTTTTTGTACTTTTTGGTTTTCACAAACGTGGCTGTCCTGCGAATAAGCAAACCTTGGCCAGATGGATTAGAATGGTGATTGCACAAGCTTATGCACAGGCTGGACTTCCAGCTCCTGCTGCTATCAAAGCCCATTCTACTCTGTCTGTTGGACCTTCTTGGGCGGCCCACCGAGGCACGTCCGTTGAACAATTGTGCAAGGCAGCTACGTGGTCCTGAGTGAACACGTTCTATGCCTTCAATACTTCTGCCTCCTAGGATGCTTCCTTTGGACACCGGGTTCTCATACCTGCTACGGCGCGTCCCCTCCCATGAGGAACTGCTTTAGGACATCCCCGATGTTCCCTGTGGAAACCAATGTACCCTTCTGCAGAAAAGGAGATTTATGGTAGACTTACCATTGTTAGCTCTCTTTCTGTGAGGTACATTGGTTCCACAGGGCGCCCACCCTGACGCACCTAGCTTCTATGGGCTTGTATGGCATTAGCCGTTAGAACCACGTTCTCACGACAGGAGAAGGGACTATGTGACTAACATCTACCTTCTCTTTTACCTGCTCCTGCATTGGACTGGTTAACAAAACTGAGCTCACAGTACCTGGAGGCGGGGTTATAGAGAAGGCCCCAGTGCATCCTGGGACAGTGTAACGATTTAGCTTGTTGGTGCCTGGATCAATATCCATCTCTACACCCCGAGTTTCCATGTGGAACCAATGTACCTCGCAGAAAGAGATTGGTATATTCAATTGGTGTCGAATCCTGGCGTGGATTCGTCATTTTTCTGATTCAACGCTGTTCGACAGCCGAAACCCTCCATCCGGGACACTGAATTCGACATATTCAATTAAAAACGGATTTGACATGCCCCCGGTCGAAAACGGACCAATCATCGAATAGTGGACGGCCTGGATTCGACTTCCCGCCGTTTGGAATCGTATGTAGGGCTTGTTTGCTGCGTTCTCTGCAGCCATTTTGTGAACCTGCAGAGCGGAGTGAGGAGCTGCAGAGTGATCGATTTGCTTTTGCTTGCTGTGGTATCGTTCACACACCCAGCAGACTTTAATCCAGGAAGGACAGAAGACCTTCAGTCATCCCGGAGGAGAGTCATTTTTGGAGCAAATTCGACATTTTTAGGTAAGTACCACATGTGGTCTGGCGTTGCATGTAGGTGTTTGTGTAGTGTATGGGTGTTTTTTTGAGTGCTTGGCAACCGTTTTGTATGAGGTATGAGTGCAGCGTGTAATGTTTTGGTGGTGGGGGGTTGCCATGAGGTGTACATGTGGTGCTTCTTGGGTGTGTTTGTGGTATGTATATGTGTACAGGTGTGTATTTTTAAGGTACTGCTTGTATTGCTGCATGATTTTAGTGAAGTTTTGTGTTTGGGGGTGGTTTTTCATGTTTTTTTTTTATTTGCTAAAATGTGTGTTTGGTCATGCTTGAGCGGTGGTGTACCAGCAGCATGACATGTTGGGGTGGCTTTACTGGCTTTTTTGGGTAGTTTTTCATGTTTTTTCCCAAAATATTTTATTAGAGTACATGTTATACAACAGAGAGTGCATGTCATATAGAAACATGAACAGTAGGAATGCAAGGTATAAAACGAAAAGCAATATGCATTACAAACAGCATAACTCATTTCACGTAGAGTATAGTCAAGGGCTTACTTGTGTGGAAGGATAAAAAGAAAACCAAAAGCAAACAAAAGGAACAATAAACAATTGCATAATGGGCATTCAGTCAGAAAGGAGGGCTAACTGAGGCAAGTATTTCCAAATTATACCAAGATGTTAACGAAATTGCCTTACGCAATGAATCATTGACAGGTAATGGCAGAGAACGAATATGAGATAACCAGACACTAAAAAAAAATGTCAGCTTGCTTCTCTTTATTGAGAGACATTTCGAGCCAGTCCATTGAGAAAAGGTAAGAAACCCTAGGCAGGAGTAGAGATAACTTCAAAGGATCTGGTGAAACCCATTGAGACAATATTGTTTTCTTTACAGCTGCTGCCAATTTGGCTAAAAACAACCTTTGTCCCAATGTTGGTCAATTCCTAGCAGAGGACGTGTATATATCCCACATTGCCCACTCAGGAGCTAGTGTAATAATAATGTCATATGTGTCTTTGATATGTTGACCCACCAATACCCAGAATTTATGCACTTCTGGGCAACTCCACATGCAGTGAAATAAATCCACATCTGGTGCCGCATCAGTGCGAATCAGTGGAAACGTCCATTAATAAGTGTAGTTTCAAGGTGTAGTATGCTCGGTGTAATAGTTTATATTGCATTTCCATGTAAGATGCAGATACTTAAGTCTTATTAAGACGTGTAAAAGCATCAAGAAGCGTCACAATGGGAACATCAGGTAGATTAAGGACCCATTTAGCCATTCCCGTTTGTAAACCCTCCAGATAAATACATTGTTTAATGTGCATATATAACAAGGAGGTTGAGCACCCATTATCCGTAGCATTTCCAACCATAATATCAAACTTATTGGAGGCGTCTTTGTCTGTTATTTTTGAAAGCATGCTACGGGTACGGCTGCGAAGTTGGTTGTAAACAAACAGCGGTATAGACAAATCTGGGTATTTATCATGTAGCAAAGGAAGTGGTAGTAATGTCAAACAATTCCTTTGCAAAGTATGGAAAATTAAACTAAGGCCCTTCTTATGCCAAGACTTCGATAATGAAGAACCCCACAACAAAGGAGTACACACATTGTCACTGGGGAAAAGGGAGCAAAAAATTGTGTTGTAGGCTGATAGTTTTTGACTAGATCTAGCCCAACGCCAGGCGGTACAAGTAGTAGTAAGTAAAAGGTTATCAGATACAATAGGGGGGTGGTTTATGGTTTCATGTGTAACAAACTAGGCAAAGCTATATCCGGGCAAGAAGCTTGCTCCAGGGCACTACAGGCATAGTTACTAGTGTTGTGAAGCCAATCCACCGCAAAACGATAGTTAGCCGCCAAGGTGTAGCTGCGTATTCAAGGGAGATTTATATCCCACAAAGAAGGGGATTTGCTCAATTTAAATAATGATATTCTTGGCTTTTTTCCTGCCTAAATAAATGTACTAATAGCCTTGTTTATAATTTTTAAATCTGAGTCTTTCAGTAAAATGGGGAGCATTTGTATGGCGTATAGCAGCCTAGGAAATGATACCATCTTAATTAACATCTACCTATGTAAGACAATGGTAAATGACTCCAACGTTTAAAATCTAACATAACACGCGCTATTAACCCAGGGAACTTTGCCATATATAAATCAGCTGGTTTTATTGTTATGTTTAAACCAAGATATTTAATGGAGGAGTCTGCCCATAAAAATGTTAAGCCTTCTGACCAATGATCTTTTGCACCTGGCTGTAAGGCTAATGTGTGTGTTTTTGTTTTATTAATTATAAATCCGGAAATGTTCTCAAAATTATCCAATATGTGTAGGAAGCCTGGGAATGCTTCCTGGGGGTTCGTAAAGTATAAAAGAAGATCATCTGCATATGCTGAGACTTTTAATGTTTGTTGGCCCACCTCAATCCCACGCCAGGGAGCGTGCAAGTGAAACAATCTAATCAAGGGATCTAGCGTTAAGTTAAATAATAAAGGGGATAGTGGGCAACCCTGTCGGGTAATTAGTGATGTGCACTGGAAATTTTTCGGGTTTTGGTTTTGGGTTCGGTTCCGCGGCCGTGTTTTGGGTTCGAACGCGTTTTGGCAAAACCTCACCGAATTTTTTTTGTCGGATTCGGGTGTGTTTTGGATTCGGGTGTTTTTTTTTCAAAAAACCCTAAAAAACAGCTTAAATCATAGAATTTGGATGTTATTTTGATCCCATAGTATTATTAACCTCAATAACTATAATTTCCACTCATTTTCAGTCTATTCTGAACACCTCACACCTCACAATATTATTTTTAGTCCTAAAATTTGCACCGAGGTAGCTGTGTGACTAAGCTAAGCGACCCAAGTGGCCGACACAAACACCTGGCCCATCTAGGAGTGGCACTGCAGTGTCAGACAGGATGGCCCTTCAAAAAAATACTCCCCAAACAGCACATGACGCAAAGAAAAAAAGAGGCGCACCAAGGTCGCTGTGTGACTAAGCTAAGCGACACAAGTGGCCGACACAAACACCTGGCCCATCTAGGAGTGGCACTGCAGTGTCACGCAGGATGGTCCTTCAAAAAAATACTCCCCAAACAGCACATGACGCAAAGCAAAATGAAAGAAAAAAGAGGTGCAAGATGGAATTGTCCTTGGGCCCTCCCACCCACCCTTATGTTGTATAAACAGGACATGCACACTTTAACGAACCCATCATTTCAGCAACAGGGTCTGCCACACGACTGTGACTGAAATGACTGGTTGGTTTGATCCCCCACCAAAAAAGAAGCAATCAATCTCTCCTTGCACAAACTGGCTCTACAGAGGCAAGATGTCCACCTCATCAGCATCGTCCGATTCATCACCCCTTTCACTGTGTACATCCCCCTCCTCACAGATTATTAATTCGTCCCCACTGGAATCCACCATCTCAGGTCCCCGTGTACTTTCTGGAGGCAATTGCTGCTGGTGAATGTCTCCATGGAGGAATTGATTATAATTCATTTTAATGAACATCATCTTCTCCACATTTTTTGGAAGTAACCTCGTACGCCGATTGCTGACAAGGTGAGCGGCGGCACTAAACACTCTTTCGGAGTACACACTGGAGGGAGGGCAACTTAGGTAGAATAAAGCCAGTTTGTGCAAGGGCCTCCAAATTGCCTCTTTTTCCTGCCAGTATACGTACGGACTGTCTGACGTGCCTACTTGGATGCGGTCACTCATATAATCCTCCACCATTCTTTCAATGGTGAGAGAATCATATGCAGTGACAGTAGACGACATGTCAGTAATCGTTGGCAGGTCCTTCAGTCCGGACCAGATGTCAGCATCAGCACTCGCTCCAGACTGCCCTGCATCACCGCCAGCAGGTGGGCTCGGAATTCGTAGCCTTTTCCTCGCACCCCCAGTTGCGGGAGAATGTGAAGGAGGAGATGTTGACGGGTCACGTTCCGCTTGACTTGACAATTTTCTCACCAGCAGGTCTTTGAACCTCTGCAGACTTGTGTCTGCCGGAAAGAGAGATTCAACGTAGGTTTTAAATCTAGGATCGAGCACGGTGGCCAAAATGTAGTGCTCTGATTTCAACAGATTGACCACCCGTGAATCCTGGTTAAGCGAATGAAGGGCTCCATCCACAAGTCCCACATGCCTAGCGGAATCGCTCTGTTTTAGCTCCTCCTTCAATGCCTCCAGCTTCTTCTGCAAAAGCCTGATGAGGGCAATGACCTGACTCAGGCTGGCAGTGTCTGAACTGACTTCACGTGTGGCAAGTTCAAAAGGTTGCAGAACCTTGCACAACGTTGAAATCATTCTCCACTGCGCTTGAGACAGGTGCATTCCACCTCCTTTGCCTATATCGTGGGCAGATGTATAGGCTTGAATGGCCTTTTGCTGCTCCTCCATCCTCTGAAGCATATAGAGGGTTGAATTCCACCTCGTTACCACCTCTTGCTTCAGATGATGGCAGGGCAGGTTCAGGCGTTTTTGGTGGTGCTCCAGTCTTCTGTACGCGGTGCCTGTACGCCGAAAGTGGCCCGCAATTCTTCTGGCCACCGACAGCATCTCTTGCACGCCCCTGTCGTTTTTTAAATAATTCTGCACCACCAAATTCAAGGTATGTGCAAAACATGGGACGTGCTGGAATTTGCCCAGATGTAATGCACGCACAATATTGCTGGCGTTGTCCGATGCCACAAATCCCCAGGAGAGTCCAATTGGGGTAAGCCATTCTGCGATGATCTTCCTCAGTTGCCGTAAGAGGTTTTTAGCTGTGTGCGTATTCTGGAAAGCGGTGATACAAAGCGTAGCCTGCCTAGGAACGAGTTGGCGTTTGCGAGATGCTGCTACTGGTGCCGCCGCTGCTGTTCTTGCAGCAGGAGGCAATACATCTACCCAGTGGGCTGTCACAGTCATATAGTCCTGACCCTGCCCTGCTCCACTTGTCCACATGTCCGTGATTAAGTGGACATTGGGTACAACTGCATTTTTTAGGACACTGGTGAGTCTTTTTCTGATGTCCGTGTACATTCTCGGTATCGCCTGCCTAGAGAAGTGGAACCTAGATGGTATTTGGTAACGGGGGCACACTACCTCAAGCAATTCTCTAGTTCCCCGTGAACTAACGGCGGATACTGGACGCACGTCTAACACCAACATAGTTGTCAAGGCCTGAGTTATCCGCTTTGCAACAGGATGACTGCTGTGATATTTCATCTTCCTCGCAAAGGACTGTTGGACAGTCAATTGCTTACTGGAAGTAGTACAAGTGGTCTTCCGACTTCCCCTCTGGGATGACGATCGACTCCCAGCAGCAACAACAGCAGCACCAGCAGCAGCAGTAGGCGTTACACTTAAGGATGCATCCGAGGAATCCCAGGCAGGAGAGGACTCGTCAGACTTGCCAGTGACATGGACTGCAGGACTATTGGCTTTCCTGGGTAAGGAGGAAATTGACACTGAGGGAGTTGGTGGTGTGGTTTGCGGGAGCTTGGTTACAAGAGGAAGGGATTTACTGGTCAGTGGACTGCTTCCGCTGTCGCCCAAAGTTTTTGAACTTGTCACTGACTTATTATGAATGCGCTGCAGGTGACGTATAAGGGAGGATGTTCTGAGGTGGTTAACGTCCTTACCCCTACTTATTACAGCTTGACAAAGGCAACACACGGCTTGACACCAGTTGTCCGCATTTCTGTTGAAATAATTCCACACTGAAGAGCTGATTTTTTTTGTATTTTGACCAGGCATGTCAATGGCCATATTCCTCCCACGGACAAAAGGTGTCTCCCCGGGTGCCTGACTTAAACAAACCACATCACCATCAGAATCCTCCTTGTCAATTTCCTCCCCAGCGCCAGCAACACCCATATCCTCATCCTGGTGTACTTCAACACTGACATCTTCAATTTGACTATCAGGAACTGGACTGCGGGTGCTCCTTCCAGCACTTGCAGGGGGCGTGCAAATGGTGGAAGGCGCAAGCTCTTCCCGTTTAGTGTTGGGAAGGTCAGGCATCGCAACCGACACAATTGGACTCTCCTTGGGGATTTGTGATTTCGAAGAACGCACGGTTCTTTGCTGTGCTTTTGCCAGCTTAAGTCTTTTCTTATTTCTAGCGAGAGGATGAGTGCTTCCATCCTCATGTGAAGCTGAACCACTAGCCATGAACATAGGCCAGGGCCTCAGCCGTTCGTAAATGGCATATTGGCAAGTTTACGCTTCTCCTCAGACGCTTTTAATTTTTGGGTCATTTTACTGATCTTTTGTGTTTTGGATTTTACATGCTCTGTACTATGACATTGGGCATCGGCCTTGGCAGACGACGTTGATGGCATTTCATCGTCTCGGCCATGACTAGTGGCAGCAGCTTCAGCACGAGGTAGAAGTGGATCTTGATCTTTCCCTATTTTTTTAACCTCCACATTTTTGTTCTCCATATTTTAATGCGCACAACTAAAAGCCACCACAGGTATACAATGTAGATGGATGGATAGTATAGTATTATATTACTTATGGACGACGAGTGCACTGACGACACAGAGGTAGGTACAGCCGTGGCCTACCGTACTGCTATATATATATGTATGTATGTATGTATGTGTATGTATGTATGTATGTATGTATATATATATATATATATATATATATTATACTGTATAATAATAACGGACCTGGTGGACACTGTCAGCAGACTGCTAAACTAGTAGTATGAAGAAAAAAAAAGCCACCACAGGAGTGTTTTTCAGGCAGACAAACGTATACTGGACTGGTGGTCACTGTCAGCAAAACTGTGCACTGTACTCCTGCTATAACTGCTCCCCAGTCCCCACAATTAGGCAGTGTGAGCAGTGCACTCAGCACAGATATATCATGCAGCAGTGCAGCACACTGAGTGAGCACAGATATGGTGGAGCGTTTTTTTCAGGCAGAGAAACAACGGATTAAACTCACTGGTGGTATTATAATCAAAACCCTGCACTGTACTCCCTAACAGCTGCTCCCCGTCCCCAATCCTCCCCACAATTATAACTAAGTCACTCAGTCTTTTCTACTATAACGGAGAGGACGCCAGCCACGTCCTCTCCCTATCAATCTCAATGCACGTGTGAAAATGGCGGCGACGCGCGGCTGCTTATATAGAATCCGAATCTCGCGAGAATCCGACAGCGGGATGATGACGTTCGGGCGCGCTCGGTTTACCCGAGCCACACGGGAGAATCCGAGCACGGCTCGGACCCGTGTAAAAAGGCTGAAGTTCGGGTGGGTCGGTTTCCAAGAAACCGAACCCGCTCATCACTACAGGGGATAGAGAAAAGTTTGAAGTATTTAAGCCATTAACAGTCAGAAAAGCAGTAGGAGAGGCATATAGCTTACGGAATAAACTAATGAATCGGCGCCCCAAAATTTTGGAGATGCAACACTCGGAGCAGGTGTGCCCAGGACACCCTATCAAAGGCTTTGTCCGCGTCACAATTAACCAATAAAGAATTGTGTGATAATGTCGATTATCTTACAGGAATGAAAGCTATACCTTAAACACACCTTAAATACACTTTAAACCTTTAGCCGCTGCTGCCGCTATACTTAATACACATGCTACGTACTTTATACACTGTTTGCGTACGGAGTCCCTTATCACTGTATGGACGTAGCGTACAAACGCCGCGCTGGGGGTACAAAGTACACACAGCGCGCACACACCCAGAGATACACTTTAAACCTTATACAGCAATGCGATGCGTTACTAATACACTCTTAAACCTTAGCAGGAAAAGGAAGACACAACACCGATTTGTTGTTAAACCACTGGGTTCCGACACCACAGCGTAATATTTGCTGAAAGAGGGTTTACAATACAAATCATACACTACAATACAAGATAATATAACAGAATAATGGCTACAGTCAATGTACATACGTGATTGGAATCGCTTGCGCAACCCGGCCGGTCTCCGGTCATCTGATAGATAACTTTGTGAGTCTTGTCTCAGGCCAGGCTGCTGCAGGCTTTATTTATATAATTCTTCCAAAAGCAATACAATGGATACTGTAATCCCTTTGTCCATTGGACACAGGAATGCACTTTTACAGTACAGGAGAGGTCATAGGTCGATTTGAAAAGGTAGGCGATGTCTTTCCCAACTGCTCTTGTGGGTGGTCTCCTCTGGATTCCCGCCGCATACATAATATACAGTAAATACAGTTTATATCAATATTCTGCTTCTGCACATAACTATCCGCAGGAACATGCAATCTTCCGCAGACCAACACCGGAATGTTACCCTTAAAATACCCTACAGCTGGATACCAAACACCACCTTATAACCTTAGTCTGTCCCCTCTTATCCTGTAAAGGTGAATCCCTTTGTTCTGAAACCATTTAAACTGTTATTTTCTGGTGTGGTGCAGGGGGACTATGTGTACATTATGCACTATTTGGGTTAAATATGTAATGTGTTTTGATAGCTCTCCATGCGTTCACAGACTCTACCGTAAATACCCATACCACGCGCTGATGTGTACGACCACGGGAGCGACCATACACAAATTGCGAATATGTGCACGCACAGCAGAACAAGTACACGCGCGGAGGCCATCTGTGTATTGTTTGTACGTAATGTGTGTACTGCAATATTTTTCGACTTTGACAGTCCACCATTTGGCAGTCACCAATAACTGCCACTATCTAATCACTAAAAAGAAAAATATCTACACAGTATCTACAGAAGTTTTGGATGGTCGGGGGAAAGTGGTAGGTAGGATATGTATCACCTAGTGGGATAGTAAAAAGCATGTATGTATGAATCCATGTCTGAGGGGCATGTATCATCGTGCCGTATATGTTCTAAATAAGCTTCGAGGTATTGCGAAGTATACATTAAATCCTTCTCATCCCGTATTAAGGGTCTGTAAGTGGGCCAACAAACACTACCAAGCTCTTTTCGGCTTCTTGTTCCAACAAATGGAGTGCACATTTAGTTGATGATACATGGAGGGGGAACATATGTGAGTGCTAGTATATGTGGATATCACCTTTCGACTATGTGTGTCATTAACTGAAGGTTGTAGAGGTGAAGATAAGACACATATCTAAAATACATTCACATAACATTTTCATAAACATTCTTGGGTAGGGCTGATGTCTTTTCCGGATGGGTGTATCTGGGTAGAGGGGGAGACAAAGGAAAAACGGGTGAAAGAAACAGGCCATGGAATTCATTTGCAATCCTTATCTTAACACTGTCTCTATGTATGGGTCGTAAATTAAATCTGCTGCTATAACAATGCCCTCGCTCCTTAGACTCATCAAATTTGTGCCGTGCTTGCGCCACGTCAGAATTCGAACACACCTAAATATCAAGCCAATAGTTATGACGACTCCCAGGATACAAAGGAGAAACTTCCCTACACTCATAATAACATTTTGGGCCCACTCTCCTAAACCTGAGAACCAATTTCGTGGGTTCAACCATGAGACCCAGCCGGTCAGTTCATTACTCACAGTCGCTAAGGTAAGGCTGTGTTTCCTCCTGAACTCCCACTTCAACTGTAAGATATCGTCCATCTTTTGATTGATAATCTCCGTTGGGTCATCAGTGCTGTTTGTAATATACGTGCAGCACTTCACACCATATTGAGTTGCCAAAGTAACACAGTACCCACCTGTCACGGCTGTGATATAATTTAGGACCATCCTGTGCTGAATCAGTTCCGTCTTGTAAGCTTGTAACTCCCTTCCCGTATACCTGAAGGTGTCGTCATACATCTCAGTGATATTATCTATCAAGTTCGCTAGCGCATGGATATACCTATAATTTATAATTCCTCTGGCAGTACGGGTGATGTCTAATGCGAGAAGGAATTGAATCCCAGTGGATTCGTGGATCAAATCAGAAGCTGCGTGCTCTGTCCTATCTATGAGGTGTCTCTTGATGTGTTCATAGTGAGTATGAGTATAAGGAGCCTGAGCACTGCGGTGAACCTCTCTCATCTTATCATGGGTTATGGTCATGACCTCTGGCAGTACTCTCCCAATATAACACAATCCCTCTGAACTCGGGGCAAGCCACTTGTACGCCTTACTCCCACATATGAAATAGGCATCATCTGGGAGAACATAGGGGACAAAATTTAACATCACCATATTACAAACTTTCCAAGTGAAAAACCCAATCCCTAGTTCTCCCATCTGCTCAGTACAAGTATCGGGCTGGATGATATGAGCACAATACCCTGGCGATACTTTTCCAAACCACATGGTCTTGCTTCCACGAGTATACCTATACCGAAAATACCTCCCACTGTTGGCTATTTGGCGTACAAGTTCAGAGTCAATGGGTATCCTATCAGCTCTGTGTGAAAAGGTCATTGTCTGGTTATTCCACGTCACTTACCAATTTCCCGGTTTTCGGTAATTGGAAATATTGAAACATAATAAGGATCTATCTACATGATACTGGTGGAGCTTCAAACTAGGGGGCCTAGAAATATTGAATTTCTTGTCCACCGGTCTCCCACCCCGCAATTCGAGTACCTAATCTATTGCTAACGGGTACGGTACTAATCCTGACTTGCTCTGACCTTGAGGTACCTGTGAGCACACCCAGCATTCTGTCTGGTTTAAGACCTTACCCACTAGTGAGTGGTAATCACTCAATGGATGACGGTCCATGTCGATATTAAGGCTGGACTGACATCTCTGGATGCACCCATCCTCGACTATGTTCTCACAATTCCTACAAATGCAATTTTCCTCAGACAATAACCCTTCACAGTGCCTCCGAGCTCCCTGACTACCAGAGCGCTTTCTGATACTCACCTTTGCTCGAGTGATGTGTTGCTCTTGAGATTCTACAAATCCATCCTCTCCATCAGAACCCATTCCAGATCCTTTCTCGACCTCTCTGGGACCCTCACCGAAACAGACTGTCCTGGTCAACAACAGGATTAACAGGAAAACCCGGAACACAGTCTCTTGGGGTAAGTCCATCTTGTTAAGGGAAGAGAAGGGAAACAAGAAGGGGGAGAAAGAGAAGGAGAGAAGTAGGGTAGTGGGAGATGGAGAAAATAAAAAGATAATAAAAACTGGTGCGACAACCGCCTCTGGTCTTGTTGTTCTCTGCGCTCAGGTGCTGTGTCAACAGTCCTGCCTCTCAGCTTTCCCGGAACAGACACTCCAGTGATACGATGTTCTCTACACTCTGCTCTTTGTCACGAGTTCTCTCCGGGTCAGCGACCTTTCTGTAGGGAACATAAATCTTGCATTTCAATGTGTTTAACTGTTGTGTATTATCAGTTGTGTGAAGTAAACCATCTGTGGAAAGTGAAAAGAGAGGGGAAATAATAAAAAGAAAATTTGTCAGATTTGCGTTCACCATCAGGCTGTCACACCATCATGTATATCGGTATCTATGCACAGTCTCCCTTCACCAGTATTCCCATTCTCCACCCTTTGTGCATGACCAGGCACACTGATACTGGTGTCCCTATGCTGGTGAGATATACTGGGTTTGGGCAGAACTCTGAAAAGACCAAGTAGGCATGTGACGTTTGAACTGTAATCCTGTCGGTGAACTTAAGAGATGAAGAGGAAACTTTGAAGACAAATCACAGAGTTTAGTAACAGATACGTTTGTAGAGGCAAAGAAGATTTTACAAAGTTTGACATCTGGATTGGGCACTACGGGGAATGATTCCCTAATCGGTCTGTTCCCCTAAAAAAAATTCTATGTGTGTTATATCTCTACTGGGACTATCCCAGCCATCAATCCAGTGTCTTGTCCATTCTAAGTTCATAGGGAACCCGGTATCTTTGAGATAATTTCCTCCACCTGTGATGGACATGCATCTAAAACAGTGAAATGCAACATTAGTCTTCGTGGGTATCTAACTTTTTTTGTGCTTCCTGGGTGGGAGCACTCTAAATGTATACCATCTCTAACAAAACTCCTGTTAAGTTATTTAGAGGTCACTTCTGCTAGAGAGAGAAGCAGAAGTTTAGAGGCCTCCTCCTAACCCCAGTAAGTTCTGTCAAAAGGATAAAGTTGCATTTTTCTGTTCTTCCCATTAACCGAATCTGTGTTTCTATATGGCTCGTGATTCCTTACTATGGCCCTCATTCCGAGTTGTTCACCCAATATTTTCCTTCTCATCGGTGCGATTTTCCGCTAACTGCGCATGCGCAATGTTCGCACTGCGGCTGCGCCAAATAAATTTGCTAAGAAGTTTGGTATTTTACTCACGGCATTACGAGGTTTTTTCTTCGTTCTGCTGATCGTAGTGTGATTGACGGGAAGTGGGTGTTTCTGGGCGGAAACTGGCCGTTTTATGGGAGTGTGTGAAAAAACGCTGCCGTTTCTGTGAAAAACGCGGGAGTGGCTGGAGAAACGGGGGAGTGTCTGGCCGAACGCTGGGTGTGTTTGTGACGTCAAACCAGGAACGACAAGCACTGAACTGATCGCACTGGAAGAGTAAGTCTCGAGCTACTCAGAAACTGCAAAGAAAGATCTTTTCGCAATATTGCGAATACTTCGTTCGCAATTCTGCTAAGCTAAGATTCACTCCCAGAGGGCGGCGGCTTAGCATGTGCACTGCTGCGAAAAGCGGCTAGTGAGCGAACAACTCAGAATGAGGGCCTATATGTCCCTTGATCCCGTCTATGTGTTTAATAACGTGGCTTGTTTTCTCTGTCTAGGGGTCTATATTGGCTATGTGTTCTACTATACCTACAATCTCTGGCAAAATGCCATTCCTTCCTACAAGTGTAGCATATCCTAGGTCCTTTCTTACTATCCGTGTTTTGGGGTTTAGGTTGATGAGACTTTTTTGTAAGGGCCTGTATACTTTCAATCCCCAGCCTCTCCTCCTGCAGTTCTCTACGCTTAGCAATATTCTTATGGTGTTCAGTCGCGCACTCTCTACGACAAGCTATACAATCAGGCAAAAAATGTTTGCACCCTGTTCCTTACTGTCTGATTGAGTCCGTCCATTAATACAGAAACAGCTACCTTCCTGTAATTCGCATTGTTCCCTGTATCTGATACCCCCATGTATCTATTTATTATTTGCAGGTCCTGATGGAAGTATTCAGATGTCATTTCATTTTCCCTCTGTTTTATTGAGAAAATTTTTCTCCACTTAACAGTTGTGGGGAAATACAACTCTAGTTGCATGTTAATTTGCTCTAAGTTCTCCTGATTGTGTTTTGTCAGTCATAAGACTATCCGACTCTAATCTACAATCAGTGATACATTTTTGTGTGTCAATATTAGGGGGTAGGCACGCTTTCAAAACTATCCGCCAATGTTTGTTTGTCGGTTCATACGTATTACCCAGATCTCTGAAAAATTTCTGACATCTAGCTAAATGCTTCCGAGGGTCGGGGAATTCTGAAATGATTGATCGCAGCTCATCTCTGGGCCACGGGCAATACATTGCATTATTCCTGGTGAGGATTATTCCCTGACTATCTGTTCCCCCATTGGGAGTTACTATTTCCAAGATAGGCTGTAATCCTACCATTCTGTTCCTAATCTGTTTACTGTGAGGTGTTGTTGTCTCTTTGCAGTGAACTGGCTCACACTTACCGGTAGCTGTGACTTCACCAGTTCTTTCATTGGGGAATACTGTTACTGCTCTACCTGGTTGGACAGGCCCCACCTGAGTTTCCTGCAAAGTGACTGTTTGGAGGAGAGCTGGAATTTGGCTGGATCCTTCATCTTCTTGTGACCTTTAACCTTGAAAAGACTTCAAAACAGGATACATCTTGCAAAAATTAGGGTTAATACATTGTTTTTGCATACTACTATCATTTACGGATATACCATTGACTGTAGCCATCTCTTCCCCCTTCGACCTGTGTCGACAATGGTGTGTTTGTGTTCCCATTCCCGCTAGGTTTTGAACCTGTTTTGCGAATTTGTTCTCTTTGCATATCCCCCTCCTGTTGCCATACATTTAAACAATCTATATGTCTAATCCTTTGTTTTCTGGATTTTATTAAACATATCCTTATCCTTAAATTCTGCAATACCTCTGGTTCAAAACTGCCCACTTTAGGGAATGGTACCCTATCTTTGTCAGTCATACGTTCCCATTCAGACAAAAAGTCTTCAATACTTTTTACTTCAAACTTCGCTGACCCCATGGGCCGCGGCTCTTCAACCTGGACCCTGGTTACAAAACGTCCCTTACTTGAGCAACTGGCTCACATAATTGTTGGCCTTTTGCCACAAACACCAAAATACTCAATATAAGGTAACGGTGAAAGTTCTCCGAGCGCTCTTCACCCGCTCACCGCCCACGTTGGCCAGTACTACCATACACTGTCAATAGTGAAGGCAATGTACCCAATTTAGGGCCCTATGTGACCTATATTTACTGGAAGTTTTTAGGAATAACTTACCCTTTCCAGTAAAGTATCGGCCGTTGGAGATTTTCCTGAGAGAGACCAGCGAAAACTCCCTATGTACTTTATTATACACAAATTACGTTTGCGTATGCTCTATACAGTGCTGATGATACCGCGATTTTACGCAAAAGCTCGTAAAAAGTATATCACTTTGCGCTATATATCGCACCCACAAACGCGCGGTCCAATCGCACAGCGTATAGGTACTTGTTATTTATCTGCCGTACGACCACTGGAATCTATTTTCAGGCTGTACAGAAAAACCAAGTATACCTGAATGAGCGAACGTAAGAGTGAGTGAAATTTAAATACCGGAATTCGGAATCTCGTCGTGTGGTACATCAAGTGAGTGGAGACTTGGTGGCGTGAGGCGGCTGACTCACGTTAGTATAAGGTTTAATACGTAAGTCGTGAGGAGACTTACAGGAGCGTGGTAGGGAATTGTGAATTGTGTGTGACCCATATAGTTTTTTTTATATATACGCTCCGTATAAAAATGTGGAAAACCGGATGATGCCCTCAATTGATAATGTCGATTATCTTACAGGAATGAAAGCTATACCTTAAACACACCTTAAATACACTTTAAACCTTTAGCCGCTGCGGCCGCTATACTTAATACACATGCTACGTACTTTACACTGTTTGCGTACGGAGTCCCGTATCACTGTACGGACGTAGCGTACAAACGCCGCGCTGGGGGTACCCTCTTTGCTGAAAGAGGGTTTACAATACAAATCATACACTACAATACAAGATAATATAACAGCATAATGGCTACAGTCAATGTACATATGTGATTGGAATCGCTTGCGCAACCAGCCGGTCCCCGGTCATCTGATAGATAACTTTATGAGTCTTGTCTCAGGCCAGGCTGCAGCAGGCTTTATTTATACAAATCTTCCAAAAGCAATACAATGGATACTGTAATCCCTTTGTCCATTGGACACAGGAATGCACTTTTACAGTACAGGAGAGGTCATAGGTCGGTTTGAATAGGTAGGCGATGTCTTTCCCAACTGCTCTTGTGGGTGTTCTCCTCTGGATTCCCACCGCATACATAATGTACAGTAAATACAGTTTATCTATATTCTGCTTCTGCACATAACTATCCGCAGTAACATGCGATCTTCCGCAGACCAACACCGGAATGTTACCCTGAAAATACCCTACAGCTGGATACCAAACACCACCTTATAACCTTAGTCTGTCCCCTCTTATCCTGTAAAGGTGAATCCCGTTGTTCTGCAGCCATTTAAACAGCTATAACTTTCTGATGTGGTGCAAGGAGACTATGTGTACATTGTGCACTACTTGGATTAAATATGTAATGTGTTTTGATAGCTCTCCATGCATTCACAGACTTTACCGTAAATACCCATACCACGCGCTGATGCGCACGACCGCGGGAGCGACCATACGCAAAGTGCGAATATGTGCACGCACAGCAGAACAAGTACACGTGCGGAGGCCATCTGTGTGTTGTTTGTACGTGATGTGAGTACTGCAATGTTTTTCGACTTTGACAGTGTCCTGAACCATGTAAAGATCGGGTTAATGCGGCCATCACCTGTTGAATATTATGCACTGATGAGCGGCCTTTAACAAAGCCATTTTGGGAGGGATGCAGTATGTTTGGATATATAGCTTGTAATCTTTGAGCTATTATAGTTGTTAAGAGCTTAAGGTCCTGATTTAAGAGAGATATGGGGCGATAGGACATGACCAGCGTGGGGTCTTTATCCGGTTTAGGTAATAAGATTATTCTGGCTTGTGTGAAACCATGTGGGAGTTCCCCTCCTGAGAGGATTTAATTGAAGAAATTTTGTAAGAATGGTAACAACTGCGGGGACAACAATTTATAATAATCAGCACTAAGGCCATCAGGACCCGGGGCTTTACCTTTAGACATTCGACCAATAGCCAATTGAAGTTCCTGTTCTGAAATAGTGCTTACTAGTGCCTCACCCTCATCATCTGTCAAGGACGGGGCTCCAGCCTTCTTAATAAAGTCCATACCCAACAAAGGACTGTCAGTGGGGGCCGTATATAAGCGTGTATTTTAATCTAAAAACGAAGCAGCAATATTAGGTGCAGACAACAAAGAGCCTGCGTCTGTAACTATTTTTGGTATGTGCATTGGTTGTCGCTGGCTTCTTATCACAGATGCTAGTAATTTGCCGGCTTTATTACCCCATCTGAAGTAGCGATTTTTTGGATAATCTATTGAGTACTGCGCCTTTTCAGTGCATAAGGAGTCATACATCGCATTTGTGTCAGTATACAGTTGACGAGTGTCTGGAGTATTACTAGACAACATTGCAGCATAAGAATTGGAGACTGCTAGACTAAGGTCCTGCAGCCTTTGGTTCAAAAATTTGCGTTTAGCTGTGACATATGCGATTATATGGCCCCTCATCACCGGTTTAGAAGCAGCCCAAAACAAACTGACATCTTCTATGTGTTGGTTGTTATCATCTACGTAATTTAAAAAATGTTCCATGGACAACTTAATGTCTGGAGATTCTGAAAAGTAGGAGGGGAATCTCCAATTAAAGGAGGATAATCTTGGGGTGGAGAGTGACAGAGTGAACCACTTTGGAGCATGATCTGATACGGCAATATTTCAATCCAGGAGCGATGAACTCTAACTAACAAAGAAGTGGGGATGAGCCAGTGATCAATCCTAGAAGAGGTATGGTGTGTATGCGAAAGTGAAGCAAAAAATGATTCCACGGGCTGTACAGATTCAAAGAAATAATTTTTTCCATCCAGTTGCACCCTCAGTTTAGCTGGATATAGGAGTGCAAAACGAATACCAGCATCGAAGAGGGATTTACAGACGGGAGCAAATTATTTTCTTTTTATCACAACTTGGTAGGAGAAATCCTGAAACAATAGAAGTCTGTCGCCATGGTAATTCAGATCACAAGATTTTCTATAGGCATCCAGCACACAGACTTTATTGACGTAGTTCAGAAACTTGAAAATAACTGGCCTGGGTCTGCGACGATCATTCTGTCGGTCTGGACCGATGCGATGAACTCTCTCTATGAGCATGGCACCTGATTTTGGTAAACAGCTCAATTCTGTAGGAAGCCACACTGACACCAACTCCATCAGGTCTTTTTGCTTGACCGATTCAGGTAGAAGGTTGCTCCGAAGATTTCTATATTCGAGATTTTCTAATTTATCATGTATCGCAATTAAGGATGCTTCCTGGGAGGCAATAGTGGCTTTCGCCGCTAGCAGCTCATCTTCTACATCAGAAATTCGTTGTTCAGCTTTGTCGAAGCGAGCACTGTGTTCTTTAAGTTGAGTGATGGTAGATTCAATAGCCGCCTGTAGGCCAGCAAGTTTTTTATCTAAGAGAGGGGACAGTAAATCAGATATCTCCTGGGCTTTGGCTATAGATGCTGTGCTGAAAGCAGTGGGATCTGATACACCCTGCAATACGTCATCGCCAGGCGGGGAGGACAGTGGGCTCCGTGCTGGTGTGGTGTTGGCTCTTGTTTCCCGAGCTTTGGCATTCGTTCCGCCCCTACCTAATACACGTCAGCTGGCAGGCGTGTAAGGACTTGAAACTTTAATAATAGCAGATGAGGGAAATCCGGCACTGCAGATCAAAGAAAGGATATTAACATGACTCCTCCTAAACATGTCACAGCAGCTCAGTGAGAGGGTGGAGGGATCCTCAGAGCGATACTCCAAGCTCAGGGGTAATGAATGAATTTCCACCCCTTAAGGTGCCTGCTGAAGCAGGAGGGTGCAAAGCGGCTTGGCACACAAGGAAGAGGCAGGAGGATTATATGCATGGGGGAGTAACAGGACAATGCCTGTGGTGGATAATATTCCTAGGTGGTGGGACTCCAGCCGGAGTGAAGCAGTCAATGATGGGAGATGATGCAATGCCAGTGATATATCCAGCCACTCACCTCTAATACAATGTCCGCCCTCCAAAAGGGTGAGATGATCCAGTCACAGCTGTATCAGTGCAGGGGGGGAGGTATGGGTGCAGGGAGATGTGTCCCTCCTCAGGCACTGCAGCTCCGACACAGGCAGTGCAGGGGGGAGAGAGCGGCGGGTCAGAGCTGTAATTACGACCGCGCACCGCCCATCTCTCGTACCCTGCTAGGAGGATGGTGGATCTCAGCCACAGTGAAATCAGGGTGGGGGGGTGGGGAGCGCGGGCGCCGGAAGATGGCACCCGCCGAGCAGCATCTTCTCAAATGCCTCGGTTCCGGTGACAGCAAGGCGGTGGGGAGCCGGGGATGGCAGCCTCTTTCCCACCACTATCTCCGGTGCCCAGCAGGAACGTCCTCGGACACTAATCCCCGCTGTAAGTAGGTGTTTGTGGGCTGGGGAGCAGAGGGCTCTTTAAAATGCAGCCAGTCACTTGGTCTGCCCACCGGAAGTCTTCTTTCATGGTTTTTTTTAATGTGTTTGGTCATGCTTGAGCACTGGTGCACCCCAACATGTCATGCTGCTGGCACATTTACTGGCTTTTTGGGTTGTTTGGGTGCGTTTTTTCCATGTGTTTTTTTTATGTGCTAATGTGTTTGTTCATGCTTGAGCACTGGTGTACCAGCAGCATGACATGTTGGGGGTGGCTTTACTGGCTTTTTGGGTGGTTTTTCATGTTTTTTTTTATGTTTGGTCATGCTTGAGCACTGGTGCACCCCAACCTGTCATGTTGCTGGCACATTTACTGGTCTTTTGGGTTGTTTGGGTGTGGTTTTTCATGTTTTTTTTATTGTGCTAATGTGTTTGGTTATGCTTGAGCACTGGTGCACCCCAATATGTCATAGTGCTGTACAATTTACTGGCTTTTTGGGTTGTTTGGGCATGGTTTTTCATGTTTTTTATGTGCTACTGTGTTTGATCGTGCTTGAGCACTGGTGTACCAGTAGCATGACATGTTGGGGAGGCTTTACTGGCTTTTTGGGTGGTTTTTCATGATTTTTGGTCATTCTTGAGCACTGGTGCACCCCAACATGTCATGCTGCTGGTACATTTACTGGTCTTTTGGGTTGTTTGGGTGTGGTTTTTCATGTTTTTTTAATGTGCTAATGTGTTTGGTCATGCTTGAGCACTGGTGAACCGGCAGCATGACATTTTGTGGTGCAGGGGTGGCTTTTTATTTATTTTTTTAATTTAAAAAAAAACTTTTTTATAGAATGAATTATGTAATGTGGGGTGCGTGTCTCTGTGTTTTATTTTTGGTGTATTTGGTTGTGTTTTTTGGGGTACATATGTAAAAATAATTTTTCTTTCTCTTTTTCCACCAGGGATGTCCAGGGACCAGAGCCCCCGATCCCCCTCTTCCCCCCACTCCTCAGAAGAATTGCTGGACAGCAACGAGGAGTGGACGCCGACCCAGGAGGAGGAGATGGCTGAACAGGCATCCAGCGATCAGCCGCGGTCATCAAGGAACCAAACAGAAAGTAGGAAGAAAAAGAAAAGGCCGAGACAGGTAATTACTTTTAGCACCTGCAGCCACAATAGCATCCAACTTGACACACTCATGGGCTAGTTTGCGCAATACCAGGCACACCGACACACCACAAGGCACACCTACAGGTATCTTTGCGCACTGCCAGGGACACTGACACACTCCCAGGGACACCTACAGATCATTGTGATAGCATTAATTGAATGTTTTATTTCCCTAAAAGACAAGAAGCCAGCTAGAGGATCAGTCAGAGGAGGAAGCCTCTGGAGAAGACACAGGACGGAAGATTCCGCGTGGATCCCGGTACACTGAGGTGGAAAACTGTGCCCTAGTGGATGGCATCGACAGGTCCTACAACATTCTGTATGGACCAAGGGCACAGACAACCACATCAAAGACAAAGAGAAAGATCTGGGACACCATCGCGAGTCAAGTCACTGCAGTATCTGGAAACCGCTGGAGCACCAAAAACTGCATGAAGTAGTACAGTGATTGCCGTAGACAGACCAAAAAAAATATGGGGATTCAGCGTCGACATGAGACAGGAACCGGAGGTGGTCCGCCTCTCAATTTCAAGTGGCTGCTCTGGGATGAAGTTCTAAAAAGGCGCATGAACCCTGTCTTGGTCCAAGGAGTTTGAGGAGGTGTGGACTCCACCGGACCTGCTGGCTTTCCCAAAGGAGGAAGAACCGCCCAGAAGATGGAAAACGGCGGGATCACAGCAGTCCAAAAGGAGGTGTGATGGTAAGAATACATTCAGATGAGCTGTACTAAACTATTATTTTTTTTCTTTCCCCTAGACACGCCTGCCCAGAGGACATCACCAGCGCACAGAACATCACCTGTGCACAGGCCATCATCAGCGCGCAGACCATCACCTGCGCGCCAGACATCACCAGTGTGCAGACCATCACCTGCGCGCCGGACATCATCAGCGGCCAGACCAGCATCTGGGCGACAAACTTCAACAGTATGCAGTACATCACCTATGCGCAGGGCATCCCCAGCTCGTGATCTACCCTCCATGAGCTCAGAGACTGTGACCCAAGAGTTTCAAGAAGACATTACCCTTGTGGACCCATCACCTGAGCTGTTTGAGTCGACAGGGTTAACCGACGAGACATTTCTAGGGTTTGATGACAGCCGTGCAGACGCATCAAGCCATACTCTAGAAAAGTCTCCAGATTTGAGGCCTAAAGAAGCTCCTGGAGCAGCAGCACCACAGGATGCAGAAGGTTAATATATCAATCCCTTGATTTTTTTTTGTTCACCATTTTGTATAGTTTACTAACTTATTTTTTTGGTTTACTTTTGCAAACAGAGGTGCCATGGACCAGCAGCGGATTCGCATCAGGGATTGGTCCCTACTTCATGCCTGATCTGTTACAGGAAGAGTCGGACAACGAGGTAGAATTGCAGCAGCCCGCAGTTTCTACATCCCTGTGTAAGTAATTAGATAAAACAAATTTTGAAAAAAAAAATCTCTGTGAACCTTCAAACATATGTAGGAATGTGTCTTCTAATTTATTTATAATTTTCTTTGCAGTTGCACAAGTGCAATTGGTGGCAGACATTCAGCAAGGGCAGGATCCCTCAATATTCAGAGGGTAAACACCCTGGCAACAGAGATGCAGGACCGCCAGGAGAGTTTTCGGGGTGTTGTTGACACCTGACTGGATGCCATTGAGAAGTCAGTGGAGAAGATGGCAACCAGTATTGTTGAAATGCAAAAGGTTCTTGCCGACAGCATGGCAGAAAAGCGAAAGACCATGCAGGCAGATCACAGGGAGACTATGGACATCCTTCACGTTCGGGTCACATCCATCAACTGGCTGGTGGACAACACGGCATGCCAGTCACACAGCATTCACAACATGTCGGAGAGCCAGCAACATTCCACAGCCAGCCAACAGATCCTCGCAACAACGCTACAGATGATCTACGACAAACTCCCAGAGCCAGCTCATGAACATGCTGGTCAACCACCACAAGCCACACTGATGCCTCCTGTCCTTGCTCCACCACAATCCTGGTATGGACAGTTACAGTAGTACCAAGGATATACAGGGATGTACCCCACTTACCAGATGCCTCCACCGCCAACACCGGCCTCAACATCTACACCAGCACGGCCACCAAGGCCAATCCAATGCACTCAACAGCTGCCAAGGACACTGTTGCCACCACCAGAGGAAGAGAATCAGGACAGCCCCCACACACGATAGCGCAGTCGTATTATTTCATTATTTATAATGACAGCCCCCACACAGTCCAGCAAAACCCATTGCTGGACTGTGTGGTTCAACAAGTGCAGGCATGGCAAAGTGCAGAATACTGACACCACCACTCTTACACTTTGTCCCGCCTGCCCTTGGGGAACCACACAGTCCAGCAAAACCCATTGCTGGACTGTGTGGTTCAACAAATGTTCTTGGAAAAGGAATGTGACCGTGACATCATTACAGTTCCCTTTACTTAAGTATGATTTTCTAATTTTTCAACAGATATCTACACAAGAAAAAGGAATATATGAAGAAGAACAAACACTTCTTTTTTTGTTTTATTACACTTTATTTTTTCACTACAATAGAAATACAACTGTTTATTTTCTTCAATAAAATTTTAAATTTAGAAGTTGTGTTTTATCTAAAAATTAATGGTAAATGAAATTTACAATAGGGCATTTCAGGAATGCGGTGGTATTGAAGGTCTTGTGGTAGGCCATCCATGGTAGAGGGGGAGTACTGTAGTGTCACTTTACATCTGGAGAGTGTACTTTTAACTTTGGGAGGGCTTTCTATGTAAGACCTGTGTAAGAGAAATAGGATTAAGTTCAAGGTATTTGGAATCGTGTCATCCTTCTGGAAAAGAATAGGTACCAGGAACATTGCACAAAAAAACAGGTTACAACCATCATTGTCCAAACTGTGGCCCTCCAGCTTTTGAGAACTACACATCCCAGCATGCCCAGACACAGCTTTAGCATTCTCTAACAGCAAAGCTGTGTCAGGGAATGATGTGATATGTAGTTTCACAACAGCTGGAGGGCTGCAATTTGGACATGCCTGGCTGGGTTACTCCGACAAGAGGGAGTTTTGGCCAATACATCTCACCTGAAGGGTGTCTCTGTAACATGGCGGAGGGGCAGGTCCGCATCACAAGTAGGCCATCCATGGTATATCTGGGGTACTGTAGTGTCTCTTTACATCCAGCGAAGGTACTTTTAACTTTGGGAGGGCTACTCCGTAGGACCTGTGGAAGAGAAAAAGGATTAAGTACAAGGTAATTGGAAGCATGTCATCCTTTCTGGAAAAGAACAAGAGGTATTAGCAACACTGCACATACACACAGGGAGTTTTGGCCAATACATCTCACCTGAAGGGTGTCTTTGTAACATGGCGGTGGGGCAGGTCCACATCACAAGTAGGCCGTCCATGGTAGAGGGGGGTAAACTTGCAGAAGAACTGCAACAACCCAACAACAGGATGCAACTTGTGTATAACAGGACGTCAAAGGGACGTCAACAGGAAGTCAATGGGACAACTCTGTAATAAATAAAATAAAGTAACTAAAAATATGACACACTGCTTTTACATGAAAAATACAAATATTACAAGTATACTCGCAGGCTGAGGAAAAATACGTCTCGATCAACATTCTTCGAGCTTCATCTCCTTCGTCCATATCCACCGGTGGAGCAGAGGAACGGTTCCCTTTGCGGAAAGCCCTGCGACGAAGAGTCACCGGCAAACGGTTTGCAACACATATGTTGTTTAGAATACAACATGCATTTACTATGCCGCAAACCTTTGACGGTGAGTATAAAAGAGCACCACCGGAAGAGTCTAAACATCGAAACCGGCTTTTATGTATACCGAAGGCACGCTCAATTACTCCCCGCGATGCAATGTGTGTCTCTTGGTACCGTTCTTGGGCTTCACCTACATGATTAGACAATGGGGTAAAGAGCCAAGGTTTGTTGGGAAACCCGCATCGCCTATGGAAAAAAAGAAAAAATGGTGGGTAATATAAAAAAAAAAATATATATATATATATATATATATACTACTTACCTAACAGCCAGCCACCCGTCATATTTCCTGTCTCAAAATCCTGAAACAGCGACGACTGGCTTAGGATGTAGGAGTCGTGAGATGACCCAGGAAATCCCACAAAAAGATTGGTAAATTTCATATCTGCATCACATAATGCCTGAATATTCATGGAATGGAAGCGTTTTTGGTTCCAAAAACATTCTTACAAATTCCGTGACAGCCTGATGTGCACGTGACTACAGTCAATCGCACCCAGAACGTTGGGAAATTTAAATTTGTTGTAAAAGCCTAATTTGATCTCACACCATCCACTGTTCGTATCTGGAAATCTGATGAACTGGGTCGTTAATTTGCAGAACGCCTTAATGACCTGGGTTATACAGCGCGACAGTGTCGGCTGTGAAAAACTGTACGTTTGAGACAAAGTAGGCTGGAATGTGCCTGACTCCAAAAAATGTAACATAGCCAGCAGTTTCTGGAAACCACTGACTGCGAGATTGGTCCGTGCCAGAGGATCCAGGTCGGCCTCCAACAGATCGTACAGCGAATATATTTTGCGAGCCGATAAGCGATAATTTTGTATCCCCTCGAACTCGGAGAGATCCTCCAGTACATGCCTAGAGCGATAATGGCGTGGACGTGGCAATGAAGCATGCACTGACTCACCCAATGCAGACATTTGCTAACCACGATCCTGATGTTCCACAGCCTTTTCATCCTCCACACTTGCCACCAGCATAAACATCACAATCTGGTCAGAAAAAGGATCCATTATTGTAGTCAGTGTAAAAAAATAGGACATATATGTTAAAAATGCAGGGGTTGTCCTAAAAAAAACTATTCCACAAGAGAGCTGACTGTAATGGCTGCTTGTCTCCCTGAAGTCTCAAAAACAGGAGTGAGGAGAGAAGAGTGGCTTTGGAGAAGTGTAACCTGGGTAAAACTGGAATCATGGGTACATTTCACTCAGAAGAGTACAGAAAAAAAATATTCTTTGAAAAAAATCTAAATATAATAATGTGGGTCATAAATACAAAAACCAAGTAGCTAATTACTTCAAATATAAATAGATATGCTATTAGAAATCAAAAAAGCACCAAAAAATAAAAGTATTTAAGATTTCTTGTTAGCTAACGCCAGAAAAACTTGGCGCAATGAAATTGACGGAAGTAATGTCGAAAAGCACTGATACCGATTCGACATTCTTCAATTGAATATACTTTTGTCGAAATGCCACCTTTTTAACTTTACAGACATTTGACTGTCGAATAGTCAAAAGTCGAAACTGAAACAACAGGTTTTTTGATGATAAGTGCCATATTGAATTGTCGAATCAGATATGATTTTTTTGTCTAAAAAGCCCAGTTTTTCGACAAATTCAGTAATTCGACATCAATTGAATATACCCCATAACCATGGTAAGTCTACCATAAATCTCCTTTTACCCTGCACAGAAACAAAATAACCCACCCAAATCTAACTCTCTCTGCACATGTTATCAGTGCCGGATTAAGGGCCACATGGGCCTGGAGCTGAAACTTTTCAAGGGCCTATACTGAGCTGGAGAGGTGCAGTGACCAGTGCTGTGTGGGTGTGGCCTGAGTCACGTGTGAGTGTACACCCTGTACACTATGTGCCCCAATGTCTCCCTAAATACATGAACATAGAAAAATTGGATAATTTTGTGAGAAAACTACAACACCAATTTTAATACTTATGATTTATGATTGTTTGGGTAGCTGTCATCATCCTGCTGCCAGTATGATGGGACTATTTTTATGTGGAGGTCTGGAGCTCCATCCGCCCCATTGTTAATCTGGCTCTGCATGTTATATCTGCCTCCCCTGCAGTGCACATGGTTTTGCCCATTAGCTAACAAATTTGCTGCTGCGATCACACCTGAATTACCCCCAATGTCAGAGTGTACTGCCTCACAAAGAAGAGGGGGCCTGCATGGAGCCTACACACACCACTTCTCTCTTAAACTTCCCCTGAATCTGCATATATGGTTTATTCTACTTTATTTTGTATCTTATGTTTAGTTGTTTTATCCTATGTATTACACTGAGTAAAGCTTGTGTGCAGTTAACTGAAGATGTACATACTTTTTACAATGGAAGTGGTTCATTACACTTGTGTGTGGAAGGATACACATGCTTTTTCAATATATGCATGAAATAACCAGAAACTACAATAGCATATAAAGTCCTGTTATTTATATACTTGTGGACGAAAAACTATCAAAACAGTTATGTTTGAGAAACATGTAAGAACAAAAGGTTAGCATTATATCATGGAGTGAAAAAGAGAGTTCATCTCTTGACTAGCATAATGGGTTTTATATATCATAACATCACTGTTGTTGGCAAAAGAAACATTTACTGTACGTACTGAAGAATAGACATTGGGCGTGCTTCAGAGAAGGGCGCAGTACACACAGCAGCTGTGTCTTTGGACGCAGACGCAGCAGCTATATTAAAATGTGTTAATGCTGCAGGAAGCATTTTGTGTTAAGAGACGCCTCCTTTCTGCTGCTGTATCTGAAGATGGAGACAACACACCTCTGTTTTGGAAAATGCTTCCCGTAGCCACCCCCTCTCCGCCCCTGTCAATCAGGCTGTGGCTTAGGGGGCACTGCGTCTGATGATGCAGGACTAGTTCTCCACATGCGCAGTAAAAGTCCTACACATGAGCAGTTCAGCTAACATGAGAAATGGAGGTAAAACATCAGTTTGCGACCATTTCTGAATTAGCTCCATGTTCTGAATTTCATCATGATGAGAAATATTTTAGAGTAATTTAATATAAAAAAGTGATTGAATGTTTCACAGCAAATTAGTAAATTAGCAATAATAAGAAATTGTAAGCCACAGATACATTTAAGTATACAGTAAACCCAAGGACAAATTGGAATGGAAAACCAGCCTAGGAAATTTCTGGAAGCAGCCCTAATGGAGACAGGAGCTGTTGAGGGGGTGGGTTCTTTCTCATAGGGCCTGATTCTGCGTTGGACACAGTTGCTGCCTTCCTTGAGTTTTATGCCACAGTTGCGTCTGCTAATGCCACTACAAAGCCATTCCCTAGTGTACATGTGTGTGTCCAGTGCTAGAAATGAGGTAACAGCACTGAAGTTCTACATGCAGTGGCACTGCCAGCTAGGGTGGGCAGAGGTCACCCTGTAGTGTCTAAGTGGCTATAATGCATGCAGTGCAAAGCATGCATGACAGAGGTAAAGAGGGTGCATCCACATTTTAACCTGCACACTTGATATATATATATAGGTCCTGTCTCCCCACCCATGTGCACTTTCCCATGTGGCAGGTAGCTGATTGTGGATGGGCGGTCCTGCCTGTTTCCCCTCTGTGTCCCTAACTGGGCAGGTTCTTCCCAGGTTAATGGTTCCTGGAGGTGGAGCCGTAAGAAGTAACTCTTAAACTTCACAAAGACCCATGGGAGGAGATGCTCCGGCTGGGCTTGCACAGCAGTTCACCCTTGGCCATTATACTTTTTCTTCACCAGAGCTTGTGCATATACAGAAAAGCTGCCTCCGAAGCTGAGCTGCCTATTCTGTGCTGAGCTCTGATCATGACAGCTTGCCCTGCAACCAGTGTGAGTCGGACCGACAGCAAGCCATTATGGGGGTGGGAAGGCACATCGCCAGCCCAGCGGGAACTGTCTCTAACTTCCAGTGAACCAATCCACCCCCACCACATACAACAGGATACGATAATAAACACTAGACAAATGACTTCTGTGGTTCTCTGGATGCTAGAGTTCTTTTTGTATAGAATTGTTTTTTCCTACTTATCAAAATGATCACAATATTGACGTACAGTAAGTGGGATTGGAACAAATCAGGTTATTATAATGCTAACAGCAGCACGCATTCCTTCAAGCTAGGAATTGTGGAAAGTAGGAGTGCTCTTTTCTTAAGTGATTGAATAGAGTTTTGACTGAGCTGTGTGACAAGAGCAGTATAGTGTTGTGAGTAGGAGACTGGAGGCATCATACAGTAGATAGTGGAAGGAACCAGGTCTACCAACAGCTCAGAATAGTTATGTACCTGTTTGTCTGATGCAGGTAGTATTAAATGAACTTCTATGAATCTTGAAATCAAACTTTACACAGTAAATTTGTTAATTTATGTCTCTGAACAGATGAAACTAAAATGTAACTTATCTCATCAATTTTTTCCTTTTCATTCACTCTACAATCCTATTCAATTTACTAAATTGGCTAACACAGCCACAGCTCCACAGGAAGTACAGACCAAAAACTGGTTGTTCATGTCTCACTTTCACCGGTATTTGCTTTTCAGTGATCTAATCTTGAATCAGACAATGGCCCTCATTCCGAGTTGTTCGCTCGCTAGCTGCTTTTAGCAGCAGTGCAAACGCTAAGCCCCCACCCTCTGGGAGTGTATCTTAGCTTAGCAGAAGTGCGAACGAAAGGATCGCAGCGCTGCTACAAAAAAAATTGTGCAGTTTCAGAGTAGCTGCAGACCTACTCCTTCCTTGCGATCACTTCAGTCTGTTTAGTTCCTGCTCTGATGTCAAACACGCCCTGCGATGGCCAGCCACTCCCCCGTTTCCCCAGGCACACCTGCGTTTTTACCTGACACGCCTGCATTTTTTAGCACACTACCAGAAAACGGTCAGTTACCGCCCAGAAACGCCCCATTACTGTTAATCACTCACCAATCAGCAGTGCAACAGAAAAGCGTTGCTAGACCTTGTGCGAAAGTGCATAGTTTTGTGTGAAAGTACATTGTGCGTGCGCACTGCGGCCCATACGCATGCGCAGAAATGCTGATTTTTAGCCTGATCGCTGCGCTGCGAACAACGGCAGCTAGCAATCAGCTCGGAATGACCCCCAATATGTGCAGAAACCCTGTATACAATTAACAGCAGAATCTCTGAAAAGTATAATCATGCATATGTACTCAGTACTTGGTTTCGGTCCCTTTTGCATGAATTACTGCCTCAATGCGGCGTGGTATGGATTCTATCAGCCTGTTGCACTGCTGAGTTGTTATGGAAGACCAGGATGCTTCAATAGCGGTCTTCAGCTCTTCTGCATTGTTCAGTCTCATGTCTCTCATCTTTCTCTTGGCAATGCCCCATAGATTCTCTATGGAGTTCAGGTCAGGCGAGTTTGATGGCCAATCCAGCTGTTAGGATTACTAGGTTTCTCTGTGTGTGCATACCTGAAATGAGGTCAGCTGAAGCCAGGTAAAAATTAAACAAGGTTTATTGTAGAAAAGAACCAGCAAAATATCAGCATAAAGAAACTGGATCCTTGATTAACATGGAACAGAACACAATATTCCCAGATAATAGAAATGACTAATAATAGAAACAGGGAGGATGGTTATGCTTGAGTATTGGTATAGTCCAGGTTAATTACAGAGGTGAAATGAACATGAAGAAATCCAGGTTTAAACCAAGCAGGGGAAAAATAACATACCAGAGTAATCAGGCAGGGGTGGAAACAGACTGCAAATAATAGTTCAGGAATGCAGATGTTGATCCAGCAGGGTTATAAGTCTTGTAGCAAGGCATATGTAACGGCAAACTGCAGAAAATGTCTCCAAGATGTAGGTATGGCAGAATCAGGACAGGATTACTGGAGAGAGCCTAGTCGCACTCCAGACGGAACCACAATGATCTGCACATAGATGCTGGTGAGCTGGAGCTAAATAGCAGCACAAGGTGTTGGCCCCAGCTGCTCACAATCAGGTAATCAACCTGCAGAGACAGAGTGTGCAACTGCCATTCAGACCTGAGGCAGCAAGTGAGACCCCTAGAGGCAGGAATGAGACAATGCAAGGCAACACAAACACAGACATTCCTAACATTATCCCCCCCTTAAACAGGCAGATTCCAGATGCCTAAAAGTTCAACTTCTCTTCTTTTTTCCTTTCCTCTTTTTGGGTTGCCTAGACCTATTTGAAGGTGTCACAAAGACACTACTTGGCAATACAGGTCCATCAATTATGAGTCTAGGATCCTCCAGAAACTCACTCTCAGAATCGGAGCCACAACCCAACGGCAGAACTGACCTCTTATTTTCTTGGATGGTATCAAGAGCGGATGGTAAATTTGTAGAAGCCAAACTTGCCGAGCAATCTGCGTGAACACCTAAAGATACATGCCCACATCTGAAAAACTGAGGGTGCTGCCCAGACTGCAAAGGCAGGTCTCAGATGGGCACACTTTAATAGATTCATCTAGGAGAGTGAGGACAGTTGGTGGACTGAATCTTTCGGACACCGCCTTGAGGAAAGCGGGAAAATCTTGTAAAAACTGGATCTTCCGCATCTATAAGACCATTTACCCACTTCAAGGCCCTCCCTCTGAACCTCATACATATGTTAGCAATGATATCAATAGGGGACAAGTCATCAAAACTCAGATAATATTTGAAGAGAGCTAAACAGTGAGAGATATTTCCATAAAAGTAAGGCAGTTCCTCAACGACTTGGTTTTCCAAATTAGATGTTACATAAGGGAGGATAGACAACCGTGGCCTCTCAGACAAGATGGACTCTTCTTGCACTTTAGACAGGGAAGTCTCAGATGGCCCCGGCTGGGCAAATACCTCGGGCAAATCTTGGATCTCAGGCATGGCAGGCACCTCAATCTGGTGCTGGACAGGCGGAACCCCTTCCTGGGGCTGGACAGGCAGAGCCCTTTCCTGGGGCTGGACAGGCAGAGCCCCCTCCTGGGGCTGGACAGGCAGAGCCCCCTCCTGGGGCTGGACAGGCAGAGCCCCCTCCTGGGGCTGGACAGGCCTTGGCCGGACCTCTGGCAAGGCGGACACCTCTCGGACCTCTGGCAAGGCGGACACCTCTCGGACCTCTGGCAAGGCGGACACCTCTCGGACCTCTGGCAAGGCTGACACCTCTCGGACCTCTGGCAAGGCGGACACCTCTCGGACCTCTTGCATGGCAGACTTGGATGACTGAGTGACCCTGAAAGATAAAATAACATTTGAACTGACCATTGACACGGCAGTCCTTATTTGCCCAATAGACGGAAAAACAGAATCCTCATGCCGTGAGGTAAGGGCAACAGAGACCTCATGCCGTGAGGCAAGGGCAACAGAGACCTCATGCCGTGAGGCAAGGGCAACAGGGACCTCATGCCGTGAGGCAAGGGCAACAGGGACCTCATGCCGTGAGGCAAGGGCAACAGGGACCTCATGCCCAAAGGCAAGGGCAACAGGGACCTCATGCCCAAAGGCAAGGGCAGCAGGGACCTCATGCCCAAAGGCAAGGGCAGCAGGGACCTCATGCCCAAAGGCAAGGGCAGCAGGGACCTCATGCCCAAAGGCAAGGGCAGCAGGGACCTCATGCCCAAAGGCAAGGGCAGCAGGGACCTCATGCCCAAAGGCAAGGGCAGCAGGGTCCTCATGCCCAAAGGCAAGGGCAGCAGGGTCCTCATGCCCAAAGGCAAGGCAGCAGGGATCTCATGCCCAAAGGCAAGGGCAGCAGGGACCTCATGCCCAAAGGCAAGGGCAGTAGGGACCTCATGCCCAAAGGCAAGGGCAGTAGGGACCTCATGCCCAAAGGCAAGGGCAGCAGGGACCTCATGCCCAAAGGCAAGGGCAGCAGGGACCTCATGCCCAAAGGCAAGGGCAGTAGGGACCTCAAGCCCGAAGGCAAGGGCAGCAGGGACCTCATGCCCGAAGGCAAGGGCAGCAGAGTCGAACTCCCCCCCTCGGGTCGCTGGGCCAGACTCCCCTCCTGGAGTCACTGGGCCGGACACCCCTCCTGGGGTCGCTGGGCCGGACACCTCTCCTGGGGTCGCTGGGCCGGACACCTCTCCTGGGGTCGCTGGGCCGGACACCTCTCCTGGGGTCGCTGGGCCGGACACCCCTCCTGGGGTCGCTGGGCCGGACACCCCTCCTGGGGTCGCTGGGCCGGACACCTCTCCTGGGGTCGCTGGGCCGGACACCTCTCCTGGGGTCGCTGGGCCGGAAACCTCTCCTGGGGTCGCTGGGCCGGACACCTCTCCTGGGGTCGCTGGGCCGGACACCTCTCCTGGGGTCGCTTGGCCGGACACCCCTCCTGGGGTCGCTGGGCCGGACACCCCTCCTGGGGTCGCTTGGCCGGACACCTCTCCTGGGGTCGCTGGGCCGGACACCGCTCCTGGGGTCGCTTGGCCGGACACCCCTCCTGGGGTCGCTTGGCCGGACACCTCTCCTGGGGTCGCTTGGCCGGACACCCCTCCTGGGGTCGCTTGGCCGGACACCCCTCCTGGGGTCGCTTGGCCGGACACCCCTCCTGGGGTCGCTTGGCTGGACACCCCTCCTTTTGAAATTTGAGCACCACAGTGGCATAACTGAGCAGAATTAGGCACTATGGCAGAATGAGGAAACCTCTGTTTAGGTTTGCGAGCAGGACATAATTGAATAAAATGTCCAGACCTGCCGCAATAAAAACAAAGTTTTTTATCCCTTTTATGTCTTTTTTCTTCCTCAGAGAGGCTGGGTCGTGGAAAGCTCCAGAACTTGCCTTTGCTTGGGATTGGAAAACAGCGGCCAGAATTGAGAGCACCAGACTCATCTTTTCCCCTTTTCCCCTGCGTCTCCTTAAAGGGAACTGGTAACCTTATTGAATATTCAGGCAGAGCAGACAGTATCTCTAAAGACATGGTTTGAATATTAGAAGAAAGATCCTTACTAAAAAGGGATATATCAGGCGCTTGCAGTTAAGCAATAATATTTAAACAATGCAAATACACATACACCTGTAAAGGCACAATAGCTGCTCTCAAGAGGTGCTCTGAACACCTATTATACAAACCAATCTGTCTAAAATTAATTAAACAAAAGAGAGCGCATAGATAATATATACCAATTTATTATTGGATAAAACACTTAAAATGTATTTATACTGATCATTTAAAACATGAATGAATGAAACCGCACAAAAGGAAACCACTGAACTAACAATGATATATGCTTGTATTCCCAAATAATTGTGGGAAAGAGAACGTTCTCAATGTAGCTGAGAGAGGTAATGTTCAATGTCCCACCAAGCAGGTGATAACTAATGAGCAAAGCAATAGAACCGTAGCAGGTCCACTTGATCCTCTTGAAAGATAAGTAACATTTGTAGCAATGCAGTAAAAATATAACCGATTTCTCCCACAGCAAGTGGGTAGGCTACAACCCCCCGCCGCAATCCAACAGTGTGGTATCTCACCGCTGCAGATGAAAGGAGTGGTAGTCCGCTTCCAGAGCTCCTGGGCAATGCGGTAACACAGGCGCGGCGGTCAGATGCGGACAACGTCCCAGCAAGGGAGAAGGGGGGGAACCCACACCACGGCTGGAGCTGGTAACTGGAGGTGGTAGTGAAAGTGCTGGATCAGCGCTGCGGCTGTAAAGTGCAGTAGTCAGGGCTCACAATGATGCGGTTAACGTCCCTTATCCTTAACGCGTTTCTCCGACGTAGGGCAAGTCGGTTTCATCAGAAGGTAATTTTGAGGCACAAGAGTTGCACTATTTAAGGTGATTGGTAGCCTATCAGCATTTTTCCTCACCATAATTGCAATTGAAGTAACAGGTGCATAACAGGTGTTTCTAATCATTACGGTTTCCAACAGTTTCAAACATACTTATATTTATGCATACAAAGGAAAACAACAATGTAATAAAAACCTTATAACAGACTAATTAAGTCTGATTTGAACACACAAAACATGTAACAATCTTTTTAAAAAGATGAATGAAATAATGTGGCATCACGGAGAGAACATGATAAGCCTAAATGCATGTAAAGTATATCATCCAGCACATTCGCTGTATCATTAATCCGTGTGGCTCACCACACTAATGCTTAAGACGGAAAACAATACAAAACTATAGAGACCCAGGTTCGAATCCCCCTTCTCAATCAATTATTTTGCCATGAATTAATCATAAATATAGAGAGAATTCACAACGTATATAGGGGGTCATTCCGAGTTGTTCGCTCGCAAGCTGTTTTTAGCAGCTTTACACACGCTAAGCCGCCGCCTACTGGGAGTGAATCTTAGCATCTTAAAATTGCGAATGAAAGATTCTCAAAATTGCGATTACACACCTCTTAGCAGTTTCTGAGTAGCTTCAACCTTACTCGGCATCTGCGATCAGTTCAGTGCTTGACGTTCCTGGTTTGACGTCACAAACACACCCAGCGTTCGCCCAGACACTCCCCCGTTTCTCCAGCCACTCCCGCGTTTTTCCCAGAAACGGTAGCGTTTTTCCGCACACACCCATAAAACGGCCAGTTTCCGCCCAGTAACTCCCACTTCCTGTCAATCACACTACGATCACCAGAACGATGAAAAAGCCGTGAGTAAAATTCCTAACTGCATAGCAAATTTACTTGGCGCAGTCGCACTGCGGACATTGCGCATGCGCACTAAGCGGAAAATCGCTGCGATGCGAAAAAAATTACCGAGCGAACAACTCGGAATGACCCCCATAATACGTACATAATCCCAATTTTTAAAAAGCATACTTAATCATGAATGGTAACCATAATACACATGGTAAATGGTATAGATGGTATAAGACAGAATAATGGAATAGATAAATAGAGATGAATAAATAATCCCACTTATATATTATTCATCTCTATACAGTCATTAAGACCCTTGGGGAATAGGGTACCCAAAGTATAGATCCAAAAAGCTTCCCGTTTACATAATACATTGAATCTATCCCCTCCTCTGATGGTGGGTTTAATGTGTTCTACCCCCTGCACTTTTAAACATTTGATATCCCCATCATGTTCCTGTAACACATGCCTCACCAGACTGTGTTGACTAGTACCCCTACGTATATTGCCCCTATGCTCTAAAAAACTTGTGTGTAGCATACGTGTGGTGCGACCCACATATTGTGCACCACACATACAGCTGATGACATAGATAACATAACTAGTGCGGCAATCAATGACACTACATAAATCAAAGTAGGTCCGAAATGTCGATGAGTATACCTTGGTAGTTTTATCAATAATATATTCACATGTGGTACATTTATATCTATTACATTTATAGCAACCCTTCAGTTTTGCCCTATTTCTTAACCCAATAGTTCTATTAGATTCTATATTCAATTCCGTTGAAGAAAAATGGCTAGGAGCTAAAAAGGTTTGTAAATTTGACGCTTTTTTAAAAATGATACATGGTTCATCATTTAGTACAGTAGACAGGATCCTATCCGTTTTTAAAATCGGATAGTTTTTCCGAATGATATTTTTAAGTTCTCTAGAACATGTATTGAATTTAGTCACAAACCTAGGTTGATGTATGTTAAAGGAGGATTCCTTTGTATCTCTCCGAACTAATAGGGAGTCCCTATCTTTTTGACGTGCTTCCACTAATGCTTCCTCTATGATGTTAACAGGATAACCTTGATCTTTAAACGATGTAGTTAATTCAGATGCTTGTGTCTCAAATTGTTCAATATGCGAACAGTTACGTTGGATTCTATAATATTGGCTTTTCGGGATATTATTAAGCCATGGACAAAAGTGGCAACTTCCATAATTCAAGAAATTATTAGTATCAACTTCTTTATGATATGTTGAAGTGACCATTTGCTGATTACAGATAGAGATATCAATATCTAAGAAATTAATACGTGATTCATGTGTAGTGCTCGTGAAGTGTAAACCAAATTCATTAGAATTAAGGTGCTCTAAAAATGATACAGTGGAAAGAAAATCCCCCTCCCAAATAAAGAACAGGTCGTCGATGTAGCGACCATAGAGGACCAGGTTCGTCCCGAATGGGCCCCCCCAAATGAGGGATTCCTCAAGGCGGCCCATATAGAGATTGGCAAAACTCGGGGCAAACCTGGCACCCATCGCCACACCGAGGACCTGTAAATAAAAGTGATTATCAAACGTAAAATAATTGTGATATAAAATAAATTGAATAGCGTCGATGATAAAAATGCGGAGTGAATCTTCCATCCTGTTCCAAATAAAATTTGGTAGCCAGTATCCCTTGATCATGGGGTATATTACTATAAAGGGATTCCACATCACACGTCATGAGCCTATAGTCTTTTTTCCACTCCACATTCTTAATTAAATTCAAAAAATGAGTGGTGTCCCTGATATGTGATTTAAGTGCAGTGACATGCGGCTGTAAAAAAAAAATCAACAAATGATGACAAATTGGAAGTGAGGGACCCTACACCAGAAATAATAGGACGACCAGGGGGTGCTTGGAGGGACTTGTGTATCTTAGGGAGGTGATAATACGTGGGGCTAATAGGATATTTATTAAATAAAAAAGCATATTCACTTTTAGAAATTGTGTCAGCTTTAACAGCCATATCCAAAAGAGATTTACATTCCAACTGAAAAGCTTTTGCAGGATCAGTTTTTAACTGTGTATAAAATAAAGTATTAGTTAATTGTCTATAGGCTTCCTTCAAATAATCAGCCCGATCCTGTACTATGGTCCCACCCCCTTATCCGCTGCCTTATCCTCTTTCCCACAATTATTTGGGAATACAAGCATATATCATTGTTAGTTCAGTGGTTTCCTTTTGTGCGGTTTCATTCATTCATGGTTTAAATGATCAGTATAAATACATTTTAAGTGTTTTATCCAATAATTAATTAATTGGTATATATTATCTATGCGCTCTCTTTTGTTTAATTAATTTTAGACAGAAGGGTTTGAATATTCTCCAGTTTCTCTCTGAAATCAACAAGCAATGTAGAACCCACGAACGGCATAAACTCGAGAGGCAGGGAATTTTTTTGAAATGAAGTCATTTTATGAAATTCAGCTATACCTCAAACTCCTGCACACGTTTATTTTGGCAGATCATTCTGTTAGGATTACTAGGTTTCTCTGTGTGTGCATACCTGAAATGAGGTCAGCTGAAGCCAGGTAAAAATTAAACAAGGTTTATTGTAGAGAAGAACCAGCAAAATATCAGCATAAAGAAACTGGATCCTTGATTAACATGGAACAGAACACAATATTCCCAGATAATAGAAATGACTAATAATAGAAACAGGGAGGATGGTTATGCTTGAGTATTGGTATAGTCCAGGTTAATTACAGAGGTGAAATAAACATGAAGAAATCCGGGTTTAAACCAAGCAGGGGAAAAATAACATACCAGAGTAATCAGGCAGGGTGGAAACAGACTGCAAATAATAGTTCAGGAATGCAGATGTTGATCCAGCAGGGTTATAAGTCTTGTAGCAAGGCATATGTAACGGCAAACTGCAGGAAATGTCTCCAAGATGTAGGTATGGCAGAATCAGGACAGGATTACTGGAGAGAGCCTAGTCGCACTCCAGACGGAACCACAATGATCTGCACATAGATGCTGGTGAGCTGGAGCTAAATAGCAGCACAAGGTGTTGGCCCCAGCTGCTCACAATCAGGTAATCAACCTGCAGAGACAGAGTGTGCAACTGCCATTCAGACCTGAGGCAGCAAGTGAGACCCCTAGAGGCAGGAATGAGACAATGCAAGGCAACACAAACACAGACATTCCTAACACCAGCACAGTAAACCCACAGTATTGAACCAGGATTTGGTACTTTTGGCAGTGTGGGCAGGTGCCAAGTCCTGCTGGAAAATGAAGTCAGTATCTCCATAAAGCTTGTCTGCTGAAGGAAGCATGAAGTGCTCTAAAATCTCCTGGTAGAAGTGTGCATTGACTCTGGACTTAATAAAGCACAGTGGCGCAGGCAAGCCCGGACCGTGCGGGGGGCCGTGCGACCCTCACAGCGACAGGTAGCTCCCTGCCAGTACGCAGGAGCTGCACTGGTGGGGAGCTACTCTTCAAGTACAAAAGCATTGACACCGTGCAATGCTTTTGTACTTGTGCAATGGGGCAGGGCCTGACATGCGGTGCAGACTAGCCCTGTGCTGGGTGTCCCCCGCGTCTTAGGTAAGATGATCGTAGATGTGCTAAATTTAGCACATCTATGATCAGGTCAGAATTAGGCCCCTTGTTCGTTGATCATGTGCAGAGAGGTAGGGTAGATTGAAACACAACAGTGACTAAATGACAGCTATCTCCAACAGGTTTCTTTATTATGCCGCACAGACTTCTGCATTAAAAATGGCAAATTGGTTATACAGCAAGAATTGGATAATCACAATAATGAAAATGGAATAAAAGGATTACAAAGATTAAATATTACAAGAAAATCATATTTAGCTACAGCTCACAATACACTGGGACATCCAATATGCATATTCAGAGAAAAATTATACAACAAGAAAAACTGAAGAATTTTTATTATTATTACATTTTATTTATAGGGCGTCACAAGTGTGTCACATACGGCAGACATTAGAACAATACAGGGTACACAGTTTAACATTCCAGAAAAACTAAAACAGAGCACAGGTACTGTAACAATTAATAGTAATTGAGGTTGAATAGGGGCAAAATGCCCATCTTGTTCAACCTGTATTCTGTATTAAGTTGAGTTGCTTATAATGTACCTGCTGAAGTAATGTTTTATAATTTGTTAACAACTATAAATCATGTTACACCCGGATTATCAATGTCAATATTTTAAATGTTATTACCTTGGATATAATTTTCAATCAGAAATTCCTCCAATCCTTTTTTAAATGCATTTACAGAGTCCGCCATTACCACCTTCCCTGGCAAGGAATTCCGAATCCTTACTGCTCTAACAGTGAAGAACCCTTTCCTCCATTGTGTACAGAATTTTCTCTCCTCCAGCCTCAGTGAGTTCCCACGTGTCCTACACAGTGTTCTTTTAATAAATAATTCCTCTGATAACTCTTTGTAATTTCCCTTTACATATTTGAAGACATTAATAATGCCTCCTCTTAGATGCCTCTTTTCCAGTGTATACATTTTCAACCTAGTAAGCCTTTCCTCGTAATCCAGTCCCTCTAGCCCTTTAATCAATTTAGTAGCTCGCCTTTGAACCCTTTCGAGTTCACTGATATCTTTTTTATACAGTGGTGCCCAAAACTGAACACAATTTTCCAGGTGCGGACGTACCAATGATTTGTGCAGTGGCAGGATTACATCCTTGTTCCTTGTCTCAATTCCCCGTTTTATGCACGCTAGCACCTTACTTGCCTTCTTTACTGCGCTATGACATTGTGGGGGTCATTCTGAGTTGATTGCTCGCTGCCGATTTTTGCAGCGCAGCAATCAGGTAAAAAAAGGCAAAACTGCGCATGCGTATGCTCCGCAATGCGCAGGTGCGACGTACAGGTACAAAGAGGATCGGTGCTGGGCGATGGATTTAGTGAAGATTCCATTCGCACAGCCAAACGCAAGGTGATTGACAGAAAGAGGACGTTTATGGGTGTCAACTGACTGTTTTCAGGGAGTGTTTGGAAAAACGCAGGCGTGTTCAGGTGTTTGCAGGGCGGGTGTCTAATGCCAATTCCGCCACCAAAAAGACTGAAGTGATCGCAGAGGCCAAGTAAGTCCAGAGCTACTCTGAAACTGCACAAAATGTTTTTGCTGCACTTGGCTGCAAAGACGTTCGCACACTTGCAAAGCAAAAAACAACACCCCCCCCCCCCCGTGGGAAGCAACTATGTGTTTGCATGGCTGCTAAAAGTTGCTAGCGGGCGATCAACTCAGAATGACCCCCTGTATACGGTTATTAAGCCTATTATCAATGAGTACCCCCAAATCTTTTTCCAATAGTGTCACCCCTAGACTTTACCCATTTAATAAGTAGGATGCAAGTTTGTTTTTAGTCCCGAAATGCATAACCTTGCATTTTTCTATATTGAACCTCATTCTCCATTTCGATGCTCAGATTTCAAGTTTAGAGTCATTCTGCAGAGGCTCCACATCTATTTCTGAATGAATTACCCTACACAGTTTAGTATCATCCGCAAAGATTGACACTGTGCTTTCCAGGCCTATTTCTAGGTCATTGGTAAATATGTTGAACAGTAGTCGCCCGAGTACAGACCCTTGTGGTATTCCGCTGACTACTAGTGTTCAGTAACACAATTCTCAGTACACACTACAGCCGAGATGAAATGACGCAAAAGAGTAGCCATAATACTACTAGGGGCAGGCAGCCACTGGAAGAGATAAACAGTAATGTGTGAGAGGAGATGCAGGTATAGACATTTGCTACGTAGGAGAGAGCTGTAATTAAAGTGTGAGAGAAGAGTGTTGTGAGAACAGGGGGGAAGAGGGCCCTGCTCCAAGGATCTCACAATCTATTGGGTGGTGGGAGACCGACAGGTGACCTGAGGTGTGAGCAAGCAAAAGGCAGCCTGATAGTAGGAGTAAGCGAGGCATAGATGGCCAAGGCATGAGGAGAGTAGCCTCAAAACTAGGTTATGTGGAAGGGTGTGCTTTGATGAATAGGTGGGTTTTCAGTGCCTCCTTGAAGCTTTGTATGGATGGGTAGAGTACAATAGAGTGATTGAGCCCAGAGGCATCGCTCTGCCTCTTTAAACCCGGTGTGGCAGGTTAAAAGGGGGCGTGGCTTTGCGGGAGGGGGCGTGGCTAGCCTTCCCGACCCCTGTTTTCATCATGCCGGGGGTCTGGGAGGAGCGGGTTGCCCCGGGGAGTGCTCCCTCTGCAGTGCTGGCTCCTGCTCAGTGACAGGAGCCGGGTTGCTGTAATGTTACAGTGCAGCACCTAGCTCCTGTCACTGAGCTGGAGCCGTCACTTTGGTGTCACCCCTGGTGTCACCCCTCACCCCTGGTGTCACCCCTCGGCAGGTGACACCCAGGTGCAGGCCGCACCCCCCTTCTGACGCCAGTGATTGAGCCCATTCCAGTGAAGGGGCAGCATGGGTAAAATCTTGGATTTATGCATGGGATGCAGTGACTAGAGTGAAGTCTAATCAACTTACAGGAATAAAGCAATACTTTAAAATACACCGATGTTCAGGCCGCTGCAACCGTTAAGCGTGTGTATGTATAACCCCTATCAAATGCGTACACGTTGCGTATGCACGACGTCACGCTGTTAGCTCAGAGTAGCTACACGTGCGGCGGAACACACTCTATAACCCCTAACAGGACAAAGGCATGCTACACTAATTGTATTTAAAATGTTGGGATCCAACCAACCAACCAACCAACAAAAAGGGGGTTACAACAATAATACAATCACATAAGAGAAGAGGCTACAATCAATGGATACATACGTTTGTTTCACCTGCGCCACCCGGTTCCGGTCCTCAGTCAATCTGGGTAGATGATCTTCAGAGAATGTGTCTGACCGGCCAGGAGGCATGGCTTTTATACATTAGTCCAAATCATGAAACAATGGGAACTGTAAACTCTTCACCTATAGGTCAAAGGGCTGGTCATTTACAGTACAGGAGGGGTCATAGGTTGGTTTGAATAGGTGGGTGATGCCTGGTCCAGGTGCACTTGCAGTTGTTCTCCTCTGGGTTCCCGCCAAATATGAAGAGTACAGTAAATACAGTTAATATTAATATTCTGTTCCTGCGCATATCTATGCGCAGGAGCTTGCTATCTTCTGCAAACTGCTACCGGAATATTGCTCTTAAAATACTGTACAGCTGGATACCAAACATCACCTCCTAACCTAATTCTGTCCCCTCATATCCTATAAAGTTGAATCCCTCTGTTGTTATACCTTTTAAGCATATGTAACTTGCTGGTGAGGTGCATGTAGGCTATGTGTACATTATGTGCTATGTGAGTTAAATATGAGATATGTCTTTGTGGCTTTTCCATGCAAATGCATATGCTACCGTAATTACTCATACCACGCGCTAACACGCAAGACCGCGTGAGCGATTACACGTAGCTTGCGAGTATGCGCATGCACGGCAGGACAAGCACCCGCACGGAGGCCATATGTGTGTTGTTTGTGCAAGATGCGTGTGGCTATAATATTTTCAACTTTGACAGTTCACCCTTTGGCAGTCAATAATAACTGCCACACATAACTAATAAACTGAAAATATTATCTATACATTATATACAAAGTTCGGATGACTGGGGAAGAGTTGTAGGTGGGAAATGTATAGCCTAGTGAGATAGGAAAAAGCATGTATGTATGAATTAATGTCCTAGGGGCATGTATCATCGTGCCATATATGTTCTAAGTAAGCTTTGAGGTATTGCAAAGTATACATTAACTCCTCATCCCGTATTAAGGGTCTGTAAATGGGCAAACAAACACTACCGAGCTCTTTCTAGGCAACGTCATTAGCCCTCACCTTTCTGGCTTCTTGTATTAACAAATGGGGAGCACATTTATCTGATGATACATGGAGGGGAAACGTATGTGTGTGCTACTATATGTGGATAACGTTTATCGACTATGTGTGCCATTAATGGAGGATTGCAGAGATGAAGGCAAGACACATAAAAAAATATACATTCATAAAAATTTGGGTATGGTTGACATCTTTTCTGGTTGGATGTTTCTGGGTAGAGGGGGAAACAGAGAGAAATGGTGAAAGAAACAGGCCATGAAATTCATTTGCAATCCTTATCTGTGGGGCTGGTCTCTTCCAAGTGCTGCTGGGCTTTCTAAGTGAGAGTTGGAAACAGTAAAAAGGTGAACTCTGATTAATATCTGTCTATCCATATAGGATTAGCAATTTTTTGAGAGAAAGTAATCTGATTCTGATTGATTGTTTTTAACTATACTGTTTCTTTTTGTTTTTGTTTTAATATATCTGTACTGGGTTTTTTTTTTGGAGGGGAAAAAATAAAAAAACAAATAAAGTGTGAGGTGATAGCTAGAGGGGTTAACTCAGGTGTAAGTAATCAGGAGTAATCAGGAGGGTGAGGGGCTGATTGAAGCAGCTGGGTGAGCCTATATAAGCAGTGACTCGACTCTTGGAGCCTGCTCTGTGGGGCTGGTCTCTTCCAAGTGCTGCTGGGATTTCTAAGTGAGAGTTGGAAACAGTAAAAAGGTGAGTTAGAATACAGAAAAAGTTGAGTTTTATAATACAGAATCAGGAACACACATTTACAGTACCATTAAACTTCTGGTGAGGCTGCAAGGGGCTGACCTTGTGATTGAGTGAGAGGGTCTCTTACTTGGAGTAGCAGAGGGGCTGTGATTGTGCGGGTGTGAGGGGCATTTTTTTTTCTTAGCAGGAGCTGGAAGCCGAGTGAAAAGGAGGAGCAGTGAGCTGGAACAACTGCAACTGCTAAGTGGAGTATAGGTGCCGCAGGAGAGAGTACTACGGCTGCATAAAAGTGAAGGACCAAGAACCGCACAAAGATAGATAAGTATAAGCCAGCTTAATTATTGTATAAGTGATATTGCTTGTCTTCTATTTTTTATTTTTGCTGCTTTTTCTTTGAGTGTAACAGGGAGTTAGACCTTGCAAACAATATGGGAGGGGCTGTGATTGAAGACCTCACTCAGTGCATGTCGTGCAAGATGTATGCACACCTGGAGCTACCGGCCCAGTGTGATTACATCTGCACGAGGTGTGTGCGAACGGTTGCCCTGGAAGCCCAGGTAACTGATCTAGAGCAAACCGTTACGCGACTGAGGGAGATTCACAATCTCGAGCGTAGTTTAGACAGAACGGTGGAGGAGTTGCGGGAGGGGTCACTGGTAGAAGAGGATGATGATCAGGTAGCCAGTTGGGTCACAGTTAGAAGGAAGAAAAAGAGGGGGAGGCACGACATCTCCGAACTATCAAACCCGAACAAATTTGCCCGATTGGACGAGGAATCGGAGGATGATAGTGAAGAAATGACGGTGCCGGAGGAGACTACTCCCTCTAGCATCCAGAGGTGCGGTCCCTCTGGCGCGGTTGGGATAAAAGATAGAGAGGTACCTAGTCAAATGGTGGTGGTAGGGGATTCTATCATCAGGAAGGCAGATAGGGCAATCTGCTACCGGGACCGTGATCGCCGTACAGTCTGTTGTCTCCCGGGTGCTCGGGTACGGCACATCGCGGACCGGGTAGATAGATTGTTGGGAGGGGCTGGCAAAGACCCGGCGGTCTTGGTGCACGTTGGCACCAATGACAAAGTTAGCAGAAGGTGGGATGTCCTTAAGAAAGACTATAGGGACTTAGGAAAGAAACTGAAGGCAAGGACATCTAAGGTAATATTCTCGGAATTATTACCCGTGCCACGCGCTAGTCCAGGGAGGCAGAGGGAGATTAGGGAGGTAAATGTGTGGCTTAGGGATTGGTGCAGGAAAGAGGGGTTTGTGTTCCTGGAACACTGGGCGGACTTCTCAGTCAGGCGCCATCTCTTTTGTCGTGACGGATTGCACCTGACTGAGGAGGGGGCAGCGGTGCTGGGGGGAAGGATGGTTAGAAGGTTGGAGGAGATTTTAAACTAGGAGCCTGGGGGGAGGGTTTAGCTAGAAACTACGGGTCATGCAGTGAGAATAGTGGGGATGGCGGTAGTAAACGAAATGGGGGAGAAGTTGGGGGGAGGGTAAGAGCAGGCAGAAAGGTTACTAACATGGGTACTAAAAGGGATTTTACCAAAGCACTAACCAATGACGATTACAGGTCATCCTTGCCACATAAGGTGAAAGATGTCCCTAACGCAAGGGAAAATACTTATCTTAGTTGTATGTATGTAAACGCCAGAAGCATTACTGGTAAAAAGGGTGAACTAGAAATACTTGCAGCAAGCAAACAGTATGATATTATAGGCATTACTGAAACTTGGTGGGATGAATCTCATGATTGGACAGTCAATCTAGAGGACTATACACTGTTTAGGAGAGACAGACTAAATAAAAAGGGTGGAGGGGTGTGTCTGTACGTAAAGCCGTTTTTAAAACCTAATATATGGGAAGATAGTCAGGAGGGGACTGTAGACACTGTTGAGACATTATGGGTAGAAATTGCATGTGGGGAAAAAGGAACAAAAAAGTTAGTATTGGGTGTATGCTATAGGCCGCCTGGTATCAACGCATCTGATGATGAATTGTTACTAAAGCAAATTGAAAAAGCAGCAGGAGTAGGAGACATAGTAGTGATGGGAGATTTTAACTATCCAGAGATAAACTGGAAAAACGATTCATGTGACACTGCTAGGGGCAGTATGTTTTTAAACACACTAAATGATAACTACCTAGTCCAACTAATTGAGGAACCAACTAGGTACAATGCAATCTTAGACCTGGTATTAACAAACAATCAGGATTTGGTATCGGGTATTATAGTAGGGGAACCCATAGGAAACAGCGACCACAATATGGTCACATTCAATATCAGTTTCTACAAACAGCCCTATACTGGCTCAACTAGGACTTTAAACTTTAGCAAAGCACATTTTGAAAAGATGAGGGTATTTTTCAGGGATATTGAATGGGAAGGTTTGTTTTTAGGAAAAAATACTACGGAGAAATGGGAGGTACTAAAATTCCTGCTAGCTAAAAATACACTCAAATATATTCCTATGAGTAGCAAAAAAGGGATTAAAAATCATAAACCGATGTGGCTTAACAAAAAGATTAAGGAATTTATGGGCAAGAAAAGGCGAGCATTTAAAAAATACAAATCTGACGGCGAAGCAGAGTCATTTCAGCACTATAAGGAATGTAACAAAAATTGCAAAAAGGAAATAAGAGCGGCTAAAGTAGAAACTGAAAAACTAGTAGCAAAGGAAAGCAAAGCGAATCCCCAAAAATTCTTTAAATACATTAATAGCAAGAGATTAAAAAAGGAGAGTATAGGCCCTTTGAAAGACAAGTTGGGAGTCTTAAGCAAAAATGATAATGACATAGCGGACACACTAAATGAGTTTTTTTCAACAGTATTCACTAGAGAGGACCCAATTCAGGGACTGACACACAATCTCAATAATGACAATATCACACTGATAGGTACTTATTTAAGCAAGGAAGTAGTCTGTGACCAATTAAAACATTTAAAGATTAATAAATCACCAGGGCCCGATGGTATTCATCCAAGGGTTCTAATGGAGCTTCACTCTGAATTGGCAAAACCGCTATCTTTGATCTTTGAGGATTCAGTTATATCAGGTATGGTTCCCAAAGACTGGCGTATAGCGGAAGTAGTGCCTATATTCAAAAAGGGAAGTAAAGCTGAACCAGGTAATTATAGACCAGTTAGTCTTACATCTATAGTGGGGAAAGTATTGGAAGGTATTCTAAGAGATAGTATTCAGAAGTTCCTTGAAACCAATAAGGTCATTAAAAGGAATCAACATGGGTTTATGAAGGACAGATCCTGTCAAACCAACTTACTTGGCTTTTATGAACGGGTAAGCGCAAACCTAGATCAGGGTAAAGACGTGGATGTAATCTTTTTAGACTTTGCCAAAGCGTTCGATACTGTACCACACATGAGACTTATATACAAGCTACAAGAATCAGGGCTAGGAAGCACAATATGCACTTGGGTCAAAAACTGGTTAGATAATAGGAAGCAGCGCGTTGTGGTTAATGGATCTTTTTCAACTTGGACTGAAGTGCTAAGTGGTGTGCCGCAAGGTTCAGTATTAGGACCGCTATTGTTCAATATTTTCATTAACGACCTAACAGAAGGTCTAGAGAGCATGGTGTCAATTTTTGCAGATGATACCAAATTGTGTAAGGCTATAAATACAGAGGAGGATGCCGAGTCTCTTCAGAACGACTTAGTTAAATTAGAAGCATGGGCAGCCAAATGGAGAATGCGCTTCAACACAGACAAGTGTAAGGTAATGCACTGTGGTAACAAGAACAAAAATTACACCTACCTACTAAATGGGGTAAAATTAGGGGATTCTGTACTGGAAAAGGACTTAGGTGTCCTCATAGATAGCAAGCTAAGCAGTAGTACCCAAAGTAGGACTGCAGCAAAGAAGGCTAATAAGATATTAGCATGCATAAAACGGGGTATTGATGCTAGGGACGAGAGTATTATACTCCCGTTATATAAATCACTAGTGAGGCCACACCTCGAATACTGTGTACAGTTCTGGGCACCGTACTACAAAAAGGATATCCTGGAGCTTGAAAAGGTACAGAGGAGGGCGACCAAACTAATTAAGGGCATGGAGACGATGGAATACAAGGAAAGGCTTGAAAGACTAGGCATGTTTACATTGGAAAAGCGGAGACTAAGAGGGGATATGATCAACATCTACAAATATATAAGGGGCAATACACAGAGCTTGCGCGGGACCTATTTTTGGTTAGATCAACACAGAGGACTCGTGGACACTCGCTCAGGCTAGAGGAGAGGAGATTCCGCACAATACGGCGTAAAGGGTTTTTCACGGTAAGGACAATACGTGTTTGGAATTCCCTGCCCGAGGGAGTTGTAATGGCGGAATCTGTCAACACCTTTAAAAATGGGTTAGATAAATTCCTATTGGATAAGGATATCCAGGGGTATGGTGCATAGTCATGCATTATAGTTACTATTAATAGGGATAAAATGCAATGGCTGACAGCAGCATCAGTCAGAAATTTTAGTCAAATCATCATGCATAGGACACCACAAATAGGTTGAACTCGATGGACAATTGTCTTTTTTCAACCTCAGATACTATGTTACTATGTTACTATGTTATCCTAACACTGTTTCTACAGATGGGTCATAAATCAAATCTGTTGCTGTAACAACACCCCCGCTCCTTAGACTCATCAAATTTGTGCTATGTTTGCGCCGCATCAAAATTCGAACACACCTGAATATCAGACCAATAATTATGATGACACCCAGGACACAAAGGAGAAACTTTCCTACATTCACAATTACATTTTGCGTCCACTCTCCTAGCCCTGAGAACCATTTGCGTGGGTTCAACCATGAGACCCAGCCGGTCAGTTCATTACTCACAGTGTTACGCACACCAGTGCTAACAGGAGTATACCGGTGTATGAACAGAGAGGGAAGCGAAGCAAACGAACTCACAGACAGTATAACATAACATACACAGGAGGTGATGGAATAACTAATAAACACAAAGTGAACGGAGAAGCCCAAAGGCTCAGGAATTGGGTGTCTCCCTAGTGTCAGGAATGCTCAGATGGAATAGAGTGGACAATGAAGCGATGTGTAGTGATTTAACATGTGGAGCACCTGAAATGATGTTGCTAAGAGCAACAGAAAAAACCCCAAAGGGTTACCAACGGGTGTGGGAATAAACTCCTTGGTCAGAGATAGAAATATAGACACAAGGAGAGTATCCACAATCCTAACCCCCACTTGCAGGGCACAGGTTCAGCTTACTGCCACTAAACTGACACCTGGACGCCCTGCACAGTGAGGGAGGATTAAGCAAGCAGGTCTGAGAGTACAGTCGCAAACCTGCTGGGTTCACAGAATAGCAAAAGAACCCCAGCAGGTCAAACAACTGACTCCAGTCTTACTGCTAGGTCCGGATTGGCAGAATGAAGTACCGAATCTCAAGGCCTATTCGCAGTAAGCAACAAGTAAATACAAAGTCACACAGTACTAGCTAACTCTTTGGAACTGACTAACAAACAAAGATTCAGCAGCATTTGCCTAGCCTGAGAGGATGGTTTATATAGCAGGTGCTGTCCACGCCCCACTCAGACCTCACAGACTGTGAGCACAAAACCAGCGCCGGATTCCCTGCCGTGCACAGAGCCTGTAACCACTACACAGTAAAAGCCCGGACCGGAGTATCAGCTGCGCTCAGGTTACTTCGCTAACACTTGCCTCCCGGTTGCCATGGCGACGTGGCAGCACAGAGCAGGAGATCCTAACAGTACCCCCCCTCTGACGAGGGGTCAAAGAACCCCTACCACCGGGTTTATCGGGGAACTGCGAGAAGAAAGAGCGTATCAGTCTGGGGGCATGAAGATCACAACTGCGCACCCACGACCGCTCCTCCGGGCCATACCCCTTCCAGTGCACCAAAAATGACAGCCGACCCCGAACCATCTTGGAGTCAAGAACCCTTTCAACCACAAACTCCCTCTGACCCTGTATCAGAAGAGGAGAAGGTCTTCCACTGGAAGAAGGATTACTAACCGCCAGTTTTAAAAGGGAACAATGAAATGTTTTATTGATACCCAATGAACGGGGCAGATCTAACTGAAATGCCACCGGATTGATAACCCTGGTGATCTTATAAGGGCCGATGAACCGGGGGCCTAACTTATGAGATGGCTGTCTCAACTTCAAATTCTTGGTGGACAACCAGACGAAGTCTCCTAATTTGAAGCTGCAGGGTCTTCTCCGCTTATCAAAAACCCTTTTGGTCACTAATGACACAGACACAAGGGCTTTCTTCACTTTCCTCCAAATACCCCTAAGGACCGAAACAACAGAGGAACCACCAGGCGTGGAATCCAGGGGGTCAAAAGAATTGGCCTTAGGATGATGCCCATACACACAAAGGAAGGGAGAGATCCCTGTAGCAGAGTGAGCCGCGTTGTTATAGGCAAACTCCGCCATGGACAGATGAGCAACCCAGTCAGTATGACACTTGGAGACATAACACCTGAGGAACTGCTCCAAGGACTGGTTCACCCTCTCAGTCTGCCCATTAGACTGTGGATGGTAGCCTGACGACAAGCTCACAGAAATCTGGAGATCAGAACAAGATGCCCTCCAGAATTTGGCCACAAACCGGGATCCACGGTCAGAGACCACATCAAGTGGCAACCCGTGGAGGCGCACAACATGCTGCATAAATAACTCAGACAGGCGTCTGGCCGATGGCAACCCAACCAGTGGAACGAAATGCGCCATCTTCGAAAACTTGTCAACGACAACCCAAATGGCTGTCATCCCCGAGGATTTGGGCAAGTCCACCACAAAATCCATGGAAATGTGGGTCCATGGCTTAGACGGAATAGAGAGTGGATGTAATGGGCCGACAGGAACCCCTCTAGGAGTTTTATTTCGGGCACAAATGTCACATGCCCGAACCCACTGATCCACATCCCTAGCCACCGAGGGCCACCACACCACCCTAGACAGCAACTCCCGAGTTCTGGCAATACCCGGATGCCCTGCCGACCTCTTGGCATGGAATTCCAGGAACACTCGCTGTCTTAACCTAGGAGGCACAAACAAGAGACCTACCGGAAGGTCTGGAGGAGCCTGCTCCTGTGCTCTAAGGTCTAATGACAAGAGGTCCTGGGTAATGCCCACTTTAATACATGATGGGGACACAATGGGCAATGGCTCCTCGGTGGTCTCTTGAACTGGAGCAAAACTCAGCGAGAGCGCATCAGCCTTGATGTTTCTTTGACCCAGGGCGATATGTTATCAAAAAATTAAAGCGAGCAAAAAACAAAGCCCATCGTGCCTGCCTGGCATTGAGCCGCTTCGCTGACTCTAAATATGCCAGATTCTTATGGTCGGTGAGAATTGAGACCACAAACTTAGCCCCCTCAAGCCAGTGTCTCCACTCCCCGAGTGCATCCTTTATAGCCAACAATTCCCGGTTACCCACATCATAATTCATCTCGGCAGACGAAAATTTACGGGAAAAGTAAGCACAGGGATGAAGGCGATTATCAGACACCCCCATCTGAGAGAGCACTGCCCCAATACCTATCTCAGAGGCATCCACTTCTACCACAAAAGGACGCTCTGGATCTGGGTGTCGCAGCACCTTGGCCGAGACAAATGCCCTTTTGAGACGGGCAAAGGCCGCTTTGGCCTCACAAGACCAGTGAGCAACATCCGCCCCTTTCTTAGTGAGTGCCACCAAGGGGGCCACTATAGACAAAAATCCAGCGATAAACCGTCTATAAAAATTCGCAAAGCCCAGAAAACGCTGAAGCGCCTTCAAACTAGTGGGCTGCACCCAATCCAGGACTGCCTGTACCTTAGAACCCTCCATTTGGAAACCTTCTGAGGAGATAATATACCCTAGAAATGCGATTTGCTGGACTTCAAACTCGCACTTCTCCAGCTTCGCCCCAAGCTGGTGGTCTCTGAGTTTCTGGAGGACTAAGCGTACATGCTTCTGATGTTCTTCCAGGGAATGAGAGAAGATTAGGATGTCATCTAGATAAACAACTAAGAATCTATCCAAATATTCCCTGAGCACATCGTTCATGAATTCCTGGAAGACTGCCGGGGCATTAGAGAGCCCAAAAGGCATCACCCAATCTTCATAATGCCCTGAGTGGGTATTAAAGGCAGTCTTCCATTCATCCCCCTCTCTTATTCGGATTAGATTGTAAGCACCGCGTAGGTCAATCTTAGAAAAAATGGTGGCAGTACGAAGCTGGTCAAACAAAACCGAAATGAGAGGCAGTGGGTACGAGTTTTTAATCGTGATACGGTTCAATTCCCTGAAGTCGATGCAGGGTCGCAACGAACCGTCCTTTTTACCCACGAAGAAGAACCCCGACCCAACTGGGGACTGTGAGGGTCTGATAAATCCCTTAGCCAAGTTCTCCTGAATGTACTCTGCCATAGCCTGAGTCTCAGGACGTGACAGGGAGTACAACCTGCTCTTGGGAAGCTTAGCATCCGGCAAAAAATCAATGGCACAGTCATAGGGGCGATGGGGAGGTAGTACCTCCGCAACTTTTTTGGAGAACACATCCACAAAATCTGCATAACATCCTGGCAATCCTGGCAAACTTAGCTGCGAGAGCCTGACTGGAAGGCTCAAGCAACTCCTGAAACAATCACTACCCCAACTAAGAATCTCCCCAGAGACCCAGTCAAATTGAGGGTTATGGGCCCTTAACCAGGGTAACCCCAAAACCAATGGGGCAAAAGAACAGACAGTCACATAAAAAGACAATTTTTCAGAGTGTGTGGCTCCAATAAACAAAGGAATTTGGCTGGTGCAGGAGGTAATTTTACCCTGGGACAATGGTTCCCCGTTTAACCCACAGATCTCAATCTCTGATGCCAAAGGTACTGAGGGAACAGAGTGTTCCAGGGCGAATTGACGGTCCATGAAAACCTGTTATGATTCCAGCACTCTGGTCTGAGGAGATCTTATTGCAAGGACCGGAGCACTGGAACGTAATGCTGGGAAAGGGGAATGGAAAGGGAATAGCCCCTGGCGCCCTATCTCAGTTGTCTCGGCCGTGCTGTCAGTACACTCTTGCGAGACTATGGTTGCTTGAGCCCATGGCAGCCGCGTTTGAAGGGCGGATTACGTCTGCCCAACTTCGATGCCCCCTCAGGTCTTAATGAGAGACAAAGAGTGTACCGAGACAGGGTGATAACAAGGGGCCCTCTTACTGAAACAACCAAAGCCAGGGGCTACTAACTAGCCTAAAACTAAATGTATGTGCAGCTTGCCGCCAAAGGAAAAGAACAACAAAGGAAATGCTGACCACACGCCCACACAATACTTTTGTGTACCGGCGGTGACAGCATAAGCAGAACCCTCTGCAAAACACCAGTGACAGAAATAATAATGGAATACAGTGGCCTAGGCCGACGGGCGCGGCAGAGCCGCTACTCACGGAACCGGTACGAATACTGGCAAACGGACAGGAACTCCCAATGCTGCTGACACAGACTCTTAGAACTGGAGGACAGGCAGAATCCCAAACGAAAGACCGGTGGACACCAGGAAGCCAGAAACTTGACCAGGCACAGGCAAAGGCACTGGACCTCAGGACAGGAACGCCTCACGGCAGGACACGGGATCAGACATAGGAATCGACACAGGGACTGACTCAGGAATCGACACAGGAAGCTCAGGAACTAGCAGGAACCAAGCTCAGAACTCAAGCAGACCGGATACCCAGAAATATCACCAGCATCTGTGAATTGCAGTCAGCCAGCATATAACAGAGAGGCCTAATTAATAATCTCATGCAGCTGCCCTGTTGCATGACTCCAAACTGACAAGATGCAATAGCAGCCAGGTGAGGCTGAACACATGGGAACAAGCTGCAATTACACAGACTCACCAGCGGCAGCAGACAAGAGTATTCTAAAACAGAGCAACAGGAAATCCTGGCATGCAAAACAACTTTATAAACATAAAATAGGAATGAACCACTACCTGTGGTTCATAACAGTATCCCCTCCTTAAGGGTGAGCTCCGAGCACCCCATGACACCCACGGGGAACATGAACAGAAGTATAACATAAAATACATAACCAAAATGCAAAAATGGAATTGAGCCACAGCCGTGGCTCATAACAAAACCCCATCGGCCCCACTGTCAACAAAGGCCTCAGTCTTGACAGTTTGACCGAGGATCTCCAAAGTCACCGGAATGAGAAAAGTCTTTTTGGGAAATTCTGACTTCTGGCCTGACAGGATATTTCCCATCACCCTCAGACCCTGAAGTTTTCCGGTTTTTCTGGGCATGATACTACAACATGACCTTTATTCCCACAGTACAAACACAAACCCTGCTGTCTCCTCCGCATCTTCTCACGCGAGGAGAGGCGGGTAGCCCCAATCTGCATAGGCTCCTCGGAATATTCCTCAGAGTCTGAGGTTCCCTTGGAAAAAAAGGAAACTGCGGTCTCCCTTTCAAGCCTACGCTCTCTCAGCCGTCTATCCACCCGGATGGATAACTGCATGAGCTGATCTAAGCTATCAGGCGAGGGATATTGTACCAGTTGGTCCTTTATCTGGTCAGAAAGGCCCCTTCGGTACTGGTTTCTCAGGGCTGGGTCATTCCACTGGGTATCATGAGCCAACCTCCGAAACTCCGTACTATAAACCTCAGCTGGCCGTCGCCCTTGCTTAAGAACCGTAATCTGAGCCTCGGCTGAAGCCATCTTGTCAGGGTCATCATACAAAATGCCCAGTGCCGTAAAAAAAGCATCAACACTTTTAAGCGACGGACAGTCAGGCTGTAACCCATATGCCCAGACCTGTGGGTCTCCTTGTAGCAAGGAAATCACCATGCCCACCCGCTGAATCTCCGACCCAGAAGACTGGGGCCTAAGCCAGAAATATAGCTTACAGGTCTCCTTGAAACAAAAGAACTGCGAGCGATCTCCAGAAAAACGATCCGGGAGATTTACTTTCGGCTCCTTAACCCCTGAACTTGCCGCTGCTGCTGCGGGAGCTCCGCTAGCGGCCTGCGGGGTGTTCATTTTAATGGACATCTCATTAAATTGTCGAGTCAGGACCTGCACCTGATCGACCACCTGTTGCAAAGTATTTTGAGGGGTATGCTCCATATTCCCACAAAATTTCAACAGGAGTAGGGCTGCTGAATATGTTACGCACACCAGTGCTAACAGGAGTATACCGGTGTATGAACAGAGAGGGAAGCGAAGCAAACAAACTCACACAGTATAACATAACATACACAGGAGATGATGGAATAACTAATAAACACAAAGTGAACGGAGAAGCCCAAAGGCTCAGGAATTGGGTGTCTCCCTAGTGTCAGGAATGCTCAGATGGAATAGAGCGGACAATGAAGCGAGGTGTAGTGATTTAACATGTGGAGCACCTGAAATGATGTTGCTAAGAGCAACAGAAAAAACCCCAAAGGGTTACCAACAGGTGTGGGAATAAACTCCTTGGTCAGAGATAGAAATATAGACACAAGGAGAGTATCCACAATCCTAACCCCCACTTGCAGGGCACAGGTTCAGCTTACTGCCACTAAACCGACACCTGGACGCCCTGCACAGTGAGGGAGGATTAAGCAAGCAGGTCTGAGAGTACAAATGTAGAAATGTGATAACCTGCGCACTGGGATCTATTTGTGTGGACGAGCTGCTACACCTTCAGGTGACTGACCTGATGGGACTATATAGATAATTGGGAATGGTGTTGCGCTCAATCCGGGTGATTGGTCTGTTTATCCAATTAGTTGGTTAATAAGATATGAGCCCTTGATTTCTTCAAGTATGGATAAGGATAAATAAATAATAAATGAGTAATTGGATGGTTAACGGTTAATTGAATATAAACCCTTAAATTCAGCAAATACTGGTGCGTATGTGATAAAATGATCAATGCATATAAATTTGAATGAGAAACGAATATAAAATAAAATCAAATAAATGATGTATCAATTGGGTGCTTGGTGGTCCTATGTTTCAGATTGAAATGTATTGAAATCAATGATGATCATAAAAATTAGGTAACAATGTAACAATTTATTGTATTTAACTAAATAACTAAATAATGTGAAGAGGAGTGCTGGATGGCACTGATACGTAATGTCACTCTTGGTCAGCAAATAGTTTCAAACTAGCGGCGTCCCGCATGCATTTATTACTGTCTCTGTTAGAGTGCACTCTAGTTTTTCAGTCTCACAAATAGCGCTTATTCTGTATGTGCCACACTTGGAATCTTCACGGTGTGGGTATGGGGCAATTACACATGGAAGGTATGATAGGGAGGCTCTGGACTAATCTTACAGGCCGGCCTCAGCTTCCCGTGGTGCGCCTTGGAACAGACACCCCCTGAGAGCCGAGGCGCCGCACCGGTAATCTCGTCTGAGGCGAGGGAAAAATCAGAGAGCGCTCTCCGGAGCCGCCTAGTGAGTGACCCTCGCCGCAACAGAGGCTCGCTTCCTACCTTCTCCTGTGTTTGCCAAGTCCCGTCACCGGCTTGTTCGTCTTCTGTTGCTCAGCAACCTGGTCCGCTTCCGGGTTTCTCCCGATCACGTGACCGGGTCTTGTTAGATGTGAAGCTCGATGTATCTGGTATGCAAAAGTAGTTCTGCAGAACTTGAAAGTCTGTATGTCTTTACTCCAACGCGTTTCAGCCTTTCCAATGCCTTCCTCTGGGAGAAGTGGATGCTTAGGGATCATATCCCAGTGGTTTATATGGGATCATTCTGTGACCTCAGGTCTGAGAGTACAGCCGCAAACCTGCTGGGTTCACAGAATAGCAAAAGAACCCCAGCAGGTCAAACAACTGACTCCAGTCTTACTGCTAGGTCCGGATTGGCAGAATGAAGTACCGAATCCCAAGGCCTATTCGCAGTAAGCAACAAGTAAATACAAAGTCACACAGTACTAGCTAACTCTTTGGAACTGACTAACAAACAAAGATTCAGCAGCATTTGCCTAGCCTGAGAGGATGGTTTATATAGCAGGTGCTGTCCACGCCCCACTCAGACCTCACAGACTGTGAGCACAAAACCAGCGCCGGATTCCCTGCCGTGCACAGAGCCTGTAACCACTACACAGTAAAAACCCGGACCGGAGTATCAGCTGTGCTCAGGTTACTTCGCTAACACTTGCCTCCCGGTTGCCATGGCGACGTGGCAGCACAGAGCAGGAGATCCTAACACACAGTCGCTAAGGTAAGGTTGTGTTTCCTCCTGAACTCCCACTTTAACTGCAAGATCTCGTTCATCTTTTGATCGATGATCTCCGTGGGGTCGTCAGTGCTATTCGTAATACACGTACAGCACTTCACACCATATTAAGTTGCCAGGGTTACTAGGGATGAGCGGGTTCGGTTCCTCGGAATCCGAACCCACCCGAACTTCATGTTTTTTTACACGGGGCCGAGCGACTCGGATCTTCCCGCCTTGCTCGGTTAACCCGAGCGCGCCCGAACGTCATCATCCCGCTGTCGGATTCTCGCGAGGCTCGGATTCTATTGCGAGACTCGGATTCTATATAAGGAGCCGCGCGTCGCCGCCATTTTCACACGTGCATTGAGATTCATAGGGAGAGGACGTGGCTGGCGTCCTCTCCGTTTATAGAGAAGAGAGTGAGACAGTAGAGAGAGACACAGTAGTAATTTTGGGGAGCATTAGGAGGAGTACTAGTTACTTGCTGAAGTGATAGATAGTGTGACTGTATATTATCTGACTTGTGGGGGAGACACTGACAGTGGGGAGCAGTTAGAGTCTGAGAGCAGGACTCAGGAGTACATATAACGTACAGTGCACACTTTTGCTGCCAGAGTGCCACACTGCCATTGTGACCACACTGACCACCAGTATAATATATATTGTGATTGTCTGCTTAGGAGTACTACTTGCAAGTTGCTGATAGTGTGACCAGTGACCTGACCACCAGTCACCACCAGTTTAATATATATATATATATATATATATATATAATTGTATATAATATATATATAATATTGTATACCACCTACCCGTGTTTTTTTTTTTTTCTTTCTTCTTTATACATACTACTATAGTAGCTTACTGTAGCAGTCTGCGGTGCTGCTGAGCTGACTGTGTCCAGCAGGTCCGTCATCAGTCATTACATAATAAATATATATACCTGTCCGGCTGCAGTACTAGTGATATTATATATATATATATTGATTTCATCTCATTATCATCCAGTCTATATTAGCAGCAGACACAGTACGGTAGTCCACGGCTGTAGCTACCTCTGTGTCGGCAGTCGCTCGTCCATCCATAATTGTATACCACCTACCCGTGGTTTTTTTTTTCTTCTTTATACATACTACTATAGTAGCTTACTGTAGCAGTCTGCGGTGCTGCTGAGCTGACAGTGTCCAGCAGGTCCGTCATCAGTCATTACATAATAAATATATATACCTGTCCGGCTGCAGTACTAGTGATATTATATATATATATATATATTGATTTCATCTCATTATCATCCAGTCTATATTAGCAGCAGACACAGTACGGTAGTCCACGGCTGTAGCTACCTCTGTGTCGGCAGTCGCTCGTCCATCCATAATTGTATACCACCTACCCGTGTTTTTTTTTTTTTTCTTTCTTCTTTATACATACTACTATAGTAGCTTACTGTAGCAGTCTGCGGTGCTGCTGAGCTGACAGTGTCCAGCAGGTCCATCATCAGTCATTACATAATAAATATATATACCTGTCCGGCTGCAGTACTAGTGATATTATATATATATATATTGATTTCATCTCATTATCATCCAGTCTATATTAGCAGCAGACACAGTACGGTAGTCCACGGCTGTAGCTACCTCTGTGTCGGCAGTCGCTCGTCCATCCATAATTGTATACCACCTACCCGTGTTTTTTTTTTTTTTTCTTTCTTCTTTATACATACTACTATAGTAGCTTACTGTAGCAGTCTGCGGTGCTGCTGAGCTGACAGTGTCCAGCAGGTCCGTCATCAGTCATTACATAATAAATATATATACCTGTCCGGCTGCAGTACTAGTGATATTATATATATATATATTGATTTCATCTCATTATCATCCAGTCTATATTAGCAGCAGACACAGTACGGTAGTCCACGGCTGTAGCTACCTCTGTGTCGGCAGTCGCTCGTCCATCCATAAGTATACTAGTATCCATCCATCTCCATTGTTTACCTGAGGTGCCTTTTAGTTGTGCCTATTAAAATATGGAGAACAAAAATGTTGAGGTTCCAAAATTAGGGAAAGATCAAGATCCACTTCCACCTCGTGCTGAAGCTGCTGCCACTAGTCATGGCCGAGACGATGAAATGCCAGCAACGTCGTCTGCCAAGGCCGATGCCCAATGTCATAGTACAGAGCATGTAAAATCCAAAACACCAAATATCAGTAAAAAAAGGACTCCAAAATCTAAAATAAAATTGTCGGAGGAGAAGCGTAAACTTGCCAATATGCCATTTACCACACGGAGTGGCAAGGAACGGCTGAGGCCCTGGCCTATGTTCATGGCTAGTGGTTCAGCTTCACATGAGGATGGAAGCACTCAGCCTCTCGCTAGAAAACTGAAAAGACTCAAGCTGGCAAAAGCACCGCAAAGAACTGTGCGTTCTTCGAAATCCCAAATCCACAAGGAGAGTCCAATTGTGTCGGTTGCGATGCCTGACCTTCCCAACACTGGACGTGAAGAGCATGCGCCTTCCACCATTTGCACGCCCCCTGCAAGTGCTGGAAGGAGCACCCGCAGTCCAGTTCCTGATAGTCAGATTGAAGATGTCAGTGTTGAAGTACACCAGGATGAGGAGGATATGGGTGTTGCTGGCGCTGGGGAGGAAATTGACAAGGAGGATTCTGATGGTGAGGTGGTTTGTTTAAGTCAGGCACCCGGGGAGACACCTGTTGTCCGTGGGAGGAATAGGGCCGTTGACATGCCTGGTGAAAATACCAAAAAAATCAGCTCTTCGGTGTGGAAGTATTTCACCAGAAATGCGGACAACATTTGTCAAGCCGTGTGTTGCCTTTGTCAAGCTGTAATAAGTAGGGGTAAGGACGTTAACCACCTCGGAACATCCTCCCTTATACGTCACCTGCAGCGCATTCATAATAAGTCAGTGACAAGTTCAAAAACTTTGGGCGACAGCGGAAGCAGTCCACTGACCAGTAAATCCCTTCCTCTTGTAACCAAGCTCACGCAAACCACCCCACCAACTCCCTCAGTGTCAATTTCCTCCTTCCCCAGGAATGCCAATAGTCCTGCATGCCATGTCACTGGCAATTCTGACGAGTCCTCTCCTGCCTGGGATTCCTCCGATGCATCCTTGCATGTAACGCCTACTGCTGCTGGCGCTGCTGTTGTTGCTGCTGGGAGTCGATGGTCATCCCAGAGGGGAAGTCGTAAGCCCACTTTTACTACTTCCACCAAGCAATTGACTGTCCAACAGTCCTTTGCGAGGAAGATGAAATATCACAGCAGTCATCCTGTTGCAAAGCGGATAACTGAGGCCTTGACAACTATGTTGGTGTTAGACGTGCGTCCGGTATCCGCCGTTAGTTCACAGGGAACTAGACAATTTCTTGAGGCAGTGTGCCCCCGTTACCAAATACCATCTAGGTTCCACTTCTCTAGGCAGGCGATACCGAGAATGTACACGGACGTCAGAAAAAGACTCACCAGTGTCCTAAAAAATGCAGTTGTACCCAATGTCCACTTAACCACGGACATGTGGACAAGTGGAGCAGGGCAGGGTCAGGACTATATGACTGTGACAGCCCACTGGGTAGATGTATGGACTCCCGCCGCAAGAACAGCAGCGGCGGCACCAGTAGCAGCATCTCGCAAACGCCAACTCTTTCCTAGGCAGGCTACGCTTTGTATCACCGGTTTCCAGAATACGCACACAGCTGAAAACCTCTTACGGCAACTGAGGAAGATCATCGCGGAATGGCTTACCCCAATTGGACTCTCCTGTGGATTTGTGGCATCGGACAACGCCAGCAATATTGTGTGTGCATTAAATATGGGCAAATTCCAGCACGTCCCATGTTTTGCACATACCTTGAATTTGGTGGTGCAGAATTTTTAAAAAAACGACAGGGGCGTGCAAGAGATGCTGTCGGTGGCCAGAAGAATTGCGGGACACTTTCGGCGTACAGGCACCACTTACAGAAGACTGGAGCACCACCAAAAACGCCTGAACCTGCCCTGCCATCATCTGAAGCAAGAAGTGGTAACGAGGTGGAATTCAACCCTATATATGCTTCAGAGGTTGGAGGAGCAGCAAAAGGCCATTCAAGCCTATACAATTGAGCACGATATAGGAGGTGGAATGTACCTGTCTCAAGCGCAGTGGAGAATGATTTCAACGTTGTGCAAGGTTCTGCAACCTTTTGAACTTGCCACACGTGAAGTCAGTTCAGACACTGCCAGCCTGAGTCAGGTCATTCCCCTCATCAGGCTTTTGCAGAAGAAGCTGGAGGCATTGAAGGAGGAGCTAAAAGGGAGCAATTCCGCTAGGCATGTGGGACTTGTGGATGGAGCCCTTAATTCGCTTAACAAGGATTCACGGGTGGTCAATCTGTTGAAATCAGAGCACTACATTTTGGCCACCGTGCTCGATCCTAGATTTAAAACCTACCTTGGATCTCTCTTTCCGGCAGACACAAGTCTGCTGGGGTTCAAAGACCTGCTGGTGAGAAAATTGTCAAGTCAAGCGGAACGCGACCTGTCAACATCTCCTCCTTCACATTCTCCCGCAACTGGGGGTGCGAGGAAAAGGCTCAGAATTCCGAGCCCACCCGCTGGCGGTGATGCAGGGCAGTCTGGAGCGACTGCTGATGCTGACATCTGGTCCGGACTGAAGGACCTGACAACGATTACGGACATGTCGTCTACTGTCACTGCATATGATTCTCTCACCATTGAAAGAATGGTGGAGGATTATATGAGTGACCGCATTGTCAAAGTCAGAAAAATATTTCTATGCACGCTACCATATTTGCACCGCACACAGGTCCGTGCTGCGCATGCGTACGCTCTCCCGTACGTGCGCATACTCACAGTCGCGGGCACCCGCAGGCGCATGGTATGCGTATTTACGGTAGAGTTTATGCGATCATAGCGTGCGACTCAATCATTACATATTTTCACTAATAATGTATTTTGTAGATCATGGTCCCTTTGATAGATTCTGAAAGTTTGGTTAATATAGAATGTTCATGAACAGAGGAATCCCTCTTTGTTTAATACGAAGGGTCAGATAAGAGTAATACAGTGGTGTTTAGTATCCATCGGAAGAATATTTAATTAGAAATATTCCGGTGTTGGTTTGGAGCAGATCAATCGCTCGTGCGAATAGTTATGGACATAAGAAGTTTATGAACATTTACTTTATTTGCACTTTATTACCCATGCGGCGGGAAACTCAGTTTCCCTCCCACCTGAGCAGTTGGAAATAGTCACAGCCCACCTGTATGAATCAACCTATGACCTTTTGTTATAATGCGAAGCCGAATTCCTGTGTCCAATGAACAATGAGATTGTAGGGACCATTGAATTGTATTGTGTGTGGAGCATAAATAGCAGGCCGACCATATCCAACTTCACTCTCTTCAACGGTTCTCATTGCTGATAATCGGGAGCTGGATATCGAGGCGCATGCGATTGTTCCCCTTGTGCGTAAGTTTTCTCAGTAATCATATTGTCTTACTGTGAGCCATTTCTCTCTCTCTCCCTCTCTTCTCTTTCTCTCGTATTTTCCCTTGATTAGACTTGAATAGTATAGTATTGTATTTCCTGTGTAGTTATCTGGTTAGTTGGTTTATGTTATACTGTAGTGTATGCTTTGTACTGTGATTCTTTTTGCAAGTAATAGTCATAATACATATAATAGGTTTCGGACCCTAAGCCAGGTATCTGTGTATTCTTTATAGTGTTAAGTATTCTCTGAGCGTCGGTGACGCTCAAGCAGCTTTGTAGGTAATCAGGTTACACAAGGTTGCACTTACACATTGTCTCCACACTAAGGTTTACTGTGTATTTCATTGCTGAAGGTATAGATATAAAGGTTTAACGTTGTGAGCGTCTGCATCGCTGGTGATCTCCTCGTGGTCCCGAGCGCTGCTACGCTATAGCGAATCATTACGATAAGTCAACAGCCAATATTCTGCCTGCCTGCGATCACTTGGCCGTGAGTGAACGTGACGCCTGAGCGTCTCGATCACGGCTAAGCGATCGATACGCAACTTGCGTACCCTTATGGTACTTCTTACGTAGATAGCGTACAGTGTTCTTAGACCTCATAAAGGGTTATATACACGATAAAAATTTATCAATTGGCGGCTCGTCCTGTCCTTCACATATCTGCACTAGGTAGATCAGCAGACATTATCCCTCAGCAAAGGGCGGGAGGTTGTCTCGTAGTGCTGACGGGATAAGCGTCTGCTTCGCTTAGATAAAAGAGTGCTGAAGGAATCCGGGAACCGGAGGTAAGAACAAAACGCTAGTGTCTTTTAAAACTGTATTTTTCTGTCTTGCGTACACACGCACGCACACATATATCTGCATTTCTTTTCTTTTTTCATTTTCGTATATCACTCTCCTGTCTGCCAGTTTTATAGTCGATAGAAGTGCTAAAAAAAGATTTGCCGTTATTTCATAGTTTAAGAGTAAAGGTAATATAGTTAAAAGATAGACAAACACACAGTTTTGCCTGGGAGATAAGGCGAAGTCAGTGTGTTGTGTGGTAGATGACCAGGGATCATCTACATTGATAAAAAAAATAAATTGTGTTACGGTGGATCTTTGCTTTGCGTACACGTGTCCCTAACAAAAGACTTGTGTACGCAATCCAAAGGCGGACGCACGCAGCGTACATTACGCAACGGAGCGTCCGGTTACGCCCACGTAGCTCAAGTCACGATAAGTTGATTTTTAACGCAACGCGATAAGTAACGCAAAGCGGTAAATAGCGCCACAGGCGATAAATAACGCAAGTCTATTTTTGGAAATCCAAAATTTAAATTAACAGATCCTGCTCCTAATTGGTAACACAGCTGGGCTAAAGAAAAATTTCTGCGCAGAAATAGAAATAGAAGCAAAAGTGTACATGTGATGAGTGAGTGTTTTTGTATTACATAAGTTTATATAACTTAAAGGTTGAACCACAAGAAAAGTCGAGTACTCGTGAGGTACACGCGTGTAAGTGACGTGCACGGTGGCTAGGGAGGCATCCTTGGTTAAACATAATATTTGAGCATTAGAGTATAGCGGACCAGTATAGAACAAGACCAGGAGGTCGTACAGAACAAGACCAGGAGGTCATAACAGACCAGGAGGTCCAGGTACAGTAAACAGGGAAGTCCGCTATACAGTTCAGAGGCACAACACCGAGAAGGGTTGGTGCAAGACCCATATAGGCCGTACAAGCTCTGGCTGAAGGAATTCGCAGTCGTAAGTTTCGATTCCATTGGTCTTTCTGTACACAAGCTTAGTTGTTTGTGTACTGAACGACTGGACCGCACGTAATTGTGTACAGTAGTTAGTAATCTGACCTAGTACCATTAGAGTAAAGGGTCACAAACGCTATTTGTACATTCTGACGTGATTTGTCTAATTTTTTATTTTTCAAGAAGGGAAGTTCGCTGGTCACTCAGGAACTATCTGACAAACCTCACCTTTACTGGAAAGAGTAAGTGTTCTGCGGATAACCCTCACATGTTCCAGTAAACAACGGTTTTTATAGGTGCCCTGGGTCGAGTACGCCAGCACCATATCGGTGTGATCAGGTCGTATTGGTCGGCGTGGGCGAGTGAGTGGGGTACTCGGTAAACCGCCACCGTCGGCCTATTGTGAACAATCTGGTTTTCTGTAAGGGTTCGCTGAAGACCTTGATATAGAGATCAGAGGTAGAGCAAGCAACGCCTGCAGAGTTATGGGGGCCAGTTGTTCAGGTAGGGGGCGATCAACCTCGGTTCGGGTTGATTCAGTGGTCCGACCAATTGGGTCGGCCAGGTATATCATGTGTGAGAAATATGGAAGTCACACAGAGGTTTTATGTGATGAATGGGAGAGAATGACGGTACAAGACCGGGAGAAATTCCCAAGAATAGGTAGCTTCAGCCCAGAGGTGTTACAAAATTTAAGGAGGAGGATATGTCTCATAAAATCAACAAAGAGACGAGTTCAGCATTATGATTATTTACAGTTGTGGCAACAGGAAGGTGAGATACAGAGAGGTTTGGCTCAGGCGGCAGGATCTGGCTCTAACAGAAAACTAATTGCCACGGCCCCGCCGCCACCATATATATCAGGAGAGAAGTTGATTACGGAGAAAGACGCACTAAGGGGTAACACAAAATCACTTAGTAACGGTGTAAATGTTAATGATAATGTTAACCCATTAACCCATGCAAGTATTAACCCGTGCAAGTTGTACCCTGTTTTGAACTTTCCTCAGGAGTGTGATCAAGAGGACGAAGCGACAACGATTTCAGCGCTCTCTCTAGCAGCCACCATAGCAGAGACCACAGTAGGCACAGCAACACCCACGAGATTAGTAAAGGCCCCTAGCGGAGGGATAGGTGAGGTCATATCAACTGGTAAGTACGGCACCATGCATTATGCTGAGACTATTTCACCACAAGCTGTAGAATCTACACAGAATGAGGTTGTTAGAATTACTCCTGTTAGGGTAATAGCAGTTCCCAATGGGAAAACAGATGTATCAGGAGCCACTCCCATAAGGAACATTGCCATGTACAGCCCATTTTCCCGAATGGAATTAAGGACCATAGTGTCTGAATTCCCTGACCCTAGAAAAGATTTAGTTGCCAGCCAAAAATACATCACAGACTTAGGAAACACTTTAGAGCCCAATAATAAAGATTGGCAGATATTGCTAAAAGCTTGTTTACCCTCCAATGTCGACTCAGCTCAATTTTTAGCTGATTGTGGACTAGATCTGGATGTACCTCTTACAGATGTGTACAACAAAGATAACGTAAGAAGGATAAACTTACAGTTAAAGGAGCAATTCCCAGCAGTTGTTAAATGGAACAAAATATTTTCCATTAAACAAAAAGAGTCAGAAACAGCTGCAGAATATTTTCACCGGGCACTATTAGAAATGGCAAAGTACACTGGTATAGAGGACATTAGGACAAATCCAAACCATCGAGAAATAGCAGTGTCTGTACTAATGGATGGTTTGAAGGAAACATTAAAGGCAAGGGTACAGACCACGCAACCATGTTGGCGAGGTCTGTCAGTGTCCACTTTGAGAGAGGCTGCTATTGATCACGACCGAAACATCACCAGACACAGGGAGTCGCAGAGTGATAAGCTAATGTCAGTAAGTATACAGGCTCTGACCACAAAGCAGCCTGCGTATGTACCATCCAACCCTGTGGGTAAGTCAACTATGATAACATGTTATTCTTGTCAAAGACAGGGGCACTATGCACGAGACTGTAGAGCGAAAAATTCGCAAAGATCATACCAACCCCCTAGACAACGACACGACACACGACATTGGGAGCAAGGTCCGCAGAAACGGAGTTATGAGCCACATACAGGGGAAACAAAAAGATATCCCCCAAACAGAGACTGGCATGCCTCTGGTAGTTCCCAACTATCTCCCTCACAAATAGTTGCTGCCAGCGGGATTCAGGGAGGTCACCATACCCAATAGGGGTGTGGCCATACCTGTAATCTGCAGCCAGTGAAATTGATTGCCAACCTTGAAAGTGAACCCGAGGTCGCAATTAATGTAGCTGGTAAAACTTTAAACTTTCTTGTAGACACAGGGGCGGCCAAGTCAGTGATAAATTCGACAGTGGGCATGAGGACCACTGGTAGGACAATTCCAGCCATGGGAGTAACAGGAGTAGTCCAGCACTACCCTGTTAGCAAACCAGCCGAGATTACAATAGGGCCTTTGCATACCAAGCATTCCTTTTTGCTGGCTGCATCGGCACCAACCAATCTCCTGGGAAGAGATTTACTGTGTAAAATGGGGTGCGTCATTTATTGTACTCCTGAAGGTGTATTCTTGGACATACCTGAGAAACACGCTCAGGAAGTGCGAGACATGTTAGACTCCCCATCAAAATTAATGTCACATACCATTATGACAAATAGGAATCCATCCCAAGTAGAAGAGATGACATCTCAGATACCAGAGTCACTTTGGACAAAAGACGGACAGGACACTGGATTAATGGCAAACGTAGCTCCAGTAGTTGTACAAGTAAAAGATGGTAGGGTAGCTCCAAAAATCCCACAATATCCTCTGAAGCCAGAGGTGGAGTTAGGAGTTTACCCAGTAATAGAGCGCTTGCTACAACAGGGCATTCTGGTAAGAACGTCCAGCACTGCCAATAGTCCCATCTTCCCTGTTAAGAAGAGTGGGGGGAGGGGTTACAGGCTAGTGCAGGATCTAAGGGGGATTAACAAAATTGTTGAGAGTCAGTTCCCCGTAGTGCCAAATCCAGCTGTCATCCTAATGCAAATCCCTCCCACTGCCAAATTTTTCACTGTTATTGACCTCTGCTCCGCTTTCTTTTCGGTACCTCTGCACCCTGACAGCCAATATTTGTTTGCATTCACATACAGAGGAGTCCAATACACGTGGACTCGATTACCCCAAGGTTTCATAGATAGTCCAAGTATATTTTCTCAGGCTTTGCATGATTGTTTACAGTCTTTTCAACCAGACAGTGGATCAGTATTGATACAGTATGTGGACGATTTATTACTGTGTTCAGATTCACTGGAAGCATCTCTGAAGGATACGAAACAGCTCCTGTTTCATCTTTCAGACACCGGACACAAGGTGTCCAAAGACAAGTTACAATTATGCCAAACTAAGGTAAAATATTTGGGACACTGTCTAACACAAGGACTGAGACACCTGACCGCTGATAGAATCCAAGCAATTAGAGACATGACCCTGCCACAAACCCAGCAACAGATCAGAACGTTTTTAGGAATGTGTGGGTATTGCCGTAATTGGATCCCAGGGTTTTCCATTTTAGCGTTACCTTTGCAGGAAATGGTCTCCTCAAACAAACCTGATAGGATCTCGCATACAGACGAGTCCGAAACAGCATTTGAGAGACTTAAACAGTGCCTAACACAGGCACCAGCACTAGGTATGCCAGACTATGGGAAACCCTTTGAACTATACGGAACAGAAAGTGCTGGTTGCGCGGCAGGCGTACTAACCCAAAAACACGGTGATGCCAGCAGGCCAGTTGCATACTACAGCGCTCAGCTAGATACGGTAGCGCGATCCCTCCCCACATGCTTGCGAAGCGTCGCTGCGATAGCATTGCTAGTGACAAAAAGCGAAGATGTCGTGCTAGGCCACAACCTCACAATCCATACGCCACATGCGGTATCAGCCTTATTGAATTCTGCCCAAACCAGACACGTCTCATCAGCGAGGTTTACAAGATGGGAATTGGCACTAATGGCCCCCGTAAACATCACCATAAGGAGATGCAGTGCATTAAATCCTGCAACATATCTCCCAGGTGTGCCTGGTCAGGCACAAAGGGTGGAAGGTGAGAGTGCTGGGGAAGGAGGATTTAATACAAAGGAAGATACACATGATTGTATGGAATATTTGACCCAAAATTTTACCGCAAGGCCTGACATCAGTGACAACCCACTGGAAGATGCAGAACTCACGTTCTACACGGACGGTAGTTGTCACAGACAGTCAGACTCGGGAGACTTGTGTACTGGATACGCAGTCGTAGATGACCAAGACACCATAGAAGCGGAACCGCTAGGCCCACCTCACTCAGCCCAGGTTGCTGAACTGGTCGCCCTAACCAGAGCATGTGAATTGGCTAAGGGTAAGTCAGCCAATATCTACACCGATTCTAGATACGCATTCGGGGTAGTCCATGATTTCGGAGCCCTATGGCGCCTCAGAAATTTCATGACGGCAGCTGGTACACCGGTAGCGCATGCAGCTCACATAAAAAGGCTTCTAACAGCGATACAGGAACCCGACAGAGTGGCTGTTATCAAATGTAAAGCACACACATATAGCCAAGACCCGGTATCACTTGGTAACAGCCGAGCAGACGAAGCTGCTAAGTTAGCAGCTGCTACCCCCATACAGACAGACACCACACAACTGATGGTATTCAATACCATCAACACACAGAAGTTGTGTAAAATGCAAAATTTGTGTTCCACACAGGAAAAGGCAGTCTGGTAGGCAAAGGGATGTGGCCAAGAGTCCTCAGGACTCTGGACGGATGGACATGGTAAACCAGTGGCCCCCAGAGCATATCTTCCATGTCTGGCTGAAGCAGCTCACGGGCTGACTCATCTAGGCAAGGAGGGAATGTGCAAATTGGTAAGAGCCTATTGGTGCGCCCCAGGATTCTCCTCTCATGCGAGTAAAAGAGCAATGTCATGCCTTACCTGTCTGAGAAAGAATATTGGAAAGGCAATACCAACAGAACCATCCCATATCCCACCTGCCGGCGGCCCTTTCCAGGTAATACAAATTGACTTCATTCAATTACCCCCTTGTCGGAATTTGAAATATGTACTTGTTTGTATAGATGTTTTCTCGAATTGGGTCGAAGCATTTCCTGCAGCTACAAATACCGCTATGTTTACAGCTAAGAAAATTGTGCAGGAATTTGTATGTAGATATGGTATCCCTAGAATAATCGAAAGCGATAGGGGTACCCATTTTACAGGTGATGTCTTTCAAGGAATGTGTAAGTTGATGGGAATTGATAGCAAGCTGCACACTCCGTACCGTCCACAGGCGAGTGCGAAGGTCGAAAGAGTGAATAGCACTATTAAAAATAAATTGAGTAAAGTGATGGCAGAGACAGGATTGACATGGCCAGAAGCTTTACCCATTGTATTGTACAGTATCAGAACCACTCCCAGGTCCCCTCTTAATCTGTCCCCCTTTGAAATCTTATTTGGTCGACAACCGCATGTCATGATTAACCCTCAGGATGATTTGAAATGTAACAATGAAGTAACTGTAAAGTACTTGATTAACATGAGTAAACAGTTAAGGAATCAAAATGATAATCTAAAGTTGGTGATTCCTGATCTACCTGATAGTAGTTGTCATGACATTGAACCTGGGGATTATGTAATGATACGAAATTTTCTACGCTCAGGTTGCCTTATTGACAGATGGGAAGGACCATACCAGGTCTTATTGACTAGCACGACAGCATTGAAGGTTGCTGAGAGAGAGACTTGGGTCCATTCATCCCACTGCAAGAAGGTTGCTGATCCAGAGAAGTCCCGTGATAAGGAACAGACGGTAGAGGTTGTATCACTGGAGTGTCTGTTCCAGGAGGACTGAGGCGGCACCTGAGCCTAGAAGACCGAGAGCTGTTGTCGACTCCCCACTCCCTTTTATTGTTTTTCGCCACTTCCCATCCCCTCTCCCTCAAATGTATTTTTCCTCCTTCTCATTCTTCTTCGTCTCCTCCTCAAAGATGGACTTGCCCCAAGAGACTGTGATCCGGATTTTCCTGTTGACCATGATGTTGACCAGAGCAGTCTGTTCCGGCGAGAGTACCATGGAGGTCGATAGAGGTTCTGGAATGGGTTCTGATGATAAAGATGGAGGCGTAGTTTTCCAAGATCAACCTAACCAACAAGCAAAGGCGAGTATCAGAAAACGATCCGATAGCATTGACCATAGAAGAAATTGTGACGGATTGTTAGCTGAAGAAAACTGTATCTGTAGGCTCTGTAACAATGTCATTGAAGATGGGTGCATTAAGAAATGCCAATCCAGTTTTAATATCCATATGGACCGGCATCCATTGAGTGATTATCACTCCTTAGTGGGTAATGTATTAAACAAAACAGATTGTTGGGTATGCTCTCAAGTACCTCAGGGTCATAGCAAATCAGGGCTAGTACCATTTCCTTTAACGATAGGGGAAGTACTTGAGTTAAATGGTGGGAGACCGGTGGACCGGAGGTTTAATATCTCCAGCCCTCCTAGTTTGAAGCTCCACCAATACCACGTGGATAGGTCCCTATTATGTTTTAACATCTCCAATTCCAGAAAGCCGGGAAATTGGGAAGTATCATGGAGCGACCACACCATGACCTTTTCACACAGAGCAGATAGAATGCCTACAGATACAGAGCTTGTACGCCACATAGCCAGTAGAGGAAAATCTTTCCGGTATAGATACACCTTAGGAAATAGGATTACTAGAGTTGGAGAAGTGTCACCAGGATACTGTGCACATATCGTACAACCTGATACGTGCATTAAGCAGATGGAAGAGTTAGGGCTAGGAGATTTCACCTGGAAGGTGTGTAATATGGTAATGTCTTTCTCCGTCCCATATGTTCTCCCCGATGATGCATATTTCATATGCAGGAGAAAGGCGTACAAGTGGCTTGCCCCAAACTCTGAAGGATTGTGTTATATTGGAAGAGTATTGCCTGAAGTAATGACTGTAACACATGACAAAATGAAAGACATACACCGTGGTGCCCAAGCTCCTTATACTCACACTCATTACGAGCACCTCGTTAAAAGACAACTGTCAGAAAGGTTAGAGCATCCGGCCTCTGATCTGATCCATGAATCCACCGGGATTCAGGTTCTGGTGGCGTTAGATTTCACTCGCACCGCTCGAGGAGTGATGAATTATAGATACATTTCCGCACTCGCCAATTTGTTAGATAATATCACTGAAATGTATGATGACACGTTTAGATATACTGGAAGAGAACTTCAGGCTTATAAAACAGAACTGGTACAGCATAGAATGGTTCTTAATTACCTCACAGCAGTGACAGGCGGATATTGTGTTACATTAGCAACACAGTACGGCGTGAAGTGTTGTACGTATATCACGAATAGCACCGAGGATCCGGTAGAGGTCATAGACCAAAAGATGGACGATATTCTCCAATTAAAGTGGGAATTTCGTCGAAAACACAATCTCACTCTTGCTGCTGTAGGTAATGAGCTGACTGGTTGGGTGTCATGGTTGAACCCGCGAAATTGGTTCTCCGGTTTGGGAGACTGGGCTCAAGGAGTCATAATGGATGTTGGGAAGTTTCTACTATGTATCTTAGGTGTCGTTATATCGATTGGATTGATATTTAGATGCGGGCAGGCTTTAATGAGGTGCAAACAAAGTACCAGAGTGATGAGTTTGAGGAGTGAGGAAACTGTAATTAACCTGGATTTGATTTACGACCCAACGATAGAAACAATGATGTGATGAAAATGCGATTTCTACGGTCCGTTTCTTTCACCTGTTTTTCTGGTTTTTCTCCAAGATAACAAGACCCCCTTGGACGAGGAAGTTGATGAGACGCTATACAGACAACGGATAGACCAAAGAAGAAGTTTTGACCACTTGAGATATGGACACTTGATGAACTTTGCCATGGATCCCCAGTTTCCCTAGAATTCTTAAAATTACGCTAGCCCAACATTTTTTGTAAATCTAATGGCATCGACAAAGCTTATTGCTCACGCTTAATGAGCAAAACAGCGCAAAGAAGACGACTTTCAACTGATACCGAACAAAACTTCAACTGACAGATGTACATTAACCTGACATAGAATACCACCGCATTTACCGTAATTATGTCTTTTCTTCATTTCTACAACCCTCAGGTAATGACACACATAGTATAGGGAATACAGGCACAGATATCAGCAATCACATATTCCCCCATTCATGTATTATCAACTAAAATGTGCTCCCCATTTTGTTCAAAAAGAGCTCGGTAAAGTTTGACAGCCCATCCACAGACCTGTACCACGGGATAAGAAGGAATTCAAATGTATACTTCGCAATACCTCGAAGCTTGATTTACAACACGTACGGCACGATGATACATGACCCCCAAACATGGACTCATACACACATGCTTCTGCTATCTCACTAGGTCATACCCTCTTCCCACCTACTCCTCTCTCCTCCCTTACCCAACCATGGAAATGAATTAACCCCTGACATATATTTTTCTCCTTTTGAAATGTTTTCAGGAAGTGGCAGTTATTATTGACTGCCAAAGGGTGGACTGTCAAAGTCAGAAAAATATTTCTATGCACGCTACCATATTTGCACCGCACACAGGTCCGTGCTGCGCATGCGTACGCTCTCCCGTACGTGCGCATACTCACAGTCGCGGGCACCCGCAGGCGCATGGTATGCGTATTTACGGTAGAGTTTATGCGATCATAGCGTGCGACTCAATCATTACATATTTTCACTAATAATGTATTTTGTAGATCATGGTCCCTTTGATAGATTCTGAAAGTTTGGTTAATATAGAATGTTCATGAACAGAGGAATCCCTCTTTGTTTAATACGAAGGGTCAGATAAGAGTAATACAGTGGTGTTTAGTATCCATCGGAAGAATATTTAATTAGAAATATTCCGGTGTTGGTTTGGAGCAGATCAATCGCTCGTGCGAATAGTTATGGACATAAGAAGTTTATGAACATTTACTTTATTTGCACTTTATTACCCATGCGGCGGGAAACTCAGTTTCCCTCCCACCTGAGCAGTTGGAAATAGTCACAGCCCACCTGTATGAATCAACCTATGACCTTTTGTTATAATGCGAAGCCGAATTCCTGTGTCCAATGAACAATGAGATTGTAGGGACCATTGAATTGTATTGTGTGTGGAGCATAAATAGCAGGCCGACCATATCCAACTTCACTCTCTTCAACGGTTCTCATTGCTGATAATCGGGAGCTGGATATCGAGGCGCATGCGATTGTTCCCCTTGTGCGTAAGTTTTCTCAGTAATCATATTGTCTTACTGTGAGCCATTTCTCTCTCTCTCCCTCTCTTCTCTTTCTCTCGTATTTTCCCTTGATTAGACTTGAATAGTATAGTATTGTATTTCCTGTGTAGTTATCTGGTTGGTTGGTTTATGTTATACTGTAGTGTATGCTTTGTACTGTGATTCTTTTTGCAAGTAATAGTCATAATACATATAATAGGTTTCGGACCCTAAGCCAGGTATCTGTGTATTCTTTATAGTGTTAAGTATTCTCTGAGCGTCGGTGACGCTCAAGCAGCTTTGTAGGTAATCAGGTTACACAAGGTTGCACTTACACATTGTCTCCACACTAAGGTTTACTGTGTATTTCATTGCTGAAGGTATAGATATAAAGGTTTAACGTTGTGAGCGTCTGCATCGCTGGTGATCTCCTCGTGGTCCCGAGCGCTGCTACGCTATAGCGAATCATTACGATAAGTCAACAGCCAATATTCTGCCTGCCTGCGATCACTTGGCCGTGAGTGAACGTGACGCCTGAGCGTCTCGATCACGGCTAAGCGATCGATACGCAACTTGCGTACCCTTACGGTACTTCTTACGTAGATAGCGTACAGTGTTCTTAGACCTCATAAAGGGTTATATACACGATAAAAATTTAGCTTTATCAGCATCCAAGTAGGCACGTCAGACAGTCCGTACTTATACTGGCAGGAAAAAGAGGCAATTTGGAGGCCCTTGCACAAACTGGCTTTATTCTACCTAAGTTGCCCTCCCACAAGTGTGTACTCCAAAAGAGTGTTTAGTGCCGCCGCTCACCTTGTCAGCAATCTGCGTACGAGGTTACTTCCAGAAAATGTGGAGAAGATGATGTTCATTAAAATGAATTATAATCAATTCCTCCGTGGAGACATTGACCAGCAGCAATTGCCTCCACAAAGTACACAGGGAGCTGAGATGGTGGATTCCAGTGGGGACGAATTGATAATCTGTGAGGAGCGGGATGTACATGGTGATATATCGGAGGATGATGATGAGGTGGACATCTTGCCTCTGTAGAGCCAGTTTGTGCAAGGAGAGATTAATTGCTTCTTTTTCGGTGGGGGTCCAAACCAACCCGTCATTTCAGTCACAGTCGTGTGGCAAACCCTGTCACTGAAATGATGGGTTGGTTAAAGTGTGCATGTCCTGTTTATACAACATAAGGGTGGGTGGGAGGGCCCAAGGACAATTCCATCTTGCACCTCTTTTTTCTTTCATTTTTATTTGCGTCATGTGCTGTTTGGGGAGTGTTTTTTGGAAGGGCCATCCTGCGTGACACTGCAGTGCCACTCCTAGATGGGCCAGGTGTTTGTGTCGGCCACTAGGGTCGCTTAGCTTACTCACACAGCTACCTCATTGCGCCTCTTTTTTTCTTCTTTGCGTCATGTGCTGTTTGGGGAGTGTTTTTTGGAAGGGCCATCCTGCGTGACACTGCAGTGACACTCCTAGATGGGCCAGGTGTTTGTGTCGGCCACTAGGGTCGCTTAGCTTAGTCATCCAGCGACCTCGGTGCAAATTTTAGGACTAAAAATAATATTGTGAGGTGTGAGGTATTCAGAATAGACTGAAAATTAGTGGAAATTATGGTTTTTGAGGTTAATAATACTTTGGGATCAAAATGACCCCCAAATTCTATGATTTAAGCTGTTTTTTAGGGTTTTTTGAAAAAAACACCCGAATCCAAAACACACCCGAATCCGACAAAAAAAATTCGGTGAGGTTTTGCCAAAACGCGGTCGAACCCAAAACACGGCCGCGGAACAGAACCCAAAACCAAAACACAAAACCCGAAAAATTTCAAGTGCACATCCCTAAGGGTTACTCCAGTACCCACCTGTCACAGCCGTAACATAATTAAGGACCATCCTGTGCTGGATCAACTCCTTCTTGTAGGCTTGTAACTCCCTTCCCGTATACCTGAAGGTGTCATCATACGTCTCAGTGATATTATCTATCAAGTTCGCTAGCGCATGGATATACTTAGAATTTATAGTTCCTCTGGCAGTATGGGTGATATCTAATGCGAGAAGGAACTGAATCCCGGTGGATTCATGGATCAAATCAGGGGCTGCGTGCTCTGCCCTATCTATGAGGTGTCTTTTGATGATGTGTTCATAATGGGTATAAGGAGTCTGAGCGTTGCGGTGAATGTCTTTCATTTTGTCGTGAGCATTGGTCATGACCTCTGGTAGTACTCTCCCAATATAACACAACCCTTCAGAGCTCGGAGTAAGCCACTTGTACGCTTTTCTCTCACATATAAAATAGGCATCATCTGGGAGAACATAAGGGACACAATGCATCAACACCATATCACATATCTGCCTTATAAAGAAAGCAATCCCTAGTTCTCTCATTTGCTCAGTACAAGTATCTGGCTGGATGATATGGGCACAATACCCCTGCGACACTTTTCCAACCCACATGGTTTTGATCCCACGTGTATACCTATACCGAAAGTACTTCCCACTGGTGGCTATCTTACGTACAAGTTCAGAGTCGATAGGTATTCTATCAGCTCTGTGTGAAAAAGTCAGTCTGGTTATTCCATGTCACTTCCCAATTCCCAGGTTTTCAGAAATTGGACACATTAAAACACAATAGTGACCTATCTACGTGGTACTGGTGAAGCTTCAAGCTAGGGGGCCTAGATATATTGAATTTCTTGTTCACCGGTCTCCCACCCCGTAATTCGAGTACCTCATCTATCGTTAAAGGGTATGGCACTAATCCCGACTTACTCAGTCCTTGAGGTACCTGTGAGCACACCCAGCATTCTGTTTGGTTTAAGACCGTACCCACTAATGAGTGGTAATCACTCAAAGAATGTTGGCCAATGTCGATATTACTGTTTGACTGACATTTCTGGATGCACCCATCTTCGACTATGTTTTCGCAATGCCTATATATACACAATATTCCTCAGACAATAACCCTTCACATTGCCTCCGAGCTCCGTGACTACCAGATCGCTTACTGATACCAGCCTTTACTAGAGTGATATGCTGCTCCTGAGATCCTACGAATCCATACTCGCCATCAGAACCCATTCCAGATCCTTGCTCAACGTCTCAGGGGGCCTCACAAAAGCAGATTGTCCTGATCAAAAACAGAGTCACCAGAAAAAGACGAAACACAGTCTCTTGATGTAGATCCATTTCGTTAAGGAGCAAAAATAAGAAGGGAAACAAAAAGAAAAATGCAGTGGGGGTGGGGTGGGGGGGTGAAAAAAAGCAAAAAAATGGTATGACAACCGTCTTTGATTTTGTTGTTCTCTGCGCTCAGGTGCCGTTCAACAGTCCTGCCTCTCAGCTTTCCCAAAACAAATTCTCTAGTGATACGAGGTTCTCTTCACCTTGCTCTTTGTCACGAGTTTTCTCCGGGTCAGCAACCTTCTTGTAGTGGGACGAGTGGACACAAGTCTCTCTCTCGGCAACCTTTAGTACTGTCGTGCTGGTCAACAAAACTTGATACGGTCCTTCCCACCTGTCTACGAGGCAACCTGAGCGTAAAAAATGTTGAATCATCACATAATCCCCAGGCTCAATGTCATGACAATTGCTGCTTGGTAGGTCAGGAATCGCCAGTTTTAGATTCCTTTGCTGATTTCTCAATTGCTGGCTCATCCTAACCAAATATTGCACAGTTATTTCGTTATTGCACTTCAAATCATCCTGGGGATCTATCATTACATGGGGTTGTCGACCAAAAAGAACTTCGAAGAGTGATAAGTTAAACGGTGACCTGGGAGTGGTTCTGATGCTGTACAACACTAATGGCAAAGCTTCTGGCCACAACAATCCAGTTTCAGCCATCACTTTGCTCAGTTTATTCTTAATCGTGCTGTTCATTCTCTCCACCTTCGCACTTGCCTGTGGCCGGTATGGAGTATGCAGCTAGCTATTAATACCCATTAGTTTGCACATGACTTGAAAGACTTCACCTGTAAAATGGGTACCCCTATCACTTTCAATCATTCTAGGGATACCATACCTGCACACAAATTCCTGCACAATTTTCTTTGCAGTGAACACAGCAGTATTTGTGGCAGTGGGGAATGCTTCTACCCAGTTTGAAAAGACATCGGTACATACTAACACATACTTCAAATTCCTACAGGGTGGTAACTGTATGAAGTCGATTTGTATTACCTGAAATGGTCCGTCTGTAGGAGGGATATGGGATGGCTCCATTGGTATTGCCTTACCAATATTCTTCCTCAAGCAAGTAAGACATGTCATTGCTTTCTTACCTGCATGAGAAGAGAATCCTGGTGCACTCCAGTAGGCTCTTACCAGTTTGCACATACCTTCCTTACCCAGATGAGTCAGACCGTGTGCCGCCTCAGCTAGGCTTGGGAGATATGCCCTGGGGGCCACTGGCTTACCGTGTCCATCTGTCCAAAGCCCTGAGGACTCCTGACCATATCCCTTCACCTTCAAGACCGCCTTCTCCTGTAGGGAACACAAATTTTGCATTTCAATTAACTGTTGCATGTTAACCATGTTAATTGTCATCAGTGGTGTGATGTTAGTTTGTATGGTGGTGCTTGCTGCTGATTTTGCAGCTTCGTCAGCCCGGCTGTTACCAAGTGAAATTGGGTCTTGGTTGTGAGTGTGTGCTTTACACTTGATAACAGCCACTCTGTCCGGTTCCTGTATTGCTGTCAGAAGCCTCTTGATGTATGTCGCGTGCGCTACAGGTGTGCCAGCTGCCGTCATGAAATTTCTGAGGCGCCACAGGGCCCCAAAATCATGCACCACTCCAAAGGCGTACCTAGAATCCGTGTATATATTAGCTGACTTACCCTTTGCCAACTCACATGCTCTGGTCAGTGCTACAAGCTCAGCGACTTGTGCTGAGTGAGGTGGGCCAAAGGGTTCAGCTTCTATGATAACTTCGTCATCTACAACTGCGTATCCGGTGCACAGGTCTCCCGATTCCGTCTGTCTGTGGCAACTACCGTCAGTGTAGAAGGTAAAGTCTACACCTTCCAGTGGGTTGTCACTGATGTCAGGTCTCGCAGTGAATGTCTGGTTCAGGTATTCCATACAATCATGCGTATCAGTGTCTGCACTAAATCCTCCTTCACCATCGTTCTCATCCTCCACCCTTTGTGCATGACAAGGCACACTTGGCAAGTAAGTTGCAGGATTTAGTGAGCTGCACCTCTTAATGGTGATGTTTACAGGGACCATCAGTGATAGTTCCCACTTTGTAAACTGAGCAGATGAGATATGTCTGGTTTGGGCGTAGTTTAGCAAGGCTGATACTGCATGTGGGGTATGGATGGTCATGTTGTGTCCTAACGCTACGTCCTCGCTCTTACCAGCAAAGCAATGGCTGCAACACTTCACAAGCAAGTGGTGAGAGACCGTGCTACAGTGTTCAACTGTGCACTGTAGTAGGCTACCGGTCTGCTGGCATCACCATGTTTCTGTGTTAAGACTCCTGCCGCGCACCCAGCGTTTTCAGTACCGTACAATTCAAAGGACTTCTTATAATCTGGCATACCCAATGCTGGTGCTTGTGACAAACACTATTTTATTCTCTCAAATGCCAGTTTGGACTCATCTGTGTGAGAGACCCGTTCTGGTTTATTCGAGGAGACCATTTCTTGCAGCGGTAGTGCCAGTATTGATAACCCTGGAATCCAGTTCCGACAGTACCCACACATTCCAAGGAAAGTGCGGATCTGTTGCTGAGCTTGTGGCAGAGTCATGTCGAGGATGGCCTGTATTCTATCAGCGGTCAGGTGCCTAAGTCCCTGTGTCAAGCAATGCCCCATGTATTTAACCTTAGTCCGACACAACTGCAACTTATCCTTTGAAACCTTGTGTCCTGTCTGGGAGAGATGAAACAGAACCTGTTTAGTGTCTGCCAAGGATGACTCGAATGAGTCAGAGCACAACAACAAGTCATCAACATATTGTATTAGCACCGACTCACTCTCAGGTTGAAAAGATTCCAAACAGTCATGTAAGGCCTGGGAGAAAATACTTGGGCTGTCAATAAAACCTTGGGGAAGATGAGTCCAGATGTCTCTTATCATGCCAACAACCCCAAGCGACTTTTTAATACATTTAAATCACTTCTTTACCCTCCCTCACCTCCCCCACTAGCTACTATCCGTGCACAAGAACTTGCTTCCTACTTCAAGGATAAGATTGATAAAATCCGAGATGAAATTGTATGCTCTAACTCAGCCAGTGACCTGCTCAATTCCCTACCTGAACCCTCTGGCACTTTCTCTTCATTTGATCCCACAAGTGAAGATGAAGTATCAACACTCTTTTCATCCTCCTACTCCACTACCTCTCCTCTTGATCCTATACCCTCACAGGTCAGTAAAACTTTGTCTCCTGTGCTTATCCCAACCTTAACTAAAATCTGTAATCTCTCTCTCTTTCTCTCTACTGGTATCTTTCCCTCTCTGTTTAAACATGCAGTCATTACTCCCATTCTAAAAAAACAAAACTCTGACCCAAACACACTCTCTAACTACCGTCCCATTTCTCAGCTACCCAGTCCCTCCAAGCTACTTGAGAGGCTTGCCTACACTCGCCTTACACACTTTCTTAACTCGCACAACTTATTGGACCCACTTCAGTCAGGCTTCCGTGCCCAACACTCCACAGAGACGGCACTGACCAAAGTAGTGAATGATCTAGTCACTGCTAGATCAAAAGGCCATTACACACTACTTATTCTTCTAGATCTCTCTGCTGCTTTTGACACTGTTGACCACTCTCTTCTCATACAAAGACTACAATCCCTAGGTCTTCAGGACACAGCCCTTTCTTGGTTCTCATCCTACCTATCTAATCGCTCTTTCAGTGTTCACTTCTCTGATTCTACCTCCTCTTCTCTACCTCTATCAGTTGGAGTACCGCAAGGCTCAGTCTTAGGTCCTCTGCTTTTCTCAATCTATACCTCCTCTCTTGGTAAACTAATCAGCTCCTTTGGATTTCAGTATCATTTGTACGCTGATGATACTCAAATCTACCTATCCTCCCCAGATTTGTCACCACCAGTATTGACTCGTGTCACTGGATGCCTGTCTGCCATTTCATCTTGGTTGTCATCTCGCCACCTCAAACTCAACATTTCCAAAACCGAATTAATTATTTTCCCACCAGCTAAGAGTAGTTACCAACCTGATATCTCTATAACTGTTGACAATGCAACTATCCACCCCACCCCACAAGCTCGTTGCCTAGGTATCACCCTTGACTCTGAACTGTCCTTTGTTCCACACATTCAATCTGTCTCTAAATCATGTTACATGCACCTTAAAAACATATCCAAAATATGCCCTTATCTTACACCAGACACTGCAAAAACTCTAATCCATGCACTCATCATCTCCCGCATTGATTATTGTAATAGTCTCCTTACTGGTCTTCCCAAACATAGGCTATCACCACTTCAATCCATTTTAAATGCAGCTGCGAGGCTAATCTTCCTCGCCAGACGTTCTTCATCTGCTGATCCGCTCTGTCAGTCCCTCCATTGGTTACCGGTATTCTACCGTGTCAAATTTAAAATACTTTCACTTACATACAAGGCTATTAACCAAACTGCACCATCATACATCTCCTCACTCATCTCAAAATATCTCCCTACCAGACCTCTCCGCTCTGCACAAGATCTGCGTCTCTCATCCACATGTATTACCTGTTCCCACTCAAAATTACAGGACTTTACCCGAGCTTCACCCACTCTGTGGAATGCACTCCCACGCACAATAAGACTCTCCTCTAGTCTCCAAACCTTTAAACGTTCTCTGAAAACTCATCTCTTCAGACAAGCCTACCAAATTTCAGACCCACACTCAGTTTAAGTGCTGCTTGGATTTATAAGTGTGAGTTGTAAACAGCAAAAAGCAGGAGCTGGAAGCCGAGTGAAAAGGAGGTGCAGTGAGCTGGAACAACTGCTACTGCTAAGTGGAGTATAGGTGCCGCAGGAGAGAGTACTACGGCTGCATAAAAGTGAAGGACCAAGAACCGCACAAAGATAGATAAGTATAAGCCAGCTTAATTATTGTATAAGTGAGATTGCTTGTCTTCTACTTTTTATTTTTGCTGCTTTTTCTTTGAGAGTAACAGGGAGTTAGACCTTACAAACAATATGGGAGGGGCTGTGATTGGGGACCTCACTCAGTGCATGTCGTGCAAGATGTATGCACACCTGGAGCTACCAGCCCAGTGTGATTACATCTGCATGAGGTGTGTGCGAACGGTTGCCCTGGAAGCCCAGGTAACAGATCTAGAGCAAACCGTTACGCGACTAAGGGAGATTCACAATCTCGAGCGTAGTTTAGACAGAACGGTGGAGGAGTTGCGAGAGGGGTCACTGGTAGAAGAGGATGATGATCAGGTAGCCAGTTGGGTCACTGTTAGAAGGAAGAAAAAGAGGGTGAGGCTCGACATCTCCGAACTATCAAACCCGAACAAATTTGCCCGATTGGACGAGGAATCGGAGGATGATAGTGAAGAAATGACGGTGCCGGAGGAGACTGCTCCCTCTAGCATCCAGAGGAGCGGTCCCTCTGGCGCGGTTGGGATAAAAGATAGTGAGGTACCTAGTCAGATGGTGGTGGTAGGGGATTCTATCATCAGGAAGGCAGATAGGGCAATCTGCTACCGGGACCATGATCGCCGTACAGTCTGTTGTCTCCCGAGTGCTCGGGTAAGGCACATCGCAGACCGGGTAGATAGATTGTTGGGAGAGGCTGGGAAAGACCCGGCGGTCTTGGTGCATGTTGGCACCAATGACAAAGTTAGCAGAAGGTGGGATATCCTTAAGAAAGACTATAGGGACTTAGGAAAGAAACTGAAGGCAAGGACATCTAAGGTAATATTCTCGGAATTATTACCCGTGCCACGCGCTAGTCCAGGGAGGCAGAGGGAGATTAGGGAGGTAAATGTGTGGCTTAGGGATTGGTGCAGGAAAGAGGGGTTTGTGTTCCTGGAACACTGGGCGGACTTCTCAGTCAGGCGCCATCTCTTTTGTCGTGACGGATTGCACCTGACTGAGGAGGGGGCAGCGGTGCTGGGGGGGGGAAGGATGGTTAGAAGGTTGGAGGAGATTTTAAACTAGGAGCCTGGGGGGAGGGTTTAGCTAGAAACTACGGGTCATGCAGTGAGAATAGTGGGGATGGCGGTAGTAAACGAAATGGGGGAGAAGTTGGGGGGAGGGTAAGAGCAGGCGGTAAGGTTACTAACATGGGTACTAAAAGAGATTTTACCAAAGCACTAACCAATGACGATTACAGGTCATCCTTGCCACATAAGGTGAAAGATGTCCCTAACGCAAGGGAAAATACTTATCTTAGTTGTATGTATGTAAACGCCAGAAGCATTACTGGTAAAAAGGGTGAACTAGAAATACTTGCAGCAAGCAAACAGTATGATATTATAGGCATTACTGAAACTTGGTGGGATGAATCTCATGATTGGACAGTCAATCTAGAGGGCTATACACTGTTTAGGAGAGACAGACTAAATAAAAAGGGTGGAGGGGTGTGTCTTTACATAAAGCCGTTTTTAAAACCTGATATACGGGAAGATATTCAGGAGGGGACTGTAGATACTATGGGTAGAAATTGCATGCGGGGGAAAAAGGAATAAAAAAGTTAGTATTGGGTGTATGCTATAGGCCGCCTGGTATCAACGCATCTGATGAGGAATTGTTACTAAAGCAAATTGAAAGAGCAGCAGTAGTAGGAGACATAGTAGTGATGGGAGATTTTAACTATCCAGAGATAAACTGGAAAAACGATTCATGTGATACTGCTAGGGGCAATATGTTTTTAAACACACTTAATGATAACCTACTAAGGTTGAACTCGATGGACAATTGTCTTTTTTCAACCTCAGATACTATGTTACTATGTTACTATGTAAGTTACTTAGTCCAACTAATTGAGGAACCAACTAAGTACAATGCAATCTTAGACCTGGTATTAACAAACAATGGGGATTTGGTATCAGGTATTATAGTAAGGGAACCCATAGGAAACAGCGACCACAATATGGTCACATTCCATATCAGTTTCCATAAACAGCTCTATACTGGCTCAACTAGGACTCTAAACTTTAGCAAAGCAAATTTTGAAAAGATGAGGGTATTTTTCAGGGATATTGAATGGGAAGGTTTGTTTTTAGGAAAAATACTACGGAGAAATGGGAGGTACTAAAATTCCTGCTAGCTAAAAATACACTCAAATTTATTCCTATGAGCAGCAAAAAAAGGAATAAAAATCATAAACCGATGTGGCTTAACAAAAAGATTAAGGAACTTATGGGCAAGAAAAGGCGATCATTTAAAAAAATACAAATCTGACGGGGAAGCAGAGTTAATTCAGCACTATAAGGAATGTAACAAAATTTGCAAAAAGGAAATAAGAGCGGCTAAAGTAGATACTGAAAAACTAGTAGCAAAGGAAAGCAAAGCGAATCCCCAAAAATTCTTTAAATACATTAACAGCAAGAGATTACAGAAGGAGAGTATAGGCTCTTTAAAAGACAAGTTGGGAGTCTTAAGCAAAAATGATAATGACATAGCGGACATACTAAATGAGTTTTTTTCAACAGTATTCACTCGAGAGGACCCAATTCAGGGACTGACACACAATCTCAATAATGAGAATATCCCACTGATAGGTACTTATTTAAGCGAGAAAGTAGTCTGTGACCAATTAAAACATTTAAAGATAAATAAATCACCAGGGCCCGATGGTATTCCCCCAAGGGTTCTAATGGAGCTTCACTCTGAACTGGCAAACCCGCTATCTTTGATCTTTAAGGATTCAGTTATATCAGGTATGGTTCCCAAAGACTGGCGTATAGCGGAAGTAGTGCCTATATTCAAAAAGGGAAGTAAAGCTGAACCAGGTAATTATAGACCAGTTAGTCTTACATCTATAGTGGGGAAAGTATTGGAAGGTATTCTAAGAAGAAGGTATTCTAAGAAGGTATTCAGAAGTTCCTTGAAGTCAATAAGGTCATTAAAAGGAATCAACATGGGTTTATGAAGAACAGATCCTGTCAAACCAACTTACCTGGCTTTTATGAAACAGTAAGCGCAAACCTAGATCAGGGTAAAGACGTGGATGTAATCTTTTTAGACTTTGCCAAAGCGTTCGATAATGTACCACACATGAGACTTATCTACAAGCTACAAGAATCAGGGCTAGGAAGCACAATATGCACTTGGGTCAAAAACTGGTTAGATAATAGGGAGCAGCGCGTTGTGGTTAATGGATCTTTTTCAACTTGGACTGAAGTGCTAAGTGGTGTGCCGCAAGGCTCAGTATTAGGACCGCTATTGTTCAATATTTACATTAACGACCTAACAGAAGGTCTAGAGAGCATGGTGTCAATTTTTGCAGATGATACCAAATTGTGTAAGGCTATAAATACAGAGGAGGATGCAGAGTCTCTTCAGAACGACTTAGTTAAATTAGAAGCATGGGCAGCCAAATGGAGAATGCGCTTCAACACAGACAAGTGTAAGGTTATGCACTGTGGTAACAAGAACAAAAATTACACCTACCTACTAAATGGGGTAAAATTAGGGGATTCTGTACTGGAAAAGGACTTAGGTGTCCTCATAGATAGCAAACTAAGCAGTAGTACCCAAAGTAGGACTGCAGCAAAGAAGGCCAATAAGATATTAGCATGCATAAAACGGGGTATTGATGCTAGGGACGAGAGTATTATACTCCCGTTATATAAATCACTAGTGAGGCCACTCCTTGAATACTGTGTACAATTCTGGGTACCGTACTACAAAAAGGATATCCTGGAGCTAGAAAAGGTTCAGAGGAAGGCGACCAAACTAATTAAGGGCATGGAGACGATGGAATACAAGGAAAGGCTTGCAAGACTAGGCATGTTTACATTGGAAAAGCGGAGACTAAGAGGGGATATGATCAACATCTACAAATATATAAGGGGACAATACACAGAACTTGCGCGGGACCTGTTTTTGGTTAGATCAACACAGAGGACTCGTGGACACTCGCTCAGGTTAGAGGAGAGGAGATTCTGCACAATACGGCGTAAAGGCTTTTTCACGGTAAGAACAATACGTGTTTGGAATTCCCTGCCTGAGGGAGTTGTAATGGCGGAATCTGTCAACACCTTTAAGAATGGGTTAGATAAATTCCTAATGGATAAGGATATCCAGGGGTATGGTGCATAGTCATGCATTATAGTTACTATAAATAGGGATAAAATGCAACGGCTGACAGCAGCATCAGTCAGAAATTTTAGTCAAATTATCATGCATAGGAGACCACAAATAGGTTGAACTCGAAGGACAAATGTCTTTTTTCAACCTCAGATACTATGTTACTATGTTACTATGTTACATAACCTTCACAGCTTCCCTATCAAGTTACATCCCCTCTGTACAGTCCACATAAACTCACATTTTGTCTTCCAGCATTGCTGGGTGATCATATCATATATACAACCCATTAAGAACCTAGTAACCTGGGGAACCATTATGTAACAGGTAGCATCTATCCTTGTGTATCAATGCCTATTTCCCTATAGATTGTAAGCTTGCGAGCAGGGCCTTCCTACCTCTGTCTGTCTGTCTGTCTTTGCCCAGTTTTGTTCTATAATTGTTGTTCTAATTGTAAAGCGCAACGGAATATGCTGCGCTATATAAGAAACTGCTAATAAATAATGCTGTACTCCCCTGTAAGTGAAAGCAAAGAGGTATTGGCTGTTAGGATGGAGAGGGACAGAAAAGAAAGCAGAACAGAGATCGTAGACAGTGAAGAACTTAGAGGTGGAGGGAATCTGCATGAGGATGACAGCTGGATTGGGCACTACGGGGAATTGACTCTCAACTATCTTGTTTATCCCCCTTAGATCCTACACTAGCCTGTAACCCCTCCCCCCACTCTTTTTCACAGGGAATATGGGACTATTGGCTGTGCTGGACATCCTGACTAGGATGCCCTGCTGTAGCAGCTGTTCTATGATGGGGTATACTCCTAATTCCACCTCTGGCTTCAGAGGTACTGAGGAATTTTTGGAGCTATCCCGACACCTTTTATTTGCACTACTACTGGGGCTACATTCGCCATCAATCCAGTGTCTTGTCCATCTTTGGTCCAAAGGGAACCCGGTATTTGTGAGATTATTTTCTCTACCTGTGATGGACACGTGTCTATAACAGTAGAGTGTAACATTAGCCTTTAAGGGGTGTCTAATATATCTTGTACCTCCTGTGCATGGTTCTCAGGGATATCTAAGAACACACCCTCAGGGGTACAGTATATGACACACCGCAATTTACACAACAGATCTCTGCCAAGTAGATTAGTCGGAGCCGATGCAGCCAGCAGAAAAGAATGTTAGGTTTGCAAGGGCCCTATCGTAATCTCTGCAGGTCTACTCAGCTGCACCTTTGCCGTTACTCCCATTGTCAAAATCGTTTTTCCCGTGGTCGTTACACCTGTGGTGGAGTTTAACACTGATCTGGCTGCCCCTGTATCTACAAGAAAAGGTAGTGGTACACCAGCTACATCAACCATGACCTCAGGTTCACTACCAAGGCCAGCAATCAATTTCACTGGCTGCAGCCTACAGGTGTGGCCTAACCTCTATTGTGTAGTGGGACCCTCCTGCCGCGCATTGGCAGCTACCATATGTGCGGGGGATAACTGTGGGTTTTTGGGGGTCTGCCAGTCCCCCTCGGTGGGTACCTCCTTGTTTCCCCTCTACGCGGCTCATAATCCCTTCTATGTGTTCCCTGTTCCCAACTATGTGTCTGGTAACGTGGTTCGTATTCATGTCTAGGGGGTCTATATACGTTATGTTCCTTTACTCCTACATTCCTTTGCAAAATGCCCTTCTGTATTGCAAATATAACATGTTTTTGACCGTGACTTACCATCAGGGGTCTGGGGTTTTGGTTGATGGGGCTTTGCTGTAAGGGCCTGTATGCTTACCATCATCAGCTTATCCCCTTGTGACGCCCTGTGCTTAGTGATGTTGCGATCATGCTCAATGGCAAACTCTCTTAGCGCAGCTACCGAAATACCTCTCCAATTTGGCAGAGAGGTTTGCACCCTCGTCCTCAGTGCCTCCATTAATCCATCCATTAGCACAGAGACTGCTACCTCCCTGTAGTTGGCATTCTCCTTAATATCCTCTATCCCAGTGTATCTAGCCATTTCCTGCAGTGCTCTGTGGAAATACTCAGATGCCGATTCACTGTCCTTCTGTTTAATGGAGAAAATTTTGTTCCACTTAACAACAGTAGGAAAAGAAACTCCTAATTGCAGGCGGATTTGTTTTACATTCTCCTGGTTGTACTCATCAGTGAGAGGCATTTCTACATCTAATTTACAATCAGTTATAAATTTTGGGATGTCAATATTTGAGGGTAAACTCGCTCTGAGCACTGTCCGCCAATCCTTGTTTGTGGGCTCATGGGCTTTGCCAAATTCTTTAATGAATTTCTGGCATCCAACTAGATCTTTTCTGGGATCGGGGAATTCTGACATAATTGATCTCAGTTCTGATCGGGACCAAGGACAATGCATTGCAATGATCCTGATGGGAGTTACTCCCTGATTATCAGTTCTCCCATTGGGCACTGCAATCACCCTGACTGGATTTAGCTCAACCACATCCTTTTTGTTTTGATTCTATAATATGGGCAGCTATTGTCTCTGCATAATGTATGGTACCGTACTTACCCGTGGACACAACCTCACTCACCCCTCCACTGGGGGGCATCTCTACTACTCTTGGTGGTTGGGCCGTGCCCACCTGGGTATCCTGTATGGTAGCTGCTAAAGAGAGTGCTGATATCGTGCTAGGCTCGTCATTCTCCTCACTACCTTGGAGAAAATTCAAAACAGTATACAACTGGCATGGGTTAGGGTTAACACATTGATTAATCATTTTGCTATCTCTTACTGATGCACCATTGGTTGTAGCCAGTTTCCCTCCCTCGACATATGGCGGTGGTAGTGCGCTTGCAATCACCTTCCTGTCAGGGTTGGAACTTGCGGTGCACGCAAGTTCCCTTTGCACATCTCCCTCTTTCTGCCACAGATTTAAACAATCAGTATGTCTGATCCTCAGTTTCCTAGATTTGATCAGACATATTCTAATCCTTACGCTCTGCAGTACCTCTGGTTCAAAAGTTCCCATCCTAGGGAATGATGCCCTATCATCAGCAGTCATACGTACCCAATCATTGCAAAAAGCCTCCTGCGTGTGGACCATATTTCCCACACATTATCAACCTTGCTGACCCCTTTAGCCGCACCTCTTCAGCCTGAACCCTGGCTGCTGAAAGCCTTCCGCTTGTGCAATTGGATCCCATTGCGGACTTTTTAAACACAATACTGAACTGCACAACGAACAGACGGTGTAAGTTCTCCGAGCACTTTACACTCGCTCCTTCTCCGCTGATGTACCACGACTCACTCCAATAGTGACCACCGCGTACACAGTGAGAACCCTATCAGCAACTGGTTTCTATTTACTGGAATTTGTGTAGGGAGAGAAACAGACTATCGATCCCCCTTTCCAGTGAACATCTCACCTTGGACAATTTCTTCCTTTCTACTATACACAAATCACGCTTGCGTATGTTCTACACAACGCTTATGATACAATTAACCCAAAAGCACGCAAACTGGTATCACATTGTGCCACGTATCACATGCACAAATGCGCGGTCCAATCGCACAGCGTATAGATACTTGTTATCAGTGGAGTCGAATTCACAAGCTGCGCTCCTCAGCCGGAGCGTAACACAAAACCTTAACTTCAATTCACAATTCTATACTCTATCACGCTCCTGTGCAAGTCTCCTCACGACTTGCATACTTCTCTATTTATTAACGTAAGTCAGCCGACCTTACGTCACCAAGCCTCTACTAACTCAGTGTCCCCACGGTATACAGATTTCCAGGTTCAATACATCCACTCCTACTTTCACTCACTCAAATACACAATGTTTTTCTTTCTGTACAGAAAATATAACTCCATTTGACTAGTAGTCTTATCCCAGAGGTAGTACAGTTTAAACAAAGTGTTATAATAATCTGCTTTTGAAATCGGATAGTTATGTGCTATTGTATTAAATGTAATTCCGCTTTAAATTGAACTGCTATTGTGCGGTTATAATTTTTCGCTCGCGATTCTACGCAACCTTGCGTAAACACACGACCGTGCATGTGTCTACGCCACATGCGCTCCTCTGTATGCTGTCCTCACGTACTGTGCCATGTGTACAAACGTGCGTTCGCAATTTAATAAACCACACTATTTCGATAAATGTGAGCAATAAAACTACTATCGCTCACTAACACAACCCACACTTGTACCGTATAAACCTAAACGACTAGGCCAGAACTGCGTTTCATGTTTTACAATTACACCCTTAATATACTATTTCAAATATCCATATAGCAAACAAATGTATCCGATTTCACACAGATCTATAATGACTGCAAACCTATGGCAACAATATGTGAGACTGTATGCAAAGTATCGGTATGCTTTGTGTATGCTTTAGCACCAAAATTACATTCAGATAATAAACGGCTTTTTTCCTGTGTCCAGGTTTCACACCAGCACCTCTCAAGACTGCAGTACAGACGTGATCTAACAACACAAAAAAGGGTTTTAAAACACCAAGCAACATAGCAAGGGTTACTTAAAGATGTGTCTCCACCCTTTGTTGATAGATCAAAGTCTGTTTAATGGCCTGCAAGTCCTGGGAGTGTAAGATGGACCAGAGGAGCCCTCAATTGTGAAGACTAATCAACTTACAGGAATAAAGCAATACTTTAAATACACCGATGTTCAGGAAGCTGCGACTGTTAAGCGTGTGTGTGTGTGTATAACCCCTATCAAATTCGTACACGTTGCGAGCGCACACCATCATGCTGTTAGCTCAGAGTAGCTACACGTGCGGCGGAATACACTCTATAACCCCTAACAGGAAAAAGGAATGCGACACCAATTGTATTTAAAATGTTGAGATCCAACCCACTAACAATTATTTACTAAACAGGGGGTTACAACAATAATACAATCACATAAGAGAAGAGGCTACAATCAATGGATACATACGTTTGTTTCGCCTGCGCCACCTGGTTCCGGTCCTCAGTCAATCTGGGTAGATGACCTTCAGAGAATGTGTCTGACCGGCCAGGAGGCATGGCTTTTACACATTAGTCCAAATCATGAAACAATGGGAACTGTAATCTCTTCACCTATAGGTCAAAGGGCTGGTCATTTACAGTACAGGAGGGGTCATAGGTTTGTTTTGAATAGGTGGGCGATGCCTGGTCCAGGTGCACTTGCAGTTGTTCTCCTCTGGGTTCCCGCCGAATATGAAGAGTACAGTAAATACAGTTAATATGAATATTCTGTTCCTGCGCATATCTATGTGCAGGAGCTTGCTATCTTCTGCAAACTGCTACCGGAATATTGCTCTTAAAATACTGTACAGCTGGATACCAAACACCACATCCTAACCTAATTCTGTCCCCTCATATCCTGTAAAGTCAAATCCCTCTGTTGTTATACCTTTTAAGCATATGTAACTTGCTGGTGAGGTGCATGTAGGCTATGTGTACATTATGTGCTATGTGAGTTAAATATGAGATATATCTTTGTGGCTTTTCCATGCGAATGCATATGCTACCGTAATTACTCATACCACGCGCTAACACGCAAGACCGCGTGAGCGATTATACGCAGCTTGTGAGTATGCGCACGCACGGCAGAACAAGCACCCGCACGGAGGCCATCTGTGTGGTGTTTGTACGTGATGCGTATGGCTATAATATTTTCGACTTCGACACTAGGGTAGAGGAGAGGCGACAGTCATTGGCTGACTGGAGCGGGAGGGAGGGAGTATGTAGGTAGATGAGGTTGGAGATGTAGGGAACAGTGGATTTAGATAGGGCCTTGTATGTGAGGGTGAGGAGTTTGAAAAGGATTTTGTAGGGGAATGGGAGCCAGTGCAGGTCTTTGTCGAAGAGGAGTGACAGATGTGGAGTAGCGGGAGAGGAAAAAAACGTTGAGCTGTGGAGTTGAGAACAGATTGGAGCGAGATCGGAGGCCAGCATGGAGAATGTTGCAATAGTTGAGCCGTGAGATGACCAGTGAGTAGATAATAACCAGTGAGTGGATAACACTGGGAGAGTAACGGCCTGATCAGAGCAATGTTGCATAACTGGAACCGACAGGATTGAGCCAGAGACTGAACATGGGGGGTGAAGGAGAGGGAGGAGTGAAGAGTGATGCCCAAGCAGCAGAGTTGAGGAACAGGGAGGATGATGGTGTTGTCAACAGTGACAGAGATATTAGGAAGGGTGGAGACCCTGGATGGGGGAAAGATGATGAGTTCGGTTTTGTCCATGTTGAGTTTCAAGGAGTGCTCAAACATCCAAGACGAGATGGCGGAGAGGCAGCTGGATACCGAAAATAGAACAGAGATGGAGAGGTCAGGAGAGGAGTGGAGAGGTATAGTTGCGTATCGTCGGCATAGAGATGGCATTGAAAGCCGAAGGAGCTTATGAGCGCACCCAGGAAAGAGGTGTACAAGGAAAAGAGAAGGGGGCCCAGGACAGAGCCCTGTGGGACACCAATGGGGAGGATGGAAGGAGGTAAGGTGGAGCTGGAGGTAGATACAGAGAAGGAGCAGCTAGTGCAATAAGAGGTGAACCAGGCATGGAAAGTGCTGGAGAGGCCAATGGTCTGGAGGGTGTGGAGAAGGAGAGGATGATCCAAAGTGTCAAAGGCAGCAGAGAGGTCCAGGAAGATGAGGAGAGAGTAGGGACCCTTGGATTTGGCCATAAGCAGGTAATTGGTGATTTTGACAAGGGCAGTTTCAGTAGAGTGTAGGGGGCGAAAGCCAGATCGAAGAGGATCAAGGATGGAGTTGTCAGAGAGGTAGCTGGTGACCCGTCTGTACATCAGCCTCTCAAGTAATTTGGAGGCAAATTGGAGAAGAGAGATGGGGAAGGTCAACGGAGTGACAGAGACTGTGAGTTGGGGTAGAGGTCCATTGAAAGAGGCCAAAGAAGGAAGAGAAGAAGTGAGGGCAAGAAGATTAGTGGATGCGTGCTTAGTGATGTCAATAGGGATGTTAAAGTCACCAAGGATAATAGAGGTAAAAGAAGAGGAAGTGGCAGCAACGTAGATGACCGCCACATGGAGGTGGATGGGGTAGAAGAGGCGGATAGAGTGGACCTCAAAGGTGGAGAAAGTTAGGAAGGTTCAGGTGGGATGATGCGAAAGGTGCAGTTTGGGGAGAGGAGGATTCAACTCTGTCACCTTGGTGGTTGTCAGGTCTGACAGAGTAGGTGAAGGAGAAGCCCCCATAGGAGAGGGCAGCAGGGTAGGTTGAGTCAGAGTAGGAGAGCCAGTTTTTGGTAATGGCAAGTAAGTTAAGAGAGTGGGAGATGAAGAGGATAGCTGGTAGCTTATTGCAGATTGATCTGGTATTCCAGAGTGCACAGGAGTAGGGGAGTGAAGGGACAGGGGAGACATGGATCAGATTGGCTGGATTGTGGGTGCAGGAGGGTGGTCGGGACCTGGGGGTGGGGTGAGAGCTAGCAGAATGGATTGGTATGGGACAGGGTCCAGGATCCATATCTTCGGTACAGTACATTATCAGAGGAAGATTGTAAGAATGGAGAGGGTGAAAATACAAACAAAAAACATAGCAAAAGATAAAAGCAGATGTACTAAAAACAAAGGCAGTGCAGACAGGATTTTGTGGGGAATAACGACAAACTGAAATTGTGATACAGGAGATAGTGATATTTCCAGACGGAGTTCAGTGAGGTGGTGTCCTGGTAGTGCATTCAGCAGGCGTTTGAGGTGGTGATTTATTGAACTCACTGTTGTTTGTTGATAGCAGTCTATTTGGTGAAGGCATGTAAGTAGTTGCTGTAATTAATTTTAAAATGTCATCACACTTTAACACACTTCACAGCCTAACAATACAATTAGGAATATGATTTTCAATATCAATTGCTACTTTTCTAAATTTCCATGATACTCATAAGTGTCCCAAGCTCATAGATCTTACAGTGTCACAGTATTGCAATGGGGGCTGTGGTATAACTGCACTTTTAGAGGAAAGATTGACCTGGGTTTCATGTCACTGTACTCCAATGATGCATATGGATGTATGTAACAAATGTGTCTTGAATTTCTAACAAGCAACTGTCTCTGTAGTAATTATCTCTTGGCACGAATACCTGTCTTTTACTCTAAAACAACTCAATGTATCTACAAAGTTCTTCTCACAAGAAAACTGTACTGTCTCCATTGGTATATCTATAATGGATGCACACTGCACCCATTTGTTTAACACTTACCTCTCTGGAGTCCGCCGTCGGAGCCATCCCTTCTCGTCAGCACAATAGAGTCTGAACACTAAGGGGAACAAAGTCTATTGTGCCTGTTGAAAACTCCAGAAACGTGGCACGGCGTCAATATTTACGAAGTTTCACGCATGCGCATTAGGAAAATCTTCAGGAAAATGGCAGTGACACCATGTTCCTAGAGGTTTGCGCATGTGCAATAGAATCTGTGCTCAGACTCTATTGCCATTGCGGAGAAGGATGGCACCGCCAGGGGACTCCGGAGAGGCAAGTATTAAAACCTGGTGCATCCGTCAGAGAGTAGGGGGCCCCTGATGCAGAAGGCTGCACATGTTCCTCGTCCTCTCTTAAAATGCCCGACTGTCTCTGTATTGGTTAACACTGTTAACCAAGCAGGGGTCACTCTGCGTGAGTCTCATTCAAGTGTCTAGTAGCATCCTTTTTCTCTATGCGGTTGTGAGTAGTGTGTGTGTGTGTGACAATGGACAATAGGGCTTAGCACTCCACAACAATAGTCACTGTTACTCACTCCGAACTTCACGTTATTCTGCTCTCTCAAGATGGGCGTGGTGTTGCCGCCTTTGTATAGGCCTTGGTGGTGTGTGGTCTCCGGCTGCGACGTCTAACACCTGCTCGCCCAATGAATATTCGACTGTGCAAACTTTGTTACTGATTTCTGTATACACATTTTAATTCTTAACATTGTTCCCATCTTAAATGTACCCTTTTTGAGGTTATATGCTTTTATGTACTACCTGTCATTGACCAGAAATGTGATAGCCCTTTAGCACAGGTTTCAGCAACTCTGGCAACCTCTACCGACATGTATAATATATCCTCTGTGGCCTTCATTTACTTATTATTCTGCTTACTCGATCATTACAGTTTGGCCTATTTACTGGATATCATTCATGTGTTTGCACAGCTTAATATATAAATTTGTCCAACTTGAAAAAATAGAATAAAGGTGCATGACAAAAGGCCAGGACATCTCTAAAATATGCATACTAAACAAGATCTTCTGGAGTCAAGACAAAGAAACTGAGAGCGAAAAAGAACCTATCAACTTAATGGCATCCAGTCCGGTGGCACAGTGACAGCACATTGGGCCTAATTCTGAGTTGATCGCAGCAGCAAATTTGTGAACAGTTGGGCAAAACCATGTGCACTGCAGGGGGTACAGATATAACATGTGCAGAGAAAGTTAGATTTGGGTGGGGTGTGTTCAAACTGAAATCTAAATTGCAGTGAAGAAATAAAGCATCCAGTATTTACCCTGCCCAGAAACAAAATAACCCACTCAAATCTAACTCTCTCTGCAAATGTTATATCTGCCCCCCCCCCCTCCCCCCTGCAGTGCACATGGTTTTGCCCAAGCAAGTTTGCTAACAAACTTGCTGCTGCGATCAACTCAGAATTACCCCCATTGTTGTGTAAGGTATCACAGGGTTGGAGGAGACACTAATATGCTATCTTGCTGTTTACCTACTGCTGTCTGTCATACATAATCCCTATGGTCTCAGTCATGTCTTACATGTCTGTTTCTTTCTTTTGGCTAAAGATTATAGCTGTGCCAATTCCAAATCATTTAATTGTTTTCACATAATTCACAGTATTGTTTACATTCTGAAATCCCAAAGACTAGTTCAAATTAACTATGTGCTTAACTTTTTAGGAAGGGTAAGAGACCTGACTTCTAACCTGGCGGTAAATGTAATAGTCTGCATGAATTAGGCATCAGTGAGTTTTCAGCAAGTCTGCCCGACGTTTTAAAGGGGCCATCATTTAATTGGAAAAACCAGGTTGTTTTTGCCTTTTAAATGATTGTCCCTTTAAAACATTGGGCAGACTCGCCAGTAACTTGCTGGTGCCTGCACCGCGCAGACTATTATACTTACCCCTTAGTATCACACTTGTCTACCCTCTCGGAAGGGCCAGGAGGCTTCTGAAACTTGGGTGGCACTTCCGACCCACCGGAAAGGTGGTCAAGGTTCCTGCATCTGCATTCAGTTAACCCCCTGCACCTCTCCCCCCGTTTGCTGCCCACAACAGAGCACAAATAGGTGATCCAACGGGGACCCAATGACGCAATTCAAGATTAATCGCATCATCAGAGCCCTGCCCATGATCATGCCACCATGCCCCCATGAACAGCCAATCATGCCCCCTATGCACCGCCAGGCTGCTCTCTCCTGGAGGAGGCAGCAAAGTTGGTACAGTAACTATGCTTGGTATCATTTCCATGGCTGTCATGCAGAGTACACAACCAGACAACAGTTTATGAAAATTCACAAAACACAGCAAGTCAGGTTGTTATATAATCATTATTAATAACAGAAATTCGCCCCCATTTTCCACAGATTAATAAATCATAACAAAAACTATAATATCCATATCCCATTCTACTATCTATAGGATCTTACCTTTTTTTATTTATAGTGAAATGTTACATTTTGGGGGCCTGTTAATTTCTTAGTGGGAGATGTACTAAGCCATGAAAAGTGATACATTTCATTGTGATAAAGTACCAGCCAATCAGCTCCTAACTGCCCTGTCACGGGCTGAGTTTGAAAAATGACAGGAGATGTTTTGTTGGTGCTTTATCACCGTGCAATTTATCACTTTTCCAGGCTTAGTACATCAGTCTTAGCAGTAGTTTTTTATATCATAAATCGGTTTCATTAACTGTCCTATGCCTTGGAGAAAGCAACATTTAAGGGTGAGAATTTTTTTTCTCTGAAATAAAAAGAATAAAAACCTGATAACTTTTTGGGATATTAAAAATAATGAGGTATGCTGGGAGTGGGACATGTAGTTCCACAACAGGTGGAGCGTATCCTTATGGTGGGACACATTATTCTACATAGGAGGAAAGCCTCAGGTTGCCTAAATTTACACCTGAGGACAGTGATCTGCATTTGTAATCAGACAGCACACTTTTGTCATTAGATTTGTGCGTACGGGTAACTATATAGTAGACTAGTGGTGATAACATGGAAAAAACCTTCACACACTCTGAAGTCCCTTACCCAAAACAAGTACACACATGCATGCATGCATGCACTTAGGTCTGACGTGAACACCAACATGGTGACATGCAGAGCTGCAGACAGAAATCACTAGGGAAATGGTGTTGCGCCCATTTTCCTGGTGATTTGCGCTTGCACAGTAGAGATGTCACTGGGATCAAAACACATGCGCCATGTTCCCGAAGACCTGCACATGCCAGAGAGAAGGGGGTAAAGCCAGAGTCTACAGCCCTGTGGTCACTGCCAGAGAGGAGGGGGCCCACATGCAACCTGCACACGGGCCACCTCCTCTCTTAATCTGCCCTTGATTACAGGTTTACAGAAAATCATTCTAACCAAACAGAGCAAGACAGCTGGTGCATTTATCTATCACCTCCTGAAGGATGGAGCAAATAACATCTGATATAGGGTCCCAACATAGGTAGCAAACTCACTGGTCACATGCAAAAAGTGTTTTGCAGTTCAGGGTGAAGTCCTGTGTATGACCCTGCAGTGGCAGTTGGTGGCTGAGCCTCTAGTCCTATGCAGGACCAAAAGTGTTCTGATGGCCAGATTTCTGGGGCAGAGTAGACAGCTGATGAGATATTTCAAGAGAATGTAACATGTTAAGGCCCTCAGCAGCAGCAGCAGCAGCTGCATAACGGTGCACAAGAACAAATGGGGAAGATAAACTGCATCAAAAAGTTGCATACTAACGTGGCAGACATTGGTCAGTATGTTAGATCTGGGAGACCCACAATGTTAGTGTGAAAAATAAGGCACTTATGGGCAGACTAAGTTTGCTATATCAATAGAGGCAGGCAACCCAATAGATAGCTGTTAAACACAGAGCTCCAATAACCAAGGACAAAAATCTCAGTCACCATGGTGACCAGTATTTGCCAATCCCTGCTATATGCTTACTTTTGGAGGAACTTCACAATTGTGCCATATTTTATTTTGAGGGACTAGACGGTGTCCATAGGATACAAAACAAAATCCTCTTGTATACCTCTAATGGTTGCACAAGGGTTTCTTTAAGCATATCTTGGTGAATACAAATCAATTGTCTGTTTTGAAATATGTCACATTTTTAAATGTTTTATTCTTTTTTTAAATCAAGATTAATAATAAATACATCTGTTTGATGATCACTGGCTTTAAATATTCTATATCATTGTCCCAAAAAAGATTTGGATCCAGTGGTTTTGGATCAGAGGAATAGGAACAGAGCCTAAACTGACTACAGCAGTGGTTCTCAAACTAGGTCCTCAGGATATTAAACAGTTTATGTTTTCCATAGTACCCAGCAGGTACGCAAGTGTGTTACCAACAGTCATAATTGAAAGATCCACCAGTGACCTGTAAAATATGAACTGTTTGGGATCCTGAGGTCTGAGTTTGAAAATCACTGGACTACAGTATATCTCTATCAGGCCGGGGAAGTTGGGTGGGCGGGGGTCGGGCGAGAGGATTTATCGAAGCAGCACATTTGTTATTAAAATGTAAACTGTGCCCTCCTCTATCAAGCGAGTAGTATAACAATGTTGTCTAGAGACCAGACTGTCAACCGTTTCTGTCTCTAACATATTTATAAGCAATATTTTGAAGACCCTTTAATAAAGTTATATTATTCAAATATAAAGCTGCTAAATACATAAAGCGTTCCCAGGTAGTCACTAATTAAGGTTGCAGGCAGGTGGTTCTGATGCATTTGGGAGGACGTGTCCTACTTGTTTACCATACCAAAAGGGTAGGTGTACTTAACACTGTGCATAAACAAATCTACAGTATACTGACTCACAGAGAAGCTTACATGGAAAGTTATAAACACTATCATGACCAGACTATCATGTGAACTTCTTCCATTTCTGGATGATGGTGGCCACTGCGCTCATTGGGTCCTTCAAAGCAGCAGATATTATTCTGTACCCTTCCCCAGACTTGTGCCTTGAGACAATCCTGTCTCTGAGGTTTACAGACAATTACTTTGACTTCATGCTTGGTTTGTGCTCAGACATGCATTGTCAAGTGTGGGACCTTATATAAACAGGTGTGTTCCTTTCCAAATCATGTCCAATCAACTGAATTTAGCACAGGTGGACTCTTAGTAAGCTGTAGGAACATTTCAAGGATGTTCAGTGGAACCAGGATGCACCTGAGCTCAATTTTGAGCTTCATGACAAAGGCTGTGAATACTTATGTACATGTAATTTCTTATTTTTTTTATTTTTAATACATTTGCAAAAATCTAAAAAAAAACTTTTTTCACATTGTCATTATGGAGTATTGTGTGTAGAATTTTGAGGAAAAAAATTAATTTATTCGATTTTGGAATAAGGATGTAACATAACAAAATGTGGAAAAAGTGAAGCGCTGTAAATGCACTGTATACTTTTGTATCCTTATGTCTAATAATATCTAAACATTTTTGTTTGAGATTTACATCATTTATTGAGCCTGCATTAGATAGAAACAAAATTGCCATTTACTGGAAGGAACAGAGGTACAGTACAGAGGCTTACTTAATTAATAATAAAAAAATGCCCCTGGCCTGGCTTAATTAAAAAAAAAAAAAAAATAACACCTTGTACTGGCTTAATTAAATAATAATACTCATCATAATAAAGTATCTGGCTAAGTTAATGGGGGAAAAATAGCCACTATTCTGGCTTAATTAATTTTCATTATATTTAGTTGGGCACCCTTTTTCATTTTGCCTGGGTGCCAAGAACCCTGGTTACGCCTCTCCTCATACAGCTATTCTTTTTGTGCCATAATGATCCACCCCTGGTAGCATTTCCCAAACTTTCATATTTATTTCAGATTATAAAACTGTATCCAAAGTTACTAAGGGTTAGTATTTTTGTCGCCATGGAGTTGATGTAAGGTCGCAGATTAATCAAAAAGCTGCATGGCACGATGCATGGCGTGGCTCATTCTTATCGGACCATTTTGCCGTTTACAAGGCTAGCATCCGAGTGACACACAGCTGTTGCATACAATGTCAGCACCAGTGTACTGGATATTTGTATATTTTATTTTTGTTGCCTTAGGAATGTGAATAAGGCACATGCTTTGTAGAAAAATAGGATTTTAATACCTACCGGTAAATCCTTTTCTCCTAGTCCGTAGAGGATGCTGGGGACTCCAAAAGGACCATGGGGTATAGACGGATCCGCAGGAGACATGGGCACACTAAAAAGACTTTTACTGGGTGTGAACTGGCTCCTCCCTCTATGCCCCTCCCCCAGACCTTAGTTATAGGAACTGTGCCCAGGAGAGACGGACATTTCGAGGAAACAATTTTTGTTACACTTAGGGCGAGAAACATACCAGCCCACACCACAAACATACCGTACAACTGGAGCAGCATGGAAACCAGATAACAGTATGAACTAACAACAGCAACAAGCTGAATACAACTGATACACAAACCTCGTGTAACCGGAAAAAAAACCAGTATCAATACACCTGCAAGGAACAGTCCGCACTGGGATGGGCGCCCAGCATCCTCTACGGACTAGGAGAAAAGGATTTACCGGTAGGTATTAAAATCCTATTTTCTCTTATGTCCTAGAGGATGCTGGAGACTCCAAAAGGACCATGGGGTCTATACCAAAGCTTCAGACCGGGCGGGAGAGTGCCGATGACTCTGCAGCACCGATTGAGTAAACATAAGGTCCTCATCAGCCAGTTTATCAAACTTGTAGAACTTAGCAAAACTGTTTGAACCCGACCATGTAGCTGCTCGGCAAAGTTGAAGAGCCGAGACCCCTCGGGCAGCCGCCCAAGATGAGCCCACCTTCCTGGTAGAATGGGCATTCACTGGACTTCGGCAACGGTAGCCCAGCCGAAGAATGAGCGTGCTGAATCGTATTATAAATCTAGCGTGCAATAGTCTGCTTAGAAGCAGGATTTCCAATCTTGTTGGAAGCATACAGGACAAACAGAGCTTCAGTTTTCTAGTAAGAGCCGTTCTGGCGACATAAATTTTCATAGCTCTTACAACATCAAGATATTTTGGGACTGCCACAGGTATCACAATAGGTTGATTTATGTGAAACAAAGAAACCACCTTCGTCAAAAATTGTTGACAAGTCCTCAATTCTGCTCTATCCACATGAACAATCAAATATGGGCTCTTGTGAGACAAAGCCGCCAATTCGGACACTCGTCTGGCAGACGCCAAAGCAAGAAGCATGACAACTTTCCAAGTGAGAAACTTTAACTCAACCTTACGCAAAGGTTCAAACCAGTGAGACATAAGAAACTGGAACACCACTTCAAGATCCCACGGTGCCACGGGTGGCACAAATGGAGGATGGATATGCAGCACTCCCTTCACGAAAGTCTGAACCTCAGGAAGACGGCCAATTCTTTTTGAAAGAAAATAGATAAAGCCGAAATCTGCACTTTGATGGAACCCAATTTCAGGCCAGCATCCACGCCTGCCTGAAAAAAATGGAGGAAACGACCCAAGTGAACTCCTCCGCAGGAGCTGCTTTGGTTTCACACCAAGACACATACCGTCTCCAAATACGGTGATAATGTTTCGCCGTGACCTCCTACCTAGCCTTAAGGAGAGTGTGGATGACCTCCCCGGGAATACCCTTCCGGGCTAGGATCTGGCGTTCAACTTCCACGCCGTCAAACGCAGCCGTGGTAAGTCCAGGAACACGCAGGGCCCCTGCAGTAACAATTCCTCTCTTAGAGGAAGCGGCCAGGGATCTTCCGCTTGTAATTCCTGAAGATCCGGATACCAGGCCCTCCGAGGCCAATCTGGAGCGATGAGTATAGCCTGAACCCTTGTTCATCTTATGATCCTCAACACCTTTGGAATGAGAGGAAGCGGAGGGAACACATACACCAACTGAAACACCCACGGAGTTACCAGGGCGTCCACCGCACAGGCTTGGGGGTCCCTCGACCTGGAACAATACTTTGGAAGCTTCTTGTTGAGGCAAGACGCCATCATGTCTATCAGAGGAACTCCCCAATGCCTTGTCACTTCTGCAAATACCTCTTGATGAAGAGCCCACTCTCCTGGATGGAGATCGTGTCTGCTGAGGAAGTCTGCTTCCCAGTTGTCCACGCCCGGGAGGAAGATTGCTGACAGAGCGCTCACGTGCTGTTCCACCCAGTGGAGAATTCTTGTGGCTTCCGCCATTGCCGCCCTGCTCCTTGTTCTACCTTGACGGTTTACGTACGCCACCGCTGTTATGTTGTCCGACTGGATCAGGACAGGGAAACCTTGAAGAAGGTTCTTCGCTTGCAGGAGGCCGTTGTAAATGGCTCTTAATTCAAGAACATTTATGTGGAGACAAGATTCCTGTCTTGACCATTTTCCCTGGAAATTTCTTCCTTGTGTGACTGCGCCCCAGCCTCGGAGACTTGCATCTGTGGTCAGCAGGACCCAGTCCTGGATTCAGAATCGGCATCCCTCTAGAAGGTGAGAGCCTTGCAGCCACCACAGGAGAGAAATCCTGGCCCTGGAAGATAGACTTATTTTCCGGTGCATGTGCAGGTGAGACCCGGACCATTTGTTCAGCAAATCCCACTGAAACACCCGAGCATGAAACCTGCCAAACGGAATGGCTTCGTAAGCCGCAACCATCTTCCCTAGCACTCGAGTGCATTGATGAATCGACACTCTTGCCGGTCTCAGAAGCTCCTTGACCATGGTCTGCATTTCCAGAGCTTTGTCCTCCGGAAGAAACACTCTCTGTAGCTCCGTGTCTAGGATCATGCCCAGGAAGGGCAGCCGAGTAGTCGGGATCAACTGAGACTTCGGCAAATTTAGAATCTAACCGTGATGTCGCAGCACCGACAGGGAGAGTTCCACATTTCTTAGCAACTGGTCTCTTGATCTCGCATTTATCAGGAGATCGTTCAAGTATGGGATAATTGTGACCCCTTGACTGCGAAGGAGTATCATCATTTCCACCATAACCTTGGTGAAAACCCTCGGGGCCGTGGAAAACCCAAACGGCAACGTCTGAAATTGGTAATGACAATCCTGTACCGCAAATCTCAGGAAGGCCTGATGAGGAGGATATATCGGGACATGTAAGTAGGCATCCTTTATGTCGACTGACGCCATAAAATCCCCCCCCCCCCCCCCATCTAAGCTGGAGATCACAGCTCGAAGAGATTCCATCTTGAACTTGAAAGTTTTCAAGTATGGATTGAGGGATTTCAGGTTCAGAATCGGTCTGACCGAGCCGTCCGGCTTCGGCACAACAAAGAAACTCGAATAGAACCCTTCCCCCCGTTGGGACGGGGGAAACTGCACAACGACCCTCTGTTGACACAGCTTTTGTATTGCAGCATTTACCACTACTCTTTCTGGAAGAGAAACTGGAAGGGCCGACTTGAAAAAGAAGCGGGGGGGCATCTCCTGAAACTCCAGTTTGTACCCTTGGGACACTATGTCTAAAACCCAAGGGTCCAGGGCCGATTGAAACCAGACCTGACTGAAGAATCGGAGACGGCCCCCCACCGGCACGAACTACGGAAGGGGAGCCCCAGCGTCATGCGGTGGACTTGGTAGAGGTGGGGGAGGACTTTTGGTCCTGGGCGCCCGACACTGCAGGCGACCTCTTTCCCCTTCCTCTACCCTTTGAAGCGAGGAAGGTTGAACCCCCTCCTCTTTTGTATTTATTAGGCTGAAAGGACTGCATCTGCTGATGGGGCACCTTTTTCTGTTGTGTGGGAACATAAGGAAGAAAAGGTGACTTACACGCAGTAGCGGTAGACACCAGGTCAACAAGGCGGTCACCAAACAAGACACTACCTTTAAAGGGGAGAGCTTCCATATTTTTCTTGGAGTTGGCATCAGCATTCCATTGATGAGTCCACAGCGCCCTCCTGGCCGAGACCGCCATGGAATTGGCTCTTGATCCCAAGAGGCCAACATCCCTCGCCGCATCTTTAGGTAATCTGCAGCGTCCTTTGTCAGGTCTCAGGTTTTGTCTGTCCCCGGAGGGGGCACTAGTGGGTCAGTGTTGGTACAATGTACAAAGCGTGGAGGCAATATGAAAGTCCTGCGCATATGCGCTGATGTTTATTAGCACAGTGGTAACAAAGCAGATGGTATAATAATGAATAATAACTGAAGACAGGTAAGGAAATGGAATGAACACCTGAGGAGAGTCTCTTACTGCTGATGAGCTTGTAGCTGTGGTTTGAAGTCCAGAGTAAACAGGAGAATTGCAGAGTGATGAATGATGAGAATAACCACGGTGAATAACTGGAGACAGGAACATGGGAACAACAACGGAGGAATCACTGGAGACAGGAACACGGGAACAACAACGGAGGAATCACTGGAGACAGGACCACGGGAACCAGGAGAACTAGACACACCATATGTGACTCGTTGTCCAAGGCAATGTGAATGAGCTAGGAACTGGAGTTTATACACCTTGCTCTGTGATGATAGGATGAATCTCTGTGAGAACACACCCTCCAGGATTGGGTGCCCAGATCAGCTGAGAGTTAACTGGAGCTGGTGATTAACCGGGAGAATGATTCTGTAGACAGTTAATGCAATGCACTGCTGGTTGCTGGCTGGGATCAGTAGTGCACCGGGAGTTAATGCTGTTTAACTAGAATCACTGTGTACTCCAGGCTGCTGGCTGAAACCAGTGATTACCAAAAGATAGAACTGGTTAGATGGAGCACAGTGAGCTGTGGGCTGCAGGAGACTGAAAACTGGAACTGCTGGGACCTGTAGTTCCACAGGTCCAATTCACAGGGAATACTCTGAAAACAGAGGACTGAAGCCAGGAGACGCCTGTTCACTGGAAGTGATACAATGGAGAATGCGGATTCCTGACATCCTTGATATAACCAAGAGTCAAAAGAATGCTATCCTTATGAAGGGTATCCATATCAGAAGACAAATTATCAGCCCACTTAGCAACAGCACTACTCATCCATACCGACGCCACAGCTGGTCTGAGCAATGCACCAGTATTAACGAAAATGGCCTTCAATGTCGTCTCCAGCTTGCGATCCGCCGGATCCTTGAGAGCAGCCGTGTCAGGGTACGGAAGCGCCACCTTCTTGGACAATCGGGATAGAGCCTTGTCGACATTGGGAGACAACTCCCATTTCTCCCTGTCATCAGAGGGGAAAGGATATGCCGTAAAAATTCTCTTGGGAATCTGCCACCTCTTGTTCGGCGACTCCCAAGCCTTTTCACAAAGAGCATTCATTTCATGAGAGGGGGGAAACTTCACCTCAGGCTTTTCCCTTTAAATAAGCAAATGTAAAACATCTTTAATAGCCACAATAATGTACAGAATACTCCTAACTACTTGGTGTAAAGTAGCCTCATTGAAATCGACCTCGGAATCAGAGTCCGTGTCGGTATCTGTATCTACCATCAGGGTAAATGAATGTTTCTGTGACCCTGAGGGGGTCTGTTCCTGAGACAAAGCGTCCTCCATGGATTTCCTCCATGTTTGTGTCTGAGAATCCAATTTATCCAGCCTCTTAGACAATAAAGCCACATTTGCATTCAGTGTACTCAATATATTAACCCAATCAGCAGTCGGCTATGCCGACAGAGTCATTCCTAAATCCTTTTCTGCACCCCCAGTAACTTCCTCCGGGGAGGAACCCTCAGACATGTCGACACGTAGCACCGACGCACCCACACTCACACCGGCCAAAAACAAGGGGACAGACCCTCAGGGAAGCCTGCAGAGAGAAACACAGAGGGAGTATGCCAGCTCACACCCCAGCGCCCATATACTACAAAGCAATAATATATGAAGTTAGCGCTGCTATATAATAATAAAAAGCACCAAATTGTATGTGCCCCCCCCCCCCAATTTTGCTCCCTTGTTACTTGGAAGGTGCTTGGAGGTCCGGGCCAGCGTCTCTGCAGCGGCTGTGGAGAGAGAAAATGGCGCTGGAGAGCTGTGCGGCTAAGCCCCGCCCCTTCCCGGCGCACTGTAGTCCTGCTCAAATGTGACATTTTTATACTGGCGGGGGTATTATATACGGTGCCTGGGCACCGAATATGCCTTCCGCCAGGTAAAATGACCCCAGTAACTGCTGCCCAGGGCACTCCCCTCCAGCGCCCTGCACCCTGTAAGTGCCATTGGTGATGTGTGTGGGAGCATGGAGCGCAGCGCTACCGCTGCGCTGTACCATTACTGAAGTCTTCTGCCGTCTGATGTCTTCTGTTCTTCTAATACTCACCCGGCTTCTTTCTTCTGGCATCTGTGAGGGGGGTGATGGCGCGGCTCCGGGAACAAGCAGCTAGGCGAACCAAGTGATTGAACCCTCTGGAGCTAATGGTGTCCAGTAGCCTAAAAAGCAGAGCCTTTAACTAAGAAGAAGTAGGTCTGACTTCTCTCCCCTCAGTCCCACGATGCAGGGAGCCTGTAGCCAGCAGGTCTCCCTGAAAATAAAAAAGCCTAACATAAGTCTTTTCCAGAGAAACTCAGGAGAGCTCCCCTAGTGTGTGTCCAGTCTCTCTGGGCACAGAGTCTAACTGAGGTCTGGGGGAGGGGCATCGAGGGAGGAGCCAGTTCACACCCAGTAAAAGTCTTTTTAGTGTGCCCATGTCTCCTGCAGATCCGTCTATACTCCATGGTCCTTTTGAAGTCCCCAACATCCTCTAGGACGTAAGAGAAAATGTGTGCCGGGATGCATCTTTGGCGCTACTTGGCACAATTTGATGATAGGTGTATGCAGACACATCTGTAAGACAACTGAATTGAGATTGCAGGACTTCTACAAAAGTATGAGCATTTGCCACACTGCCACAGTTTGTCTTTTTCTCACTGCATAATTTAAAGTCTAAATACCAAATGAAACATATTTTACCTTTACACAGACAATTTTGGATATGCATGATTAAAAGCCAAAGATCCAGCCATACCTATAACCTATACCACATGTATTTTCTATAGAACTTGGAATCCAGCAGAACTAAACAGAGAGTTCAGTAAAGTTTATTTTCAGGTATGTGCTCTGCCTTTGTGTGTCTGCACCAAAGGCCAGCCCTATTTCTGGTGGGGTTACAGTCTGGAATGCTAAGAGATTATCTTGGTGTATGCTATGGACTGTGTGAGAGGCAGAATGTACCTGGTAAATTTGGTTGCCATGCGAAAAAAGTCTCATGGAACATTAGCAGAGGGGAGTTATTAGAGAATTGCAATTGTCCCTTTTTAACGCTGTAAGGAAAAATGATTGATGGAAACATCTGAAGTCCGTGAATGGTTGAGCAGAGACTTTCTGGATTCAGTGTGTTGGAGCCTTTGTATTCCCAACATAACGTATAGGTGGCATGATAAATGCTACTTATACCACCTGCCTTCCTATTAAGCTTGCAGCTGTACCAAACTGAAAAGAAAAACCTGATGTATTCCTGACCCATGTTCTTTCAAAGTAAATTGACCAGTTACATTCTTCTAATCACTACGTGAGCCTTCTTCATGGTAATTAACTAGGAAATATTTGCCGACTGCTACTAATGCAAAGGGAAACTCTGTCTAAAAGCAAGTTACACTACAATTTCACATTAATATGTGTCTTATTGAGCTTGCTGTGCTGAATACTATCAATTCAATTATTAATAACTATGGGGGTCATTCCGAGTTGTTCGCTCGGTAAAAATCTTCGCATCGCAGCGATTTTCCGCTTAATGCGCATGCGCAATGTCCGCACTGCGACTACGCCAAGTAAATTGGCTATGCAGTTAGGATTTTTACTCACGGCTTTTTCATTGTTCTGGCGGAAACAGGCCGTTTTATGGGCGTGTGGGAAAAAACGCTACCGTTTCCGGAAAAAACGCAGGAGTGGCCGGAGAAACGGAGGAGTGTCTGGGCGAACGCTGGGTGTGTTTGTGACGTCAAACCAGGAACGACAAGCAGTGAAATGATCGCAGATGCCGAGTAAGTCTGGAGCTACTCAGAAACTGCTACGAGGTGTGTAATCGCAATATTGCGAATACATCGTTCGCAATTTTAAGATGCTAAGATTCACTCCCAGTAGGCGGCGGCTTAGCATGAGCAAATCTGCTAAAATCTGCTTGCGAGCGAACAACTCGGAATGACCCCCCTATATCGTTTATATTTAAAATATATTTAAACCCAATCCCAGAAGATTCCAGGGTATACATTTGACACAAAAAACAGTCCCAACATCTTGTTTGGCCACAGTTCCGACATATTCGGTAATTACCCACTGTGCTTGCTGCTACAGGATTCTGTCAAAATCTGTTCCTGATTTTATGTTATGTTGTTAAATATGTATTAAACGGTATTTCACTATATATACCTTTTATTGATTGTTTTACATGGCAACTGTCACGATCCGGATAACTGGACGCCATTACTTACCATCCAAATGTCTCCTGAGGCTGGCTCAGCGTTCCAGGGCCGGATCTCAGCGGTGTAGCTGAGATCCATAATCTGTATTTCCCTCCTGTCATCCCGCAGCGCTGTCACAGCGGCCTCATGTTTTTAGATTGGCGTCTCCGGCCCGCCACAGCCTCCACCGCCGCTCCTATGTTTGCAATTCACAGAGTCTTCAGGATAGCGTCTATTGTCTGCTGCGGCTTCTGATGTCGCTTGGGAGTTCCAGTGTACGTTGTCTGTGTGGCGGCTCTTGCTCTTTGCGGCATCCGCCGCCATTACTGCTGAACTTTCCACATGGTTTTCTCAAGCTAACTTTTCCCTCCAAGCGCTGCATGGGCGCACCCATGTTGGTTTCAGTCACATGATTCAGTTTACTCCAATCCACTGCTCCACTGAAATCTGTACGATTGCTCAGCCAATGCCTGCCACCCCCGAAATCTGCACGATTGCTCAGCCAATGCCTGCCACCCTGCAGGTATAAATATCCTGTGTCTGGGCCTAGAATCTGTCAGTGCTTTGGTTGTCAAACCTTGTGTTACCAGGTCTCTCCTTGCTGTGGATATTGCTGTTACAGGTTTCCAGCTCCTGCTCTCAACCTCCACTAGAGACCCGCACCAGCCTTCCACCTTGCGGTGCCGCCTGACTCCCCAGTGCTCTGCCTTTGTCATTTCTGGCTATTGTTACATCAGCTTCCAGCGCCAAGCTTACAGTGGTGTTTTGTCTCCTCACATTACCAGTGCTCTGCCACTGTGTTTCTACTTTTTCATCGCACTCTAGCATCATACCAGCACAGTACTTGTTACCTTGTCATCTGACCGTTTCCGTCCGGTACACCCAGCAGTCTACCACATTACCCAGTATTGCCAGCTTCCAAGGAACACCTGATGGCTAGTTCCTCATTTCTACTTCTGTATCCTGCAGACGAGTTCTTTGGTTAAGGACACACCAACTCTTGGTCTATAAGAACTGTACCTGATATTACCAGTGCCCTGTGGCATCCACCATTCTGCAAGCTCTAAGGAACTGTGGTTATTTCTGCATTCATTATATTCGTGCAAAGTACTACTGCTGTGGTTAAAGAACTGTGCTCAATAAAATCCATAGGGGTATATGCAATTGCGGTCGAATTGCCAGAAATGTCGAAAAACGGGGCATTTTCGACACAAAAAAAATTCGACAATGCAATACAGTACTTTTCGACAAAAAAAACGGACTTTTCAGATTCTACTTTTTGAAATTCGACAGTTGACAAATTCGACATGTCTGCAATGGTAAAAATGCGGCTTTTCGACAAAAGTATATTCAATTGAATAATGTCGATTCGACAACAGTGCTTTTCGACCGTAAATTCGTAAATTTTATTCCGCCTCACTTTGCTGGTGGAATCTAATAAAAAAATGTACAAACTTTTTTTTGTGCTTTTTTTATTGCTAATAGCATATCTATTTATATTAGAAGGGATTAGGTACTTGGTTTGTCTATTAGGATTTACAACTATTATTTATATATTTTTTAAAATATTTTTTTTTTTTAACTGACTAAAATTGAGAGAGCATGGTTTTCAGTGGGAAGGGGTGGCAATGGGTTGAAATTAAAAAAAAAAAATGCGTGGGGTCCCCCCTCCTAAGCATAACCAGCCTCGGGCTCTTTGAGCCGGTCCTGGTTGTAAAAATACGGGGGGGGGGGGAATGACTTGGGATCCCCCATATTTTTAGAACCAGCACCGGGCTCTGAGTCCGGTCCTGGTGCAAAAAATATGGGGTACAAAAAGCGTAGGGGTCCCCCGTATTTTCAACACCAGCACCGGGCTCCACTAGCTGGAGAGATAATGCCACAGCCGGGGGACACTTTTATACCGGTCCCTGCGGCCGTGGCATTAAATCTTCAACTAGTCACCCCTGGCCGGGGTACCCTGGAGGAGTGGGGACCCCTTAAATCAAGGGGTTCCCCCCCTCCAGCCACCCAAGGGCCAGGGGTGAAGCCCGAGGCTATCCCCCCCATCCATGGGCTGCGGATGGGGGGCTGATAGCCTTGTGTAAAATAAAGAATATTGTTTTTTTGCAGAAGAACTACAAGTCCCAGCAAGCCTCCCCACAAGCTGGTTCTTGGAGAACCACAAGTACCAGCATGCAGGGGTAAAATGGGCCCACTGGTACCTGTAGTTCTTCTGCAAAAAAAATACCCAAATAAAAACAGGACACGCACACCGTGAAAGTACAACTTTATTACACACATGCTGACACACACATACTTACTTATGTTCACACGCCGACTCTGTCCACGTCTCCAAGTAGAATCCGGGGTACCTGAAAATAAAATTATACTCACCTAAATCCAGTGTGTCCTGTTCTTTTTTTTTTGTAATCCACGTAAAAGGGGTCCCATGTGTAAACATGGGACCCCTTTCAGTTCGTGGATCGGGTATGCGGTTTGTTTTTTTGCCAAGTACGTGGATTACAAAAAAAAAAGAAAGAAAAGGACACACTGGATTTGGGAGAGTATAATTTTATTTTCAGGTACCCCGGATTCTACTTGGAGATGTGGCATGTGAACATAGGTAAGTATGTGTGTGTCGGCATGTGTGTAATAAAGTTGTACTTTCACGGTGTGCGTATGTTTTTATTTGGGTATTTTTTTGCAGAAGAACTACAGGTACCAGCGGGCCCGTTTCCCCGCGCATGCTGGTACTTGTGGTTCTCCAAGTACCAGCTTGCGGGGAGGCTTGCTGGGACTTGTAGTTCTTCTGTAAAAAAACAATATTCTTTTATTTTTACACAAGGCTATCAGCCCCCCATCCGCAGCCCTTGGAAAGGGGGGGGGGGACGACAGCCTCGAGCTTCACCCCTGGCCCTTGGGTGGCTGTAGGGCGGGACCCCTTGATTTAAGGGGTCCCCACTCCTCCAGGGTACCCCGGCCAGGGGTGACTAGTTGGGGATTTAATGCCACGGCCACAGGGACCGGTGTAAAAGTGTCCCCCGGCTGTGGCATTATCTCTCCAGCTAGTGGAGCCCGGTGCTGGTGTAATAAATATGGGGGACCCCTACGCTTTTTGTCCCCCGTATTTTTTGCACCAGGACCGGACACAGAGCCCGGTGCTGGTTCTAAAAATATGGGGGATCCCCAGTCAATTTTTTCCACGTATTTTTACAACCAGGACCGGCTCAAAGAGCCCGAGGCTGGTTATGCTTAGGAGGGGGGACCCCACGCAATTTTTTTCAGGATTTTTTAACCATTTTTGTGCCGTCCAAAAAGTCAAAGCCAGGACGCACACATCCGTCAATTGGTCCGTTTTTCGACAGCGGGACTGTCGAATCCATTTTTTATTGAATATGTCGAATTCCGGCACCCGCCGGCCGGAATTCGACGGTCGAATTGTGTTGAATTTAAAAACGGGCGAAAAAAAGCCGCAATTCGCCGGAATTGCATATACCCCATAGACTTTTATTTCATTTGTCATGGTCACATTTTCGGACATTTATACTGCAGCTCATCTGCATGTCTAGGGGCCTGATTCAACACTCTAAGTTTAAGTTTACCTCAGCCCCTTATGAATGCCATTTTTAGATTTCTCACAAATATTTAAAATGCCCGCTCTAATATATATTGTAAATGCCTGCACATCTTATTACCAAATCCCATAAATGTGCGCTGTACATCGCACAACACTGCACTTCGCACAACACTGCATCCCATAAGAGAAAACAATACACCCACACATTATCTGAGTTCCAAAGCTTATTGATATATATATATATTTGTTATTAAAAAGGATATGGATTCAATATATATTACAAAGTACAGTATACCTATAGTTACAACTCATACAGTAAGCAGTTAATACATAGTTACATACAATTACATACAATTTCAGTTACATGCCAGCGATACAATTACCATTCCCTCCAATGTAGCTTATGTCTCCCTCTCTCTGTAAATAAATACAGGAACTGATCTGCCAGCAAGTCCTCCATCTCCCTCTCAGACCAAAAGCAACTGACTCTGAGCCCACAAGAGACAGGAACTACCTTCCTGTGTGACTAGTTCCTGGGGGAGGGGTCTCTCTCATTTATGATTGAGTCACTATTCTCTTTGTATATGCTGATCAGGTTCAGCACTGAAGACTGCCAAAGGGGCTGGCCAGAGTTCCCTGTTCACTGTATCATTCATTGTTCTAACAAAGTGATTTTAGCTTTTAGACATTTAATCATAACTATCCACTGCAATGTCCTACAACTTAATAACAAGTATCAAATTAATCTACACATTAAGCTGGTTGTTTTAATAGTAAATATGACCGGTGTATCTGGTTTCGTTCAAATAATACACATTCATGACATTACTTCAATATATATAATTCTAAATAATCATGAGCTCTCGCGCTTGATATTATTATAATTATGTACTGTATGAAATAAGTGTCGAATCCATCTCTGTGGCATGTCCGTGTAAATGTGTGTGTTACCATATATTGTTGTGCTCGCTGCGCATATTTGCAAGTATAGCGACTTAAATGTGTGTAGTTTGTATGTTCTCTTTATGTAATATTTTTGACTTTGGCAGTAAACAATAACTGCCATCAATTATTAACATAAGAAAAAATATTTCATACCATAATCGGTGACCTAGACACAAGTATGTATGCATTTCGCAATTCAGACACTTGACTATATTTGGGGAAGACAGGGAGAAGGACGAGACATCCTCTATATGCACTCGGCGGTCACAGGACCACTGGTTGGGTGTGGGACAACATTCAACCTATAGAGTATGCTGGGACAGTGCTTTGGCCTATAATGTCTGATTTGCGATGGACATTTCACACATACATGTACCTACGTCTTTGTACACTGATGTTTGGATTCGATTGAGGTTCTGCAAACAAATCGTGACAGTGACATATACATTTTCATGATCTACATATTCCTATCATTTTCTGAACATTGTTTCCATTTCTGGAACGTATGCTAATTCTGTTTAATCATTGGACAAGGTTTATAAGTAGTGTCCTTCCTAAATAACATAAACATTCGGAGTTCAGGGAGAGCCACTCATAAACCTTTCTTCCACATATGTTAGTGAGCTCTTTATCTGCAGTGTGTGAATAGCCATTGTCTGACTGTTCCTGATTACCTCTGAACTCCATAACTACTAGACCTTTGATTTTTCTCTGATTTTAACAAACTGATCCGCTAATCCTGGGATCCTATAAGGAGATCTCTGCTTCCTATAGAACCAGTTCCAGTCTCACACTCGACTCCTCATAAAAAAACCTCGCAAAAATAGAATATCCTGAAAGAAAATGTTTGTCAGCGGGAAAGAGAGAAAAGAGAAATAGGAAAAAACAACTCTTGTTCATAACAAACCAATTACAATGACTGGTCTTTCTGTAGTCCTTTAGCACGCTCAGGTAGTGTACAACAGTGCCGTCTCTCAGTCTTCATGGAACAGAGTCTCTGGTGATACTTTTGCGATCTCTTTGCCTTGCTCTTTGAGTACACAGTTCACTTGGAACACACAGTTCACTTCGATCACACAGTTCCCAAACTCGATGAATGTGAGCAATAAACTACTTTGTCACAAGTTCTCTCCGGGTCAGCGGCCTTCTTGCAGTGGGACGAGTGGACCCAAATCTCTCTTTCGGCGACCTTTAGTGCTGTCAACAAATCTTGGTATGGTCCTTCCCACCTGTCTATTAGGCAACCTGAGCGTAAGAACAATCACACAGTCTCTTGGTTCATAATCAAGACAGTTAGCATTTGGCATACCAGCAATCAACAGTTTCAAGTTATTTTGTCAAGTTCTCAAATGCTGGCTCATCTTAATAAGGTACTGTACTGTCACCTCATTGGTGTATTTCTGATCATTGTGCAGATCAATCATGACATGAGGTTGTCTTCCAAAAACAACCCAAAAAGACACAAATACCAAAACAAAAACAAATTTCGAAGAGGGTGATTCGTCGAGTGAAGATCTGGGAGTGGTTCCGAAGCTACATAATACTAGTGGCAGTATCTATTATGACAATAGTACAATTTCAGGCTTTGCTCCTACTTCTAGGGGTATCCATATCTACACACAAATTTCTGCACAATTTTTCTTTGCGGTAAACACAGCAGCATCCATGGCGGCAGGAAATGCCTCTACCCAGTTTGAGATAACATCAGTGCACACCAATACATAACAATAATTCCTAAAGGGTGTTGACTGTACGAAGTCGATTTGTATTTCCTGAAAAGATCCGTCTGCAGAAGGGATATGGGATGGCTCTGTTAGTATTGCTTTACTAATATTCTTCCTCAAGCAAGTAAGACAGGTCATTGCTCTCTTACCTGCATTAGAATAGAATCCTGGCGCACACCAGTAGGCTCTCATCAGCCTGCACTTACCCTCTTTGCCTAGATGAGTCAGACCGTGTGCCACCTCAGCTAGACTTGGAAGGTATGCTCTGGGGGCTACTGGCGTACCGTGTCCACCTGCCCACAGTCCTGAGGACTCCTGGCCATACCCCTTTGTCCTCCGGACTGCCTCTTCCTGCAGGGAACACAAATTTTTGTATCTTAATTTAACTATCGTGTGTTTGCAGTGTAGAGTACCATGAGCATAACTGAAAAAGAAAAAAAAAAGAAAAAAAAAACATCTCTAGAGGAGAGAAAGGAGAAGAAAATGAAAAAGAAAATGTCAGGTTTGTCATTCACCAACAGGCATATCAGTGTCTATACAAAATTTCCCTTCACCAGTATTCCCATTCTCCACCCTTTGTGCATGACAAGGCACACTGCAGTAATACTGGTGTCATCGTGCTGTTGAGATATACTGGGTTTGGGCAGAACTCTGAAGGACCTAGGTATGTGGAGTTTGAACTGTACTTGGGTCCATGTATTGTACCACCCTGTGTGAACGCAAAAGATGAAGAGGAAACTGTAGAGAAACAGAATAGAGGTTGGTGACAGATGAGTTTGTAGAGGTAGAGAAGATTTTATAAAAATTTGACAACTGGATTAGGCACTACGGGGAAGTGATTCTCTACTTGGTCTATTCCCCTTTAAAAAAAAAAAAAATTCTGTGTGTCTTATCTCTACTGGGACTACCCCAGCCATCAATCCAGTGTCCTGTCCATCCTAAGTTCATAGGGAACCCGGTATCTGTGAGTTAATTTCCTCTACCTGTGATGGACATGCATCTAGAACAGCGAAATGTAACATTAGTAAGTTGCATTTATTTTGTTCTTCCCATGAGCCGAATCTGTGTTTTCTATATGGCTTATGATTCCTTACTATATGTCCCTTGGTCCCGTCTATGTGTTTAATAATGTGGCTTGTGTTTTCTGTTTAGGCGATCTATATGGACTATGTGTCCTACTACTCCTACAATCTCTGGCAAAATGCCCTTCCTTCCTACAAGTGTAACATATTATTGACCATTAGGGATATGGGGTTTGAACTGATGGGTCTTTCCTGTATGTGCCAGTATACTTACCGTCCTCAACCTCTCCACCTGTTGTTCTCTGCGCCTAACACTATTCTGGTGATGTTTAATAGCACACTATCTAAGATTAGCTACTGTGACCTTTCCAATTTTGCAAAGAAATCTGCACCCTGACACTCAATGCCTTATTGAGCCCGTCCATTTGCACAGAGACAGCCACCTCCCATTTGCCGAATTAGTGTTTACCAGTGGTCTTATCCAGATGGAGAGTTTTCTATTTCTGCAAAAGACAAAAACAAAAAGTTTAACAAGCTTCTAGGTCATGCGAAGTATTCATTCAATCCTTCTCATCCCGTATTATACATGGTCCATCAAACATTTCCGAGCTCATATTTACTAGGGGCATTACTAGGAACAAATACTTTTTATATGGTAACTGAAAGAAATACCCTGGGGTTACCTTGTCTCTGTCCGCTTTCCTGCTGGCAAATACTAATATGCGGACAGGTTTTTCTCCATGTCTGACGTAACTTTCTTGATTTTGTTTGTTAAAATGTTTTGGATTTTACTATATATGTACACGAATGATACCATACTTACCTGTTCCACTGGTCTCAGCCACTTCCCGACAGGCTACTGCTCTTCTTTTACCAGTTGGATACTCCTCTGGGTGCATGAGAAATGGCTGAAAACGATCAGGTCACCTTCTCCTCCTAAATAAAACTTCAACATTCATTAGTACATATATAGGTTACAGTCATATTTTTCATATTTTTATAATTTTCTATAGTATGTACGCTGGCCGTAACTGCTTCCACATCTACATAAGGCGGTGTACTTGCATTCTCTTTTTTTTTCTTCCTACTTATTTATTGTTGCTACAAGTTCAAACAGTTCTTATATTCCCATTCTTGTCTTATATGACTTTGGTTAAACATACCACCTGCAATACCTTAGGATCAAACTCACCAACCCCTCTTGCTGTCGCAGGTTTAAACAATTTGTATGTCTGACCCTTTGTTTTCGGGATTTTATCAGACATATTATAGAAACATAGAAACATGGAATTTGACGGCAGATAAGAACCACTTGGCCCATCTAGTCTGCCCCTTTTTTATTTTATCCTTTAGGCAATCTCATATTCTTATCCTTAAGTTCTGCAACACCTCTGGTTCAAAAACTACCTATCCCAGGAAATTATGCTTTATCCCCCACAGTCATTCATGTCCATTCATCACAAAAGGTCTCAGTGTGGGGACCATACTTCCCCCACATTACCAACCGAGCTAACCCCCTGGGTCTCAATTCTGCTGTCTGAACCCTGACTGACTGAGGAACGTCCCTGTGTTGTGCACTTGGCTCCCATTGTGGACCCTTTTAACACGGGAAAACTTCCTAAAATGCTCCAAACACAGTAGTCTAACGGTGGAAGTTCTCAAAGTTCTTCCACTAACTTCTTCTGCTCCAAGTACCACGGAACCGCCCTTTTTAGCAGACACGTGTAGCCAATGCAGGCCCCACTTCGGCCTATATCCCCTGGGCCTTTAGGAGTAATTTACCGTACCCAGTGAATATCTGCCTAAAAGACAATGTTTACACAAATCACGCTTGCATGTGCTCTACACAACGCGTATGATGATGAGATTTATGCACAAATATGCAAAACTTCGTATCACGTTGCGCCACGTATTGCTCACACAACCGTGCGGTCCAATCGTACCGCTTATAGACACTTGCTATCTATAAGTTGTAAGATCACTGGAGTCTTCACACTGTGCTCCAAAACAGCCGGAGTGTAATACCAAGAAAACAACACCTTTAAAAAACGTTATCACACTCCGTTGCACGTATTCACCTAGACCGTGCTCACCAAGTTCACCGAGTTTCACCGAGTTCACCAAGCGGGGTTCAATACATTCACACCTTTTTCAGCCCACACTAACACTCTAGTTTTCTGATCAGAAAAATATCCTTTCCTGTTAACTGATAGCTTTCCCCAGAGGTAATACAGTAGAAAAGGCTTTATTTAAACTAAATTTTGGAAACCGAGCAATTTGTGCTATTGTAGCGTGGCTACTGTTCCGCCCCTAAACTAAACAATGCTATTGTGTAATTTGTACTTAGCGGTCGTACCCTTACGCACGTTGCGTAAACACGCGACCGAGCGTGTCCCTTACGCTGCGTACGCAGTCTTGTACTTTGTCCGAGACACGTGTACAAAAACCGTACGTCCGCAATAGCACAAATCACACAATTCTATCAATGTGAGCAATATTAACTATAATCGCTTACTTAACACAACACACAGTTTCTTCTGTATAAACCTTTACTACTAGGCCAGGCTGTGTGTGTGTCTTACACTTACTTCCTTAAATATTTTTTTTTATTTTTTTTTAACTATATAGCACCAAATATCTCTGATTTTCACATAGTTCTAAATGAATCTAGCAATAATCAATAATTCAAATGGCATGATTCAGATTGGATAGCCATCTTGCAGAACATACACTGATATAAATATACACATAATTATAATAATATTATATATAATATATATTTATATAATATATATCACTTGACTCTCATAGAACCCCCACACAGTACACACATACTGAAATGAATGCATTTCCTTTAAAGTCTCTAATTTGCATATCAATGCTGTGTGCCTGTTCAAGAGGGTTGTTCACTGCTAAGAAAAAGCAGTTACATAGGTTAATTTGCATTTCAATGGCTATCTTATAGTAAGCAGAGTTAGCTAAATCTTAGAGGTAAAAGAAAAAAACTTTGTTTATATCTGTGTGTCGTTCTTACATCAAGTATTCATCTTACTATTAACTTTCATTAAGCCCCATCTGAAACTATTTGTAATTGGCTATGGCATGGGTTAAATAAATGCATTGGTAACTCATAAATGGTGATTGATTGTGACCAGGGAGAGCTGATTATTGCAGGCAATGAAAATCAGCCATTTAGAAAAATGACCTTCCCAACATGGTCGCAGCGACCTCCCCCTTCCACATCCATGAGGGTTACACAAAATGCTGGACAGGCCATGTGGTTAGTCCAACATGGAGGACAGACCATGCAGCTTCCTTTGTCACAAAGAAATCACACACCATGCAAGCCCCTGAAGTTATTTTAGGCCTGAGTTAAAAAAAACACTATATCAAGGCTATTGCAGCAATTTTTAAATGTACTTTTAACCCTACTTAACAGATAAGCAATCCAATCTGAATCAAACACAATATGACTCATTTGAACCTTGTTTTGCAACAATAAAAATACATATGATTTTTTCATCAGCTTCTGCGTCCATTGGAGCTGGTCAATTTGAGCCGCGTTTGTAATGTACAGTGCATTATTAAGAACGTGATATCGCGGACCAGAGCCCCCATCTATGAATGCCATTTTTAGATTTCTCACAAATATTTAAAATGCCCGCTCTAATATATATTGTAAATGCCTGCACATCTTATTACCAAATCCCATAAATGTGCGCTGTACATCGCACAACACTGCATCCCATAAGAGAAAACAATACACCCACACATTATCGGAGTTCCAAAGCTCATTGATATATATATTTGTTATTTAAAAGGATATGGATTCATTATATATTACAAAGTACAGTATACCTATAGTTACAACTCATACAGTAAGCAGTTAATACATAGTTACATACAATTACATACAATTTCAGTTACATGCCAGCGATACAATTACCATTCCCTCCAATGTAGCTTATGTCTCCCTCTCTCTGTAAATAAATACAGGAACTGATCTGCCAGCAAGTCCTCCATCTCCCTCTCAGACCAAAATCAACTGACTCTGAGCCCACAAGAGACAGGAACTACCTTCCTGTGTGACTAGTTCCTGGGGGAGGGGTCTCTCTCTCTCTCTCTCATTTATGATTGAGTCACTATTCTCTTTGTATATGCTGATCAGGTTTCATCCCTGAAGACTGCCAAAGGGGCTGGCCAGAGTTCCCTGTTCACTGTATCATTCTATGTTCAACAAAGTGATTTTAGCTTTTATACATTCAATCATAACTATCTGCTGCTATGTCCTACAACTTAATAACAAGTATCAAATTAATCTACACATTAAGCTGGTTGTTTTAATAGTAAATATGACCGGTGTATCTGGTTTCGTTCAAATAATACACATTCATGACATTACTTCAATATATATATAATTCTAAATCATCAAGAGCTCTGGCGCTTGATATTATTATAATTATGTACTGTATGAAATAAGTGTTGAATCCATCTCTGTGGCATGTCCGTGTAAATGCGTGTGTTACCATATATTGCTGTGCTCGCTGTGCATATTTGCAAGTATAGCGACTTAAATGTGTGTAGTTTGTATGTTCTCTTTATGTAATATTTTTTACTTTGACACCCTACAACTGAGGCTTCCTCTCGTCAGCTCCAGCCCTCAGTTGTGACAGCAACATTCCCATAATTGGTGAACTTCTATGGAATATTTATGACCGAAAGATTTACACAAAGTGCCGGCTAAGTAGTTGCTCCATTTTATTCTATTGTGCACGTTTGGTGAGGGGTGAAGGAGACCTCAAAGGAGACTTCTGCTTTATTGGCGGCTTTACTGCGCACTAAGTGTTTCTATACACATTTTATCTTACTGTGATTATTTTCTTCTTCATTAGAAATCATATTGTGCTGCATAAACTAACATGTTTAAACTAAGAAAATCGTAAGTCTACATTTGACTATGTATTTAGGGAGGAAGGAAACACTACAGTACTTTTGGACAAAACTTAGAAAGTCTGATGAAAAAATTAGGAGTACTCCTTAGGGAAAGCCAGATTTGGTGGGAAATGGTGACCCTTGAGAGGTACCTCTCACACCAAATCATCCCTAAAGGGTTGAAAATGCAGAAGAGTGCCACCTTTACATCATACAATGAGGAGTTTAATTCAAAATGGAACAGAATACTGAAAACCTGTTCCTTATCTCTGATTAATCTGATCATTGAGGATAGAAAGCAGAAATTGGGAAAATTTATGACAGAGATTACTAACTACAGGACTCTTATCCACCCATTTACAGATTTACAAGAAAATTAAGATTTAGAAAAAAGGATAGAGAAAAATCTAAAACAAAGAATGAGAAAATATTAATAGATAGGAAAGTACAGATATTAAATAGGGATAAGAAATTGGAAGCCAGTCAAGACCATGAGTCCAATATAGAGGATGGGGAAGACCAGAACCTTGATGAGTGTATTTTGCCCCCACCAGTTACACCCATCTGGACTAAAAATAAGTGGGTTCCTCCACATATTAATAATAAAAGGAAGAGAGAATTTGATGTAAGGCCCCAGTGGCGCCAGATTCACCATAAGAATAATTATACTGACACCAGATTGAGACCCCTTAAATATGGAGGTGAAGTAAGGAGAGAAGTTGATGGGAGAGATAGGGGGGAATGGAGACAAAACCAATCAAGATATGCATATGACAGAAGGGAGAGATATGGAAACTCACCAATAGGAGAAAGATGGAGGGGTAGGAGAAACTATACCTCTAACAAAATAGAGATGTAGATAGGTATAAACCATTAGAAGATCAACCCGAATCCCCCTTTTTTTTATTCAAAGAGAGGAAACAAAGATTTTTAAGATAAGGAAAAGGGGTAAAAGAGGAGGAAAAAAATACTAAGAAAAATAAACAAAACAATAAAAGAAGGAAACATAGGAAAGGGAGTAGGGCTAATGAATTCATAATCAATAGAGAACAACAAGGCAAAGTAAAAATCTTTAATCTTACAGGCCTGAAGTATGCTCCAGCTCTTCCCCTCAAAAAATTTACTACGTTTGTAGATTTAAATAAATATATCAGAAAATTAAGTATTAAAAAGTTTCTTCTCTCAAAAGATGAGGGTCAAACATTGGAGAGTCCATCTATAACTAATACCCCCTTCAAACCTAAGTCTAAATTTTTTTGGAACTTTTTTGAAACTAGTCTCCGATGAGATACTGGAGTTCGAGACAAAAGTATCAAAACCAAATCTAACTTTCAGAGAGCGTAAGGCATTGAAGATTCTTAGAGAAAACGAAGATGTAGGTATTAAACCGGCAGATAAGGGGGGGGGGGGGTTGTTATAATGACCAGGCTTGATTATTAGCGAGAAGTATTAAAGCAACTAGAGGATGGGAATACTTATAGGGAATTAAAAACAGATCCAACTACGAAAACACAAGACAACCTTGAGAAATTAGTAGAGGAGTATTACGCAAAGGATAAATTGTAGGACAAGGAGAAGAAATTCCTTCTCATTAATGAACCAGTCATCCCAGTCCTATATATCCTGCCAAAGGTCCATAAGGATCTGGGATCAGGTAAATAACCTCGAATCTTTCGGAATTCATAGATTTTTTTCTTGCAACCATTGGTGGTCAAAAATAGGGCACATTTAAAGGACACCAGTGACTTTTTAAACACAGTTAAGGAAATTCAATGGGAAGAGGGCTGGATATTGGTTACAGCGGATGTCCGCTCTCTTTATACCATCATAGAACATTCTGCAGGTATCGAAGCTCTTTCCACAGTCCTTAACAATAGTGGTTTAGAGAAAGACTTACAGGAATTCATTCTGAAAGGGGTTAAGTTCATTTTAGAAAATAACTACTTTTCTTTTAATAACAATTTTTACCTTCAAAACATCGGCACGGCTAAGTGCACCAGGTTTGCTCCGAGTTATGCCAACATCTTCATGGGACAGTGGGAAGAGGAGACTATATGGAACCACTGTCCTTTCAGAACGAACCTGTGTCATGGAAGAGATATAGCGATGATGTATTTTTTTATTTGGAAAGGGGATAGGGATCTTTTAAAATATTTTTTAAAATATTTAAATATGGATACTCTCAATATTCTGTTTACATTTGAATTTAGTATAATCAATTTTTTAGACATTACTGTTTTTATAGAAGAAAACGCGATTCACACCAGGAATTTTACAAAACCTACTGATTCGGGAACGTATTTAGGGGCAACCAGTTGCCATCACCCGAATTGGTTAGGATCCATCCCAGAAGGCCAATTCAGGCATCTTAGACGCAATTGCACTAAACCTAAAAATTATGAAGTACAGGCAGAGGAAATGTAAGACAAGTTTATAGCATCTGGGTACCTCATAGATTAGGTAAAAAAATGCAAGGGATAAAGTAGCCCACCTAGATAGGGAAGAATTTTTACAAAAAAGGGACTGAAAAGAGGGCAGAGGCCTATTTTGATTGGGCATTTGTAACATCATATAACTGTCAGTATAGGAATATAGAAAAAAAATTAACTAAACATTGGGAAATCCCGATAAAGGATCCAGTGATAGGAGGTTTATTGCCTATAAAACCCAAATGTATCTTCAAAAGAGCACCAAGTCTCAAATCAACTCTAGTTAAAAGTATCCAACAACCAAAAAGGCCCATGTGTACTATTAAATCTAAAGGTTTCTTCCAATGCAGGTTATGTCTGGGGTGTAGAGGTATATAGGCAGGGATCAGTAAAATTACTGATGTTTCTCTCAATAACCACGATTGGAAAATAAAGGATTTTATAACATGTAACATCTCCAATGTAGTCTATGCAATAGAATGCACATGCGGGCTATGGTATATAGGACGCACCTCTAGACAGTGGCGTAACTATTGCCCCCGCAGTCCTCGCGGTGGCTTGGGGGCGAGGGGCTGCGGGGGCGCCACTGACTTAGAACAGATTGACATGCGGACGAGCGTCCACATGTCAATCTGCGGTCTCCTTCCCTCCGCTGCTGTAAGGAGGGACACGGAGCGCACAGCGCGCGCCTCTCCAGTGTCCCTCCTGGCTCTCCGGCCGGTGTAATAGAGGGAGTGCCGTTCGTGAGCTCTGATTGGCTCACGAACCGGCACTTCCTTTATTAGACCCGCAGGAGAGCCAGGAAGGACACGCGAGAGGCGCGCGCTGTGCCCTCCGTGTCCCTCCAACACAAAGGAGCGGCGGTGGGGGGGATGGGGGAAATATCTGGCACTGGGGGCATGTACCTGGCGGCACTGTGGGGGAATATCTGGCACTGGGGGCATGTACCTGGCGGCACTGTGGGGAAATATCTGGCACTGGGGGCATGTACCTGGCGGCACTGTGGGGGAATATCTGGCACTGGGGGCATGTACCTGGCGGCACTGTGGGTGAATATCTGGCACTGGGGTCATGTACCTGGCGGCACTGTGGGGGAATATCTGGCACTGGGGGCATATACCTGGCACTGTGTGGAGGAATATCTGGCACTGGGGGCATATACCGGGCACTGTGGGGGAATGTCTGGCACTGGGGGGAGCAGGCACTGAGGGGGCTTATGTGGCACTGTGGGGGAATATCTGGCACTGGGGGCATATACCTGGCACTGTGGGGGAATATCTGGCACTGGGGGCATATACCTGGCACTGTGGGGGAATATCTGGCACTGGGGGGAGCAGGCACTGAGGGGGCATATGTGACACTGTGGGGTAATATCTGGCACTGGGGGCATATACCGGGCACTGTGGGGGAATATCTGGCACTGGGGGGAGCAGGCACTGAGGGGGCTTATGTGGCACTGTGGGGGAATATCTGGCACTGGGGGGGAATATCTGGCACTGGGGGGAGCAGGCACTGAGGGGGCATATGTGGCTCTGTGGGGGAATATCTGGCAGCGGGGGCAAATATCTGGCACTGGGGGGAGCAGGCACTGAGGGGGCATATGTGGCACTGTGGGGGAATATCTGGCAATGGGGACATATACCTGGCACTGTGGGGGAATATCTGGCACTGGGGGCATAGGTGGCACTGGGGGGGGGGTATATTTGGCACTGGGGGCATGTACCTGGCACTGTGGGGGAATATCTGGCACTGGGGGCATATGTGGCACTGGGAGCACGGCCCTACCAACAAGCACTACCCCCTAGCAACGAGCATGACACCCAGTGCATGAAACCCCTGTCAACGAGCATGACACCGAGAGCATGAAAATCCCTGGCACCGTGCATGGAACCAAGAGCATGAAACCCCTGGCAACGAGCAGGTAATTTAAAAGTAATTAGAAGCCTTACTGTAGAACTTAATGTGTAATGGGCATTACGGTGTGTGGCATAATGTATCACGGACATTGCGGTGTGTCATAATGTGTCAGGCATTACGGTGTGTTGTATACTATATCACGATCATTGTGGTATGTGGTATAATGTCTCGGGGTCATTGCGGTGTGTGTCATAATGTGTCACAGACATTGTATGTGCTATAATGTATCAGGGGCATTGCAGTGTGTAGAATAATGTATAACGGGCATTGCGATTCCTGTCATAATGTGTCACAGGCATTACGGTGTGTGGCATAATGTGTCGGGGGCATTACAGTGTGTGCATATTGTGTCATGTGCATTATTGTGTGTGGCATAATGTCTAAGGGCCATTGCAGTATGTGGCATAATGTATACTTTTCATTACTATAAGGAGGAAAAATGACAAATAATGTAAGGGGCATGAATCAGGATTATTTTTCTTTCCTGTGGTGGCTAACGTCTGGGCGTATAAGGTAGTCTTTTCCTGCGAAGCCACGCCCATTTCAACAAAGCCACACCCACTTTTTGGTGGGCGCGCGCATCTTTCTCCCTTTACTACTGCCAATTATGGGGGGGGGCGCCGAAGAATTTTTTGGCTTGGGGGAGAAAAAATTCTAGTTACGCCACTGCCTCTAGACCCCTAAAGGTACACATCAGCAGGCCCGGCGACAGGGGGGGTCAAAGGGGACAACCCTCCCGGGCCCCGAGCTTCAGGGGGGCCCCATCCAGGCCCGGCGCTACCTGCTCAGCGAAGTGCAGGGAGGCGCTGGGACGGAGAGGCGCTCCCCCTGCTCTGCATTCCTTCCCTGCTGCGCCGTCCTGTCCCCACTGCTGCTGCTGCTGCTGTGCCTGTATGACAGGCACTGGCAGCGGCGCTTGTAGCAGTAAAATCCTCCTCCCTCCGCTCCCCTCCTCTCACCTGTGTGACAGGACAGCGCTGTGTATGGGGCAAAAGGGGGCGGAGCTACACGGGACGGAAGGGGCGGGGCTAAACGGGACCGAAGGGGCGGAGCTACACAGACCAGGCTGCTATAGTGTACAGACTCAGAGGGAGACTGGCTTAGGTAAGTGAAGGGTGAGAGGGAAGTGTGTGTGTATTTTGTCTGTGTGTGTGTGTGGTATGTCTGTGTGCGTTTATGTGTGCTTTAAGGACGCTACTACTACAGGGGGGGCATTACATGTAACGTCGCTACTAATGGGGGGGCCATTACGTGTAACAACGCTACTAATGGGGGGGCCATTACGTGTAACAACGCTACTACTAGGGGGGTCATTACATATGAGGACGATACTACTACTTGGGGGGGCATTATGTATAGGATGCTACTATTACTTGGGGGGCATTACATATAACAATACTACTACTACTTGGGGGTCCTTACGTATAAGGACGCTCCTACTACTGGGGGTGCACTATGTATAAGGATGCTACTACTACTGGGGGGGCATTATGCATAGGGATGCTACTACTACTAGGGTGCATTACATATAAGGACGCTACTACTACTTGTGGGGCATTACGTATAAGATGAATAAGATTGTGCTACATTGTGGCGTAATTTTGAATGGGGGTACTATTGTGTGGCTATGCCCCTTACTTGTGAGACCACACCCCTTTTCCCGGTGCGCGCCAAAGGAATATGGGAGGGCGCAAATTTATAGTTTGCAGGGGGGCGCCGAACACCCTAGCACCGGCCCTGGCCCAATCACTTGCTTGGTCTGGTTGGTCTTCGCTTTGTTGCCTTCATTATGCTTGCGGCATGCCTCTCTGCCGCCCAGTCCCTGTCTGACGATCTGCTGCCGCTGCCGCTGAAGAGCTGGGCAGCAGAGCAGCAAACACAGGCTACACTGACTGTGTGAGTCAGGGCTCCTTATAGCAGCTGCCCGCAGCACTACCTCTGTCCAACCCTGCTCCCTACGTGCCTGGATGGCACCTTCACAGCCCGTCATACTGTATACTATGTCAAGGTACTGCCATATTATTCTATATAAATGTGTGTATGGTGAGTTCTATGTGTATATATATATATATATATATATATACAAAAAATGTCCCTGGCCCTCCGGACTTCCGTTCACCTTGCTCCGGTGCCCTCCCCTCAGATATGCATCTGTGTATATGGTCCTTGTATGCCGCCCATACAAGGACCATATATATATATGTGTGTGTATATATATGTATAAATTATAATATATATATACTGTATATTTTATATATATATATATATATATATATACAGTATATGTGTGTGTGTGTGTGTGTGTGTGTGTGTGTGTGTGTGTGTGTGTGTGTGTATATATATATAATTTTTTTACAGCGACTTTGTGCTTTATAAGGGGGGGGAGGAGTCAAGGCAGGGTGGGGGGCCCCGGAGAAATTGGTGTACCGGGCCCCAAGATTTCTCTTGCCGGCCCTGCATATCAGTGAACATCTAAGAAACATCAGGATTGGATCAACAACCTATTCACTGTCGGAGCATTTTAGGACACATCATCAAAGTAATACAAACGCAATTAAGCGATTTTGTGGTCTTAAACAAATAAAAGGGCATTGGAGACGAAAAGATATTCCAAGTCAGTTAGCCAGGGCAGAAATGAAGGAAATTTTTGATTTAGGCCCTTTAAAACCAGAAGGATTAAATTTAGATTTTGAAGTAAAATGGTTTTTATGATTTACTTGGTGAACTGTTTTTTTTTATGTGAAATTGAAGAATGTTTTTATGCTGATATTCATGTTTTGATATGATGATGTTTTTTTGTAACTTTTATAAGGAACATCTTTAGTGCAAAAGGGGTTTTTGAGCACATATGACGTCACCGGAAGTGACGTTACGCCCCTATTGAAAGGGAACTTATAATAACTCGTTTTTAATCAATGTGAATAAATGTGGAAGGAGAAAAGACGAATACTTTATTGAAGTTGTTTAAAATATACTGTAAGAAGGAGAAACTAAGAAAGACTTAATTAGAAAGTAATACGGAAGGCGGAAAGGACGTCACGATCCCGAGTACCCGATCGCGATTGGATGCCAGGTTGCTATGACAACCTTATACAGATAACCAGAAGTGATGTTGTGTCTTCCAGCGCCCGGCTGCGATTTCATGCCAGGTCATTATGGCAACCCGTACACATGGAAACGGGTATACGGAGTGAATACATTCACAGCAGGGGACCATGGGACAATTAGGATTATAATGTATAGGGTCCAGCTGTGTAGGTACGATTAGGATTGGCTAATGGACATTTAAATAGGATAAGTGTGCCCAGGATCAGTATTCTAACTTTGGACCTTGATAAAGACCCCAGCAGGGGTAGAAACGCGTTGGTGTGCCTGCGGCAGCGTTAGCTAGTGGAGTTGGGAACCATTTTTCAGCAGATTCGAACTAAGCCTGTGTGGTAGTGTCCGGATCTCCCAGATTGGATTTACATGCTGTTAGGAACTGTTTGGCCACAGTTCCAACATATTCGGTAATTACCCACTGTGCTTGTTGCTACAGGATTCTGTCAAAATCTGATCCTGATTTTATGTTATGTTGTTAAATATGTATTAAACGGTATTTCACTATATATACCTTTTATTGATTGTTTTACATGGCAACATTCCCATAATTGGTTAACTTCTTTGGAATATTTATGACAGAGATTTACACAAAGCGCCGGCTAAGTAGTTGCTCCATTTTTTTCTATTGTGCACGTTTGGTGAGGGGTGAAGGAAATGTCGAAGGAGACATCTGCTTTATTGGCGGCTTTACTGCGCACTAAATGTTGCTAAACACCTTTTATCTTAATGCAGGGGAGTAAACTTCTGGGATTAGGTCAGGTTTAACGTACGGCATTTCGCCTTATCTCTTGACCCCAATAGCCAAGTAAAGAAATTTTCACAAAAATGGTGAAGATACATTGCATCTCTAGATGTTGAAACAAAAAATGATATTTGTTATAATCCACTCACTTCTTTTGTCGAACCGTAATTGGACTCTTAATAGTTCTATTGAATGTTAAGCACCTATACACTCGAAGATGTAATCTGATACTACATGCCTTCTATAGCCCCCCCTCCCCCCCCCCCCCCCTCCCTCTTCATTGTCTTTGTCTGTTTCTCAGGTATTTTTGTTAATAAATAGATATGTCTTGGATAAGACATCATTTTCTTATTTTTTCTCTCCTTTCTCTTATCTTTCCTTAATACATGTAATGAAACAGCCTACTTCATAATATGATATATTAAGCAACTTTACCTATCATTACCATGTACAATTACCTACTTGTATAATTCAAACGATTACATGTATGCAATTTGAAGATTCTTCATATTACAAAGTCTTTATACCTCAGTCCTCATGGACTACTCTATGTTTGATTTACCTTTGTAAACCCGAATAATATATATGATTGTTTAAAAAATGAATAAAAATCTTTAAATCAAAACGTACGGCATTTCACCAAAAATGTATAATTTTCAATTGTCCCATAAGTCTATTATGCTCCGTTTCCCTTTTCTGCAATAGGTTTCTATTTAGGACGAAAGGGCATCTCTACTGCAGCCAACAAAGTAATTCACAGGCTTGCAGAAATGCACGCAGTCAAACCCTAACCCTCCCAGCTATACTTACCTTCGGAATTCTGGCGTCGGGATGTTGGCCTGTTCGGGATGAGGGTAAGATCCTGGCAGTCGGAATATCAATGCCAGAATCCCGACACCCATCAGAAAGCCGAAGTCAGAATCCCGAAAGGGTAAGGAGACAGATGCCAGAATCCCGACTGTAAGTATAGCGGGACGGTTAGGGCCAGTCAGAGGGAGATAAGGCTTAGGTGCCAACCAGGGGGGCATAGGCTGCAGGGGGGGGGGGATAGGGTTAGGCTGCGTGGAGGGGGGCTTAGCGTTAAGCACCACTGGGGGAGGTTAGGCACTAAGGAGGGAGGCTAAGGTTAGGCTGCAGGAAGGGAGGGTTAGGAGAGGATATCATACTTATCTCACGCCTATCGGGATTTTTAACATTGGGATGCCAGCGATGGTATTGTGACCACCGGCATTCCGGCCGCCGGTCACACATACCAAGCCCTATAGAATGTATACCATTGAAATAGGGTGGGAAACCTCTCTAAACTTATACTTGCATTTTTTCTGAGACCTAATTAACATTTTTTAACTGGCTAGTCACTGTTGTTTCATTCACATATATTTAAGTTGACACTGAAATTATATTAAGGAGTAAATTTACTAAAGAGCGGGTTTACACAAGTGGTGGTGTTGACGATAGCAGCCAAATAAGATTATGACTATCATTTTCAATATTGTCCTAGAAACCAGGTATTATAAATGAAATGTTTATTGCAATAAAGCCTATAATCATGAAAATGACAGTACTAGTTAAGCATATCTCCCAAGTGTCCCGATTTCAATTACAGTCTCCTATCAGAACCCATGTCCCTGCATGTGTGCTTTAACCCCTTACTACTACTGATGTCCCAGGGACAGCCGTGCAGTGCGCCCAGGAATCAGTATACTCCATTATGGAGGGGGCATGCTTAGCAGTAAAATGCATTACGCTGAACCAGTGCTGGTGATAACCGCGGGCGTTCGTCAGGCGATTTAACTCGCCCGGCCCCATCAGTCTTCCCCCCCACCCGATACCCCCCCTCCCACTCTAGTTTTAAAACACACCACCCAGGGTGTGTTTTTAAATTAAAAAACTTGCCACTGAAGGGGTTAATACTGTACATTGCCCCGATAATTACTTATTGCCGTTATATGCATATTATAGTTAATGCTAACTCTAAATTGCAAATGTAGATAAATATGTCCCTAACTCTGTGAAAACTGGTAAAAGGAACAAATATTTACTAATTAATGAGTGACTTGATGTTTTCAGAGCAATTCATATTAGATACTAAGGGGCATATTTATCACAATCCACATTTGTAATGCATGTGATAAAAATTTTTTTTTAAAATTGCACACTGAGCATGTGCAGCCATCGGCCAGTGCATGCAAAATAGTAGCCCATCTGGAGATGGTGAAATATCAGGCTAATCTTGGTAAATCAGCAGCTTCACAGCTCCAATACAAACATATGGGGGTTGCGGTCACGAATGGAGAGACCACAGCAGATATCTGCTGTGATCACTCCATAGTACAACTCAATATATGCGGGTACAGATGTCCATAAGATGCGACCACATCAAGCTAGGCTTTCCCTGAAATGGTTGCATCTGATGTGACCATGTCAGAAATGCCCTCCAACAGAGGCAGTTTTGGCTGGGCTGCTCCCTTCGATCCTCCGCAGCCCCCTCCTCCCTTCCTGACCACAGCATGAGGATCGCAGCTCGGACTGCAGGAAGACAGGCAACCTGCAGCGCGTCCTCACAGTGCTCAGGGCAGCCTCAGCTTCCTGCGCCTCCCTCTCTGTAGACTGTGCCTCTCAGCTCCCTGCAGCTGCTCCCCCCAGCACTCCCGCTCTCCCAGAGACCTGCAGTAGCACCCACCTTCTGCTACCATGCTGCTACTCTTCATACACTTCTTCCTATTGCAGGGCATTACAATAACTTTTATATAACATGGTTTAAATAAAATAAACTCACACACACACACATATATATATATATATATATATATATATATATATATATATTAGTGATGAGCGGGTTCGGTTTCCGAGAAACCGAACCCCCCCGAACTTTACCCTTTTTACACGGGTCCGAGCCATACTCGGATTCTCCCGTATGGCTCGGTTAACCCGAGCGCGCCCGAACGTCATCATCCCGCTGTCGGATTCTCGCAAGATTCGGATTCTATATAAGCAGCCGCGCGTCGCCGCCATTTTCACACGTGCATTGGAGATGATAGGGAGAGGACGTGGCTGGCGTCCTCTCCGTTTATTAATTGTAGAAGAGACAATTGATTGCAGTTGTTTATTACTAATTGTGGGGAGGATTGGGGAGCAGCTGTTAGGAGTACAGTGCAGAGTTTTGCTGATAGTGACCACCAGTTTTTATCCGTTCTCTGCCTGAAAAAAACGCTCCATACCATATCTGTGCTCAGTGTGCTGCATGATATATCTGTGCTGAGTGCTCACACTGCTTAATTGTGGGGACTGGGGAGCAGCTATAGCAGGAGTACAGTGCAGACTAGAATTTTGCTGACAGTGACCACCAGTATACGTTTGTCTGCCTGAAAAACACTCCATATCTGTGCTCACAGTGTGCTGCTTTATTGTGGGGACTGGGGACCACCAGTATAATTAATAATATTATATAGGACGGAGGAGTACAGTGCAGAGTGCACTGCTGTACCTACCTACCTCTATGTCGTCATCCATTAAGTATACTATCCATCTACATTCCTATACCTGTGGTGCATTTTAGTTTAGCAGTTTGCTGACAGTGTCCACCAGGTCCAGTATACTATATATAGCAGTACGGTAGGCCACTGCTGTACCTACCTCTGTGTCGTCACTCGTCATCCATTAAGTATACTATCCATCCATCTACATTGTATACCTGTGGTGCCTTTTTTTTAGACTAGTTTAGCAGTTTGCTGACAGTGTCCACCAGGTCCATTATACTGTATATAGCAGTACGGTAGGCCACTGCTGTACCTACCTCTGTGTCGTCACTGGTCATCCATTAAGTATACTATCCATCCATCTACATTGTATACCTGTGGTGCCTTTTTTTTAGACTAGTTTAGCAGTTTGCTGACAGTGTCCACCAGGTCCAGTATACTGTATATAGCAGTACGGTAGGCCACTGCTGTACCTACCTCTGTGTCGTCACTCGTCATCCATTAAGTATACTATCCATCCATCTACATTGTATACCTGTGGTGCCTTTTTTTTAGACTAGTTTAGCAGTTTGCTGACAGTGTCCACCAGGTCCAGTATACTGTATACAGCAGTACGGTAGGCCACTGCTGTACCTACCTCTGTGTCGTCACTCGTCATCCATTAAGTATACTATCCATCCATCTACATTGTATACCTGTGGTGCCTTTTTTTTAGACTAGTTTAGCAGTTTGCTGACAGTGTCCACCAGGTCCAGTATACTGTATATAGCAGTACGGTAGGCCACTGCTGTACCTACCTCTGTGTCGTCACTCGTCATCCATTAAGTATACTATCCATCCATCTACATTGTATACCTGTGGTGCCTTTTTTTTAGACTATTTTGGACTATTTTAGACTATTGATACCGGCATATAATTCCACACATTAAAATATGGAGAACAAAAATGTGGAGGTTAAAAAAATAGGGAAAGATCAAGATCCACTTCCACCTCGTGCTGAAGCTGCTGCCACTTTTCATGGCCGAGACGATGAAATTCCATCAACGTCGTCTGCCAAGGCCGATGCCCAATGTCATAGTAGAGAGCATGTAAAATCCAAAACACAAAAGTTCAGTAAAATGACCCAAAAATCAAAATTAAAAGCGTCTGAGGAGAAGCGTAAACTTGCCAATATGCCATTTACGACACGGAGTGGCAAGGAACGGCTGAGGCCCTGGCCTATGTTCATAGCTAGTGGTTCAGCTTCACATGAGGATGGAAGCACTCATCCTCTCGCTAGAAAAAAGAAAAGACTTAAGCTGGCAAAAGCACAGCAAAGAACTGTGCGTTCTTCAAAATCACAAATCCCCAAGGAGAGTCCAATTGTGTCGGTTGCGATGCCTGACCTTCCCAACACTGGACGGGAAGAGCTTGCGCCTTCCACCATTTGCACGCCCCCTGCAAGTGCTGGAAGGAGCACCCGCAGTCCAGTTCCTGATAGTCAAATTGAAGATGTCAGTGTTGAAGTACACCAGGATGAGGATATGGGTGTTGCTGGCGCTGGGGAGGAAATTGACAAGGAGGATTCTGATGGTGAGGTGGTTTGTTTAAGTCAGGCACCCGGGGAGACACCTGTTGTCTGTGGGAGGAATATGGCCATTGACATGCCTGGTCAAAATACAAAAAAAAAACAGCTCTTCGGTGTGGAATTATTTCAACACAAATGCGGACAACAGGTGTCAAGCCGTGTGTTGCCTTTGTCAAGCTGTAATAAGTAGGGGTAAGGACGTTAACCACCTCGGAACATCCTCCCTTATACGTCACCTGCAGCGCATTCATCATAAGTCAGTGACAAGTTCAAAAACTTTGGGTGACAGCGGAAGCAGTCCACTGACCACTAAATCCCTTCCTCTTGTAACCAAGCTCCTGCAAACCACACCACCAACTCCCTCAGTGTCAATTTCCTCCTTACCCAGGAAAGCCAATAGTCCTGCAGGCCATGTCACTGGCAAGTCTGACGAGTCCTCTCCTGCCTGGGATTCCTCCGATGCATCCTTGAGTGTAACGCCTACTGCTGCTGGCGCTGCTGTTGTTGCTGCTGGGAGTCGATCGTCATCCCAGAGGGGAAGTCGGAAGACCACTTGTACTACTTCCAGTAAGCAATTGACTGTACAACAGTCCTTTGCGAGGAAGATGAAATATCACAGCAGTCATCCTGCTGCAAAGCGGATAACTGAGGCCTTGGCAGCCTGGGCGGTGAGAAACGTGGTTCCGGTATCCATCGTTAATTCAGAGCCAACTATAGACTTGATTGAGGTACTGTGTCCCCGGTACCAAATACCATCTAGGTTCCATTTTTCTAGGCAGGCGATACCGAAAATGTACACAGATGTCAGAAAAAGAGTCACCAGTGTCCTAAAAAATGCAGTTGTACCCAATGTCCACTTAACCACGGACATGTGGACAAGTTGAGCAGGGCAGACTCAGGACTATATGACTGTGACAGCCCACTGGGTAGATGTATTGCCTCCCGCTGCAAGAACAGCAGCGGCGGCACCAGTAGCAGCATCTCGCAAACGCCAACTCGTTCCTAGGCAGGCTACGCTTTGTATCACCGCTTTCCAGAATAGGCACACAGCTGAAAACCTCTCACGGCAACTGAGGAAGATCATCGCAGAATGGCTTACCCCAATTGGACTCTCCTGGGGATTTGTGACATCGGACAATGCCAGCAATATTGTGCGTGCATTACATCTGGGAAAATTCCAGCACGTCCCATGTTTTGCACATACATTGAATTTGGTGGTGCAGAATTATTTAAAAAACGACAGGGGCGTGCAAGAGGTGCTGTCGGTGGCCCGAAGAATTGCGGCCCACTTTCGGCGTTCAGGCACCGCGTACAGAAGACTGGAGCACCACCAAAAATACCTGAACCTGCCCTGCCATCATCTGAAGCAAGAGGTGGTAACGAGGTGGAATTCAACCCTCTATATGCTTCAGAGGATGGAGGAGCAGCAAAAGGCCATTCAAGCCTATACATCTGGCCACGATATAGGCAAAGGAGGTGGAATGCACCTGTCTCAAGCGCAGTGGAGAATGATTTCAACTTTGTGCAAGGTTCTGCAACCCTTTGAACTTGCCACACGTGAAGTCAGTTCAGACACTGCCAGCCTGAGTCAGGTCATTCCCCTCATCAGGCTTTTGCAGAAGAAGCTGGAGACATTGAAGGAGGAGCTAAAACAGAGCGATTCCGCTAGGCATGTGGGACTTGTGGATGGAGCCCTTAATTTGCTTAACCAGGATTCACGGGTGGTCAATCTGTTGAAATCAGAGCACTACATTTTGGCCACCGTGCTCGATGCTAGATTTAAAACCTACGTTGTATCTCTCTTTCCGGCAGACACAAGTCTGCAGAGGTTCAAAGACCTGCTGGTGAGAAAATTGTCAAGTCAAGCGGAACGTGACCCGTCAACAGCTCCTCCTTCACATTCTCCCGCAACTGGGGGTGCGAGGAAAAGGCTAAGAATTCTGAGCCCACCCGCTGGCGGTGTTGCAGGGCAGTCTGGAGCGAGTGCTGACATCTGGTCCGGACTGAAGGACCTGCCAACGATTACTGACATGTCGTCTACTGTCACTGCATGATTCTCTCACCATTGAAAGAATGGAGTGACCGCATCCAAGTAGGCACGTCAGTACGTATACTGGCAGGAAAAAGAGGCAATTTGGAGGCCCTTGCACAAACTGGCTTTATTCTACCTAAGTTGCCCTCCCTCCAGTGTGTACTCCGAAAGAGTGTTTAGTGCAGCCGCTCACCTTGTCAGCAATCGGCGTACGAGGTTACTTCCAGAAAATGTGGAGAAGATGATGTTTATTAAAATGAATTATAATCAATTCCTCCGTGGAGACATTCACCAGCAGCAATTGCCTCCAGAAAGTACACGGGGACCTGAGATGGTGGATTCCAGTGGGGACGAATTAATAATCTATGAGGAGGGGGATGTACACAGTGAAAGGGGTGATGAATCGGACGATGATGATGAGGTGAACATCTTGCCTCTGTAGAGCCAGTTTGTGCAAAGAGAGATTGATTGCTTCTTTTTTGGTGGGGGCCCAAACCAACCAGTCATTTCAGTCACAGTCGTGTGACAGACCCGGTCACTGAAATGATGGGTTCGTTCAAGTGTGCATGTCCTGTTTATACAACATAAGGGTGGGTGGGAGGGCCCAAGGACAATTCCATCTTGCACCTCTTTTTTCTTTCATTTCTGTTTGCATTATGTGCTGTTTGGGGACTATTTTTTTCAAGTGCCATCCTGTCTGACACTGCAGTGCCACTCCTAGATGGGCCAGGTGTTTGTGTCGGCCACTTGGGTCGCTTAGCTTAGTCACACAGCTACCTCATTGCGCCTCTTTTTTTCTTTGCATCATGTGCTGTTTGGGGACTATTTTTTTGAAGTGCCATCCTGTCTGACACTGCAGTGCCACTCCTAGATGGGCCAGGTGTTTGTGTCGGCCACTTGGGTCGCTTAGCTTAGTCACACAGCTACCTCATTGCGCCTCTTTTTTTCTTTGCATCATGTGCTGTTTGGGGACTATTTTTTTTGAAGTGCCATCCTGTCTGACACTGCAGTGCCACTCCTAGATGGGCCAGGTGTTTGTGTCGGCCACTTGTGTCGCTTAGCTTAGTCACACAGCGACCTTGGTGCACCTCTTTTTTTCTTTGCATCATGTGCTGTTTGGGGACTATTTTTTTGAAGTGCCATCCTGTCTGACACTGCAGTGCCACTCCTAGATGGGCCAGGTGTTTGTGTCGGCCACTTGGGTCGCTTAGCTTAGTCACACAGCTACCTCATTGCGCCTCTTTTTTTCTTTGCATCATGTGCTGTTTGGGGACTATTTTTTTCAATTGCCATCGTGTCTGACACTGCAGTGCCACTCCTAGATGGGCCAGGTGTTTGTGTCGGCCACTTGTGTCGCTTAGCTTAGTCACACAGCTACCTCATTGCGCCTCTTTTTTTCTTTGCATCATGTGCTGTTTGGGGACTATTTTTTTGAAGTGCCATCCTGCCTGACACTGCAGTGCCACTCCTAGATGAGCAAGGTGTTTGTGTTGGCCACTTGTGTCGCTTAGCTTAGCCATCCAGCGACCTCAGTGCAAATTTTAGGACTAAAAATAATATTGTGAGGTGTGAGGTGTTCAGAATAGACTGAAAATGAGTGGAAATTATGGTTATTGAGGTTAATAATACTATGGGATCAAAATGACCCCCAAATTCTATGATTTAAGCTGTTTTTTAGGGTTTTTTGAAAAAAACACCCGAATCCAAAACACACCCGAATCCGACAAAAAATTTTCGGTGAGGTTTTGCCAAAACGCGTCCGAACCCAAAACACGGCCGCGGAACCGAACCCAAAACCCGAAAAATTTTCGGTGCACATCACTAATATATATATACACACAAACATACATACATACACACACACACACACATATACATACATACACACACACACACACGCTACCATTCAAAAGACTGAGGTCACCCAGACAATTTTGTGTTTTCCATGGAAACTCACTTTTATTTATCAAATGAGTTGCAAAATGAATAGAACATATAGTCAAGACATTGCCAAGGTTAGAAATATTGATTTTTATTTTTTTGAAATAATAATTTTGTCCTTCAGACTGCTTTCACCAAAGAATGCTCCCTTTGCAGCAATTACAACCTTGCAGACCTTTGGCATTGCAGCTGTTAATTTGATGAAGTAATCTGAAGAAATTTCACCTCACCCTTCCTGAAGCACCTCCCACAAGTTGGATTGGCTTGATGGGCACTTCTTGCATACCATACGGTCAAGCTGCTCCCACAACAGGTTGAGATCTGGTGACTGTGCTGGCCACTCCATTACAGACAGAATTCCAGCTGCCTGCTTCTTTCCTAAATAGTTCTTGCATAATTTGGAGGTGTGATTTGGGTCATTGTCCTGTTGAAGGAGGAAATTGGCTCCAGTCAAGTGCTGTCCACAGCGTATGGCATGGCATTGCAAAATGGAGTGATAGCCTTCCTTATTCAAAATCCCTTTTACCTTGTACAAATATCCCACTTTACCAGCACCAAAGCAGCCCCAGACCATCACATTACCTCCACCATGCTTGACAGATGGCGTCAGGCACTCTTCCAGCATCTTTTCACTTATTCTGCGTCTCACAATGTTCTTCTGTGTGATCCGAACACCTCAAACTTTGATTCGTGTGTCCATAACACTTTCTTCCAATCTTCCTCTGTCCAATGTCTGTGTTCTTTTGCCCATATTAATCTTTTCCTTTTATTGGCCAGTCTCAGATATGGCTTTTTCATTGTCACTCTGCCTAGAAAGCCATCATCCCGAAGTCGCCTCTTCACTGTAGACATTGACACTGGCGTTTTGTGGGTACCATTTAATGAAGCTGCCAGTTGAGGAACGGTGAGGCGTCTATTTCTCAAACCAGAGATTCTAATGTACTTGTCTTCTTGCTCAGTTGTGCACCGGGGCCTCCCACTTCTTTCTACTCTGGTTAAAGCCTGTTTGTACTGTTCTCTGAAGGGAGTAGTACACACCGTTGTAGGAAATGTTCAGTTTCTTGGCAATTTCTTGCATGGAATAGCCTCCATTTCTAAAAACAAGAATAGACTGTCGAGTTTCACATGAAAGTTCTCTTTTTCTTGCCATTTTGAGAGTATAATCGAACCCACAAATGTAATGCTCCAGATACTCAACTTGTTATGATTCCCGTACTCCAGACCAGAGGTGATCTTATGGCAGAGGTCTGAGTACTGGGAAGATATGCTGGTTGTGGGAGCAGGAGAGCCTAGTAACCCCTGGCGCCCTAACTCCGTTGTCTCGCCCGTGTTATCAGAAATCCCCTGCGAGACTATGGTTGCTTGAGCCCATGGCAGCCGCGTTCGAAGGGCGGATTATGTCTGCCCAACCCCGATGCCCCCGCAGGTCTTAATGGGAGACAAAGGGAAATCCGAGACAGGGTGATAACAAGGGGCCCTCTGACTAAGCAACCAGGCCAGGGGTTACAAGCTAACTAACTTAAACCAAAGGTATGTGCGGACTAGCCGCCAGGGAAAAGGACAACCAAAGATCCACTGATCCGTTACTCCTATCCAGCACCGCTGGATACCAGAGTGGATCTGTGGGAGCGGAATCCTCCGCAAAAGCTCCAGAACACAAATAAACTAAATAATAAACAGTAAGCGGACAAGCCGCAACACACGGCTGCGCCGCGACTCACGAACACCACAGGATGTTAAAGGTGCTCGGTCAGACTCCAGGAATAGATGACAAACTTCCGAGTACAGGATCACTGAGCACAGGAACAACCGGATTGAGCAGGACTGGAAACTCTCTGTAGCTGACACAGGCAAACAGGAAGCTATCACCGGCGTCTGTAAGAAGTCCTGAGAGTGCCTTTATTCAGGAACCCTCCAATCAGGATCCAGACAAGGTAATCTCAGGTAATGCCGTGCAGCTTGCATGCTGCACGGCCAGCACACCAAAATATAATTAGAACAGACCCAGCAACGGGGAACGCGGCCGAACGTGGCGTCCCCGTTGCTAAGGTCAGAGCGGCTCCGTGCGCCCGGCGTCTAGCGTTGCCAGGGAGCCGGCGGCTGTACGCGCACGGCGTCCCTGGTTGCTAGGCGCCGGGCCGCACCGACGAGCGGACCCCGGCGCCTAACAGTACCCCCCCCTTGAGGAGGGGTCAAGAAACCCCTAAAGCCAGGTTTCTGAGGAAATTCTCGAAAAAATGCCCTTTTGAGCCTCGGGGCATGAAGATCCTCATCCAGGACCCAAGACCTTTCCTCTGGCCCATAACCTCTCCAATGTACCAAAAAATAAAGCCGACCCAGGGACAACTTGGAATCGAGAACCTTCTCCACCAAGAACTCCTGCTGACCCTGTACATTTATTGGTGATCTCCCCTGAGATATTTTACGAGGAAATCTACTAGACGAAACATATGGTTTCAGCAATGAGCAATGGAAGGTATTTCCGATCCGCAAAGTTTTTGGTAAACGTAACCGGAAAGCAACTGGATTGACTTTTTTGATAATGTGAAATGGTCCAATAAATCTAGGACCCAATCTGGCTGAGGTTTGTCGAAGTTTAATGTTGCGAGTCGACAACCACACCCTGTCTCCTACTTTAAAAGTGCACGGCCGCCGGAGCCTGTCAGAAATTTTTTTTTCCCGGAATGCTGCTTTTCTGAGAGCCAGGTGCACTTTTCTCCAAATAAGTTTAAGATGAGAGGTCAGGGCCAGAGAGGAGACAGAGGAATGTTGAAAAAATGAATTAGCTCTGGGGTGAAAACCAAAAACTGCAAAAAATGGAGACACATTGGTGGAGGAATGACAGGCATTATTATAAGCAAACTCCGCCAATGGAAGAAACTCAGACCAGTCATTTTGGAGTTTGGCCGAGTACAAATATTGTTTTAGAGATTGGTTAACTCGCTCAGTCTGCCCATTGGACTGGGGATGATAGCCGGACGTTAAAGATAATTTCATCTTTAACGAAGCACAAAAAGACTTCCAAAATTGTGCAATGAATTGTGGACCCCGATCAGAAACAATATCAGTGGGTAAGCCATGGAGTCTGAAAACATGGCGGAGGAACAAGACTGCCAATCCCTGGGCAGATGGCAATCGGGGAAGAGCAATGAAATGGGCCATTTTGCTAAAACGGTCCACTACCACCCATATGACTCGGCATCCGGCTGACAGAGGGAGGTCCACCACAAAATCCATGGAGATATGCGACCATGGCCTAAGAGGAACATTCAAGGGCATAAGTTGACCTATAGGCAAAGAACGGGGAACTTTATGCTGTGCACAGACCTGACACGAAAAAACAAACTCTTTAATGTCTTTGGAAAGACCAGGCCACCATACTGAGCGGGAGACTAATTCCAAAGTCTTAGCGATTCCCGGATGCCCGGCAACTTTGCTATCATGAAACTCCGTCAAAACAGTTGCTCTCAAAAACTCAGGGACAAAAAGACGACCAGCAGGAGTATTTCCAGGAGCTTGATGTTGAAGCAGCTTTAACTGGGTAAATACATCCTGTGTGAGGCCTGCCCGAATGACTGAAGACGGAAGTTTGGGAGTAACAGGACTGTTGTCTTGAACTGGAAGAAAACTGCGTGACAGGGCATCTGCCTTAGTATTCTTGGAACCTGGCCTGAAGGTGATAATAAATTTGAAACGAGTAAAAAATAAAGCCCAACGAGCCTGCCGGGCATTCAGTCGTTTAGCTGATTCAATGTATTGAAGATTTTTGTGATCAGTCAAAACTGAAATGGTATGAGTCGCTCCTTCAAGCCAATGCCTCCACTCCTCGAAAGCCCATTTAATAGCCAGCAATTCCCGGTTACCAACATCGTAGTTGGATTCTGCAGATGAGAATTTCCTGGACATAAAGGCACAAGGATGTAATTCAAGGGAATCCGGATCCTTCTGAGAAAGGATAGCCCCTACTCCAACCTCCGAGGCATCAACCTCAACCATGAAAGGCAATTCTGGGTTGGGATGTCTAAGGACAGGGGCTGAGACAAAGGCTTGTTTCAAGGCCTGAAAAGATAACTCAGCTTCACGTGACCAATTGGTAGGATCTGCTCCCTTCTTAGTCAGTGCCACAATGGGAGCAACTAGGTCAGAGAAAGAGTGAATAAATCTTCTATAGTAGTTCGCAAACCCTAAAAAGCGCTGAATTGCTTTTAAGTTGGTGGGTTGCGCCCAACTAAGGATGGCTTGGAGCTTCTTTGGTTCCATACGGAATCCCCGAGGGGAAATAATGTACCCTAAAAAGGATACCTCCGTGACATGAAATTCACACTTCTCCAGCTTGGCATATAGGTGATTTTCACGTAATTTCTTTAGAACCTGACGCACCTGGGTAACATGTTGTTCTACAGAGTCAGAATATATCAAAATATCGTCTAAGTAGACTACAACGAATCTTCCAAGAAATTCACGGAGCACATCGTTAATGAGATCCTGGAAAACTGCCGGAGCGTTAGACAGGCCAAATGGCATAACCAGAAACTCATAGTGGCCTGACTGAGTACTGAATGCCGTTTTCCACTCATCCCCTGACTTGATTCTGATGAGGTTATATGCTCCTCTCAGGTCAATCTTAGAAAAAATCACAGCCGAACGTAGCTGATCAAAGAGGACAGAGATCAGCGGCAGAGGGTAAGTATTCTTTACTGAGATTTTATTCAAAGCTCTAAAGTCAATGCAGGGTCTGAGTGAACCATCCGTCTTCTCTACGAAGAAGAAACCTGCACTTAAAGGGGATTTAGATGGCCTGATAAATCCTTTCCCAAGGCTTTCTTTCACATACTCATTCATGGCCACAGTTTCAGGACCAGACAATGCATATAACCTTCCTTTAGGCAACGTGGCACCAGGAATTAGCTCAATGGCACAATCATAAGGCCTATGGGGAGGCAGAATATCCGCATTGCCCTTGGAAAATACATCAACAAAATCCTGGTATTCCCCAGGAATGGGTGCGGGAACGGCGGCAGCTACTCGGATAGGAAGCGTAATACATTCTTTATTACAGATGGTACCCCATTGTAAGATCTCCCCCGACTGCCAATCAATGATGGGATTATGAAAGGCCAGCCAAGGGTGACCCAGAACCACAGGAACTGCTGGACAATGGGTAAGGAAAAACTCAATCTTTTCAGAATGCAGAGCTCCTACCGAGAGTAAAACAGGAGGTGTGCATAGAGAAATAACCCCATTGGACAAGGGACTCCCATCTAAACCATGCATGGTGACACACCTACCCAAGGTTAACTGAGGAATACCTAAGGCCTTGGCCCATGTTAAATCCATAAAGTTCCCTGCAGCTCCACTGTCCACAAAAGCAGAGACCGAGGAACAGAGGCTGCCAAAGGAAACTTTAGCAGGAACTAACAGTGAATTATTTGAGGAGATAAGCTGCAGACCAAAGTGAACCCCCTCACAACTCACTTGGTCAGGAAGTTTCCCGACTTGTTCGGACAACTACGGGCAAAATGTCCCTTACCTCCACAGTATAAACAAAGACCAGAATTTTGCCTCCTGGTTCTTTCTTCAGGAGACAATTTGGAAAGACCTATCTGCATAGGCTCCTCCATGTCTACAGGAATGGAAAGAACACAAGGAGTAGACCCGACAGATGCCCCTTTTTCAGCCCTCCACTCTCTGAGCCGACGATCTATCTTAATAGAGAGCTCCATGAGTTTATCGAGAGTCTCAGGAGCGGGATACTGAAGGAGACTGTCTTTTATAGATTCAGATAAGCCGAGGCGAAACTGACTGCGTAGGGCTGGGTCATTCCATCCACAGTCGTTCGACCAACGGCGAAACTCCGTACAATAACTCTCTGCGGGATTCCTACCCTGTCTAAGAGCACGCAACTGACTCTCAGCGGACGCCTCTCTATCAGGGTCGTCATACAATAGCCCTAAAGATTTTAAAAAGGCGTCTACAGACGATAAGGCCGGATCGTCTGTCTTTAAACCAAAAGCCCAGGTCTGAGGATCCCCCTGAAGCAGAGAAATAATAATTCCAACCCGCTGAGCCTCCGTACCTGAGGAGACTGGTCTTAAACGAAAATAAAGTTTACAAGACTCTTTAAAATTAAAAAACTGTTTTCTATCCCCAGAAAAACGGTCAGGCAGATGCATTTTTGGTTCAGGGATGACCCTCGGGGAAGTCCGTAACAGATCTTCCTGTGACCTCACCCGGAGGGACAGATCCTGAACCATCTGAGTAAGTTCTTGAATCTGACTAACTAGAAGCTGGCCAGGATTTGGCCCAACACCGGCGGGATTCATGAGGCCGACAAAATCTCCCAACTGAATAAGTGAAAAAAAAGATTAACTCCTGTTAATTTAAAAAAAATTTTTCTTTTGTCTGGCCGGTGATAATGTTATGATTCCCGTACTCCAGACCAGAGGTGATCTTATGGCAGAGGTCTGAGTACTGGGAAGATATGCTGGTTGTGGGAGCAGGAGAGCCTAGTAACCCCTGGCGCCCTAACTCCGTTGTCTCGCCCGTGTTATCAGAAATCCCCTGCGAGACTATGGTTGCTTGAGCCCATGGCAGCCGCGTTCGAAGGGCGGATTATGTCTGCCCAACCCCGATGCCCCCGCAGGTCTTAATGGGAGACAAAGGGAAATCCGAGACAGGGTGATAACAAGGGGCCCTCTGACTAAGCAACCAGGCCAGGGGTTACAAGCTAACTAACTTAAACCAAAGGTATGTGCGGACTAGCCGCCAGGGAAAAGGACAACCAAAGATCCACTGATCCGTTACTCCTATCCAGCACCGCTGGATACCAGAGTGGATCTGTGGGAGCGGAATCCTCCGCAAAAGCTCCAGAACACAAATAAACTAAATAATAAACAGTAAGCGGACAAGCCGCAACACACGGCTGCGCCGCGACTCACGAACACCACAGGATGTTAAAGGTGCTCGGTCAGACTCCAGGAATAGATGACAAACTTCCGAGTACAGGATCACTGAGGACAGGAACAACCGGATTGAGCAGGACTGGAAACTCTCTGTAGCTGACACAGGCAAACAGGAAGCTATCACCGGCGTCTGTAAGAAGTCCTGAGAGTGCCTTTATTCAGGAACCCTCCAATCAGGATCCAGACAAGGTAATCTCAGGTAATGCCGTGCAGCTTGCATGCTGCACGGCCAGCACACCAAAATATAATTAGAACAGACCCAGCAACGGGGAACGCGGCCGAACGTGGCGTCCCCGTTGCTAAGGTCAGAGCGGCTCCGTGCGCCCGGCGTCTAGCGTTGCCAGGGAGCCGGCGGCTGTACGCGCACGGCGTCCCTGGTTGCTAGGCGCCGGGCCGCACCGACGAGCGGACCCCGGCGCCTAACACAACTAGCTCAAAGGAAGGCCAGTTTTATAGCTTCTTTAACGAGCAAATGCATTTTCAGCTGTGCTAACATAATCGCACAAGGGTTTTCAAATCATCCATTAGTCATCTACCGCAATTAGCAAACACAATGTACCATTAGAACACTGGAGTGATGGTTACTGGGAATGGGCCTCTATACGCCCTATGTAGATATGCCATTAAAAAACAGACGTTTGCAGCTAGTATAGTCATTTACCACAGTAACAATAGATAGAGTATATTTCTGATTAATTTAATATTATCTTCAGAGAAAAAAAACAGTGCTTTTCTTTATAAAAATAAATAAATAAATAACAGATTTAAGGTGGACTTACCATAGTTAAATCTCTTTCTACGCGGTACACTGGGTTACACAGGGAATACATCGGGGGTATAGAGTTGGATCTTGATGCAGAGGCACCAACAGGCTAAAGCCTTGACTGGTCCCAAGATGCATTGCATGGCCTCCTCTATAACTCCGCCTCCAGACACTGGAGATCAGTTTCATTAACCAGCCCAATGCAGTAGCAGGTAAAAGAGAAGGCAGATGTCAGGTCACATAAAACCACATTCTCACGACAGGAGAGGGGACCAGCGGCTAATGCCATACAAACCCAAAGAACCTAAGTGCGTCAGGGGTGGGCGCCCTGTGGAACCCAGTGTACCTCGCAGAAAGAGATTTAACGATAGTAAGTCTACTATAAATTTCCTTTTCTGCAGTGGGGTACACTGTGTTCCACAGGGAATACATCGGGGGATGTCCTAAAGCAGTTCCTTATAGGAGGGGACACACTGTAGCGGGCACAAGAACCCGGCGTCCAAAGGAAGCATCCTGGGAGGCGGAAGTATCAAAGGCATAAAACCTAATGAACATGTTCACGAAGGACCACGTAGCCGCCTTGCACAATTGTTCAGCGGACGCGCCTCAGAGGGCCGCCCAAGAAGGTCCAACAGACAGAGTAGAATGGGGCTTTGATCAGGGCCGGCGCTACCATTAGGCAGCTTTAGGCAGCTGCCTAGAGCGCCGGCCACTGGAGGGCGGCACTTAGCAGCACAACTAGGAATGAGTGGCCGCAACCCACAGCACCGATTTGTTTAACATTTTTTAATCAGAGGCAGAAGCCGCCCGCCCCTCGACAGAAGCAACCGCCCGCCCAGCGCCATCTGCAGCGCACTATGGATTCGGAGCCGGCGGCAGCAGCAGGAGCAGTGCCTCCCCGCCAGCAGCAGCCGCCCGCCCCTCCCCAGCAACAGCCGTCCCTCCTAATCAGCTGCTGTGCACTATGGAGCCGGCAGCAGCAGCAGTGTCTCCCCGCTAGCAGCAGCGCTAACCAGGCGGCACCATGAGCCGGAAAATGGTGGCAGCAGCGGGAGCAGTAACCCCTCCACAGCATCCTGGCCAGCGGTAAGATTCCGCCCCTTTAATGTGATTGTAGGGGCACCCGGAGTAGTGGATGCCTAGAGTCACACCCTGGGGAAGTGGTAGTGGGTAATGTGTGCTCGGGGGGGGGGGATTGGATTTATGAACAGTATGTATGGAGCCATTATGTATATGGATTTTTGTATGGAGACAGTGTATATATGTGCGTATGCATGGAGGCAGTGTATGGATGTATGTATGGAGGCAGTGTATGTGTGTATATATATATATATGTATATGTGTACGTACGGAGGCAGTATGCATGTATGAAGGCAGTGTATGGATGTATGTATGTACGTACATACGGAGGCAGTGTATGTATGTATGTATGGAGGCAGTATATGTACGTACGTACGTACGTACGTACGTACGTACGTACGTACGTAGTGTATGTATGTATGTATGTATGTATGGAGGCAGTATATGTTGTACGTACGTACATACGGAGGCAGTGTATGTATGTATGTATGGACTGGAGGCAGTGTATGGATGTATGTACGTACGTACGTACGTACGTACATACATACGTACGGAGGCAGTGTATGTACGTACGTACGTACGTACGTACGTACGTACGGAGGCAGTGTATGTATGTAGGCAGTGTATGTACGTACGTACGTACGTACGTACGTACGTACGTACGTACGGAGGCAGTGTATGTATGTATGGAAGCAGTGGATGGATGTAGGTACGTACGTACGTACGTACGTACGTACGTACGGAGGCAGTGTATGTACGTACGTACGTACGTACGTACGTACGTACGTACGTACGGAGGCAGTGTATATATGTATGGAGGCAGTGTATGGATGTACGTACGTACGTATGGATGTATTGTATATATGTCTGTATGTATGGATGTATATATGTATGTATGTACTGTGCATGCGTACGTGTATGGGTACACTACCTCCATACATATGTATGGAGGCAGTGTATGGATGTATATATGTGTGTATGTATGGATGCAGTGTATGGATGTATATATGTGTGTATGTATGGAGGCAGTGTATGGATGTACCTACGTACGTAGGCAGTGAATGGATGTACTGTATATATGTATGGAGGCAGTGTATGTATGTATGAATGAGAGAGTCAGTGTATGTATGTATGTATGTATGTATGTATGTATGTATGTATGTGAGTCAGTGAATGTATGTATGTATTTATTTATGTGAGTCAGTGTATGTATGAATGAGAGAGACAGTGTATGTATGTATGTATGTATGTATGTATGTATGTGAGTCAGTGAATGTATGTATGTATTTATTTATGTGAGTCAGTGTATGTATGTATGAGAGAGTCAGTGTATGTATGTATGTATGTATGTATGTATGAGAGAGGCAGTGTATGTATGAGAGAGTCACTGAATGTATGTATGAGAGGCAGTGTATGTATATACTGTATGTATGTATGTATGTATGTATGAGAGAGTTAGTGTATGTATGTATGTATGTATGTATGAGAGGCAGTGTATGTATATACTGTATGTATGTATGTATGTATGTATGAGTCAGTGTGTGTATGTATGTATGTATGAGAGAGGTAATGTACTGTATGTATGTATGTATGAGAGTCACTGAATGCATGTATGTATGTATGTATGTATGTATGTATGAGAGAGGCAGTGTATGTATGAGAGTCACTGAATGTATGTGAGAGGCAGTGTATCTATATACTGTATGTATGTATGTATGTATGTATGTATGAGAGAGTCAGTGTATGTATGTATGAGTTAGTGTATGTATGTATGTATGAGAGGCAGTGTATGTATATACTGTATGTATGTATGTATGTATGTATGTGTGTATGAGTCAGTGTATGTATGTATGTATGAGAGAGGTAATGTACTGTATGTATGAGAGTCACTGAATGCATGTATGTATGTATGTATGTATGTATGAGAGAGGCAGTGTATGTATGAGAGTCACTGAATGTATGTATGAGAGAGGCAGTGTATCTATATACTGTATGTATGTATGTATGTATGTATGTATGAGAGAGTCAGTGTATGTATGTATGTATGTATGTATGTATGTATGTATGAGAGGCAGTGTATGTATATACTGTATGTATGTATGTATGTATGTGAGAGTCAGTGTATGTATGTATGTATGTATGTATGAGAGAGTCAGTGTATGTATGTATGTATGTATGTATGTATGAGAGGCAGTGTATGTATATACTGTATGTATGTATGTATGTATGTATGTATGTATGTATGTATGTGAGAGGCAGTGTATGTATATACTGTATGTATGTATGTGAGTCAGTGTATGTATGTATGTATGTATGTATGAGAGAGGCAATGTACTGTATGTATGTATGTATGTATGTATGAGAGTCACTGAATGCATGTGAGAGTCAGTGTATGTATGTGAGCGTCACTGACCGTACGTACGTACGTACGAGAGAGGCAGTGTATGTATATATGTATGAGAGACAGAATTAAATAGAAAGAGAGATGTGTGTGTGGCAGAAATAAAGGGAGATAATATATATATGTAAAAGAGAGCGAGAACGAGAAAGACAGAGAAAAAGTAGAGAGATGTGAAGGAATGAGAGTATGAATGTATATATGAGAGAGGCAGTGTATGGATATGTATGTGTGTATGAGAGACGAATGAAACAGAAAGATAAGCAGCTGGGTAGGATGCCAGGATCTGGGAAGGGGGTGCCACTAAGTGTAGCCATCGTATAATTAAGGACGTCTTTGAGCGATACATCTGTGTTGCACTCAATGTAGTCAGATGGCTGGGAAATGTATAAGACGCCGCCTATGAACTTTCACCTTAGTGACTGGGAAAGCGAGTAACTGATGATGTTGTGGGGCAGTAGGCAGAAATTTTGCCTAGGGTGCCAAGAAACCTTGCCCTGGCCCTGGCTTTGATAGCAGCAGTAGCTGAAGCCCAGCCTGTGCATATTCTTGTGCAATCACCATTCTAATCCATCTGGCCAAGGTTTGCTTATTCGCAGGCCAGCCATGTTTGTCAAAACCAAAAAGTACAAAAAGAGTATCAGGCCTCCAGAGAGAGGCAGTCCTCTCCACATAAAAACAGAGAGCTCGTACCACATCCAAAGAGTGCTCTTGGAGAAAAAAAAACAGAAGAGATAAAAACCAGAACCACGATCTCTTGGTTAAGGTGAAAAGATGACACCACCTTAGGAAAATAACCAGGGCGAGTTCGGATAACTGCAGTCACGGTGAAAAATCATAAAGGGTGGACGAAAGGACAAAGCTCCTAATTCCGACACCCTCCTAGCAGAGGCAATAGCCAGCAGAAACACAACCTTAAGCGTAAGATATTTAAGGTCCACAGACGCAAGAGGTTCAACTGGAGACTCTTGTAGGGCATTCAAGACAACAGACAGATCCCATGGAGCCACAGGAGTGACATAGGGAGGCTGAATCCGTAAAACGCCTTGAGTGAAAGTATGAACGTCAGGAATAGATGCATTTTATCTCTGAAACCACACTGACCAGGCAGAAATATGAACCTTGAAGGAGGCCAAACCAAGAAAAGCCAAAAGTCTGGAAGTTCTGAAATTGTAAGCATCATAATTTTTAGCAGCACACCAGGTGAAGTAAGAATTCCAGACCCTGTAATAAATCTGTGCAGAAGCCGGTTTGCTGGCCTTCAGAATAGTTTGGATAACCACCTCGGAGAATCCTTTGGCCCTCAGGAGTGAAGCTTCAAGAGCCATGCAGTCAAAGCCAGTCTGGCCAGGTCCAGGTAGACACAATGGCCCTGAACGAGGAAGTCTGGGCATTGAGGAAGTAGAAGAGGACGCTCGATTGATAAACACTGCAGGTCTGAGAACCAATGCCATCTGGGCCATGCTGGAGCGACTAGAAGTAGTATTCCTCCTTCTTGCTTGAACTTCCATAGTACCCTGGGTAGGAGTGACACTGGAGGGAACACGCATGGCAGCCGAAAGTTCCATGAAATTGCCAGTGCGTCCATGAACGCTGCTTGAGGATCCCTTGTCCTTGATCCGAAGACCAGAACTTTGTGATTGTGTCGAGACGCCATCAGGTCTACATCTGGTAGGCTCAACTTGTCCACTAGGAGTTGAAAGACTTCCGAATGAAGACACCACTCTCCGGCGTGCATGTCCTGATGACTGAGGAAATCCGCTTCCCAGTTGAGGACTCTGGGAATGAATACTGACGATATTGCTGGCAGATGGTGTTCCGCCCAAAGAAGGATTTTTGACATTTCCATCATTGCCATGCGGCTTCGAGTGCCGCCTTGATGAATTATGGATACCACCGTGGTGGCGTTGCCTGATTGTACTTGAACAGGCCTGTCGTGTATCAGAGGCAAGGCAAGATTCAAAGAATTGAACACTGCACACAATTCCAGAATGTTTATGGGGAGGAGAGAGTCCTCCTGGGTCCACCGACCCTGGAGAGAGCGTTGATCTAGCACCGCTCCCCAACCACGCAGATTGGCGTCCGTAGTTAGTAGGACCCAGTTGGGGATCCAAAAGAGTCGGCCCCTGCTCAACCGATGGTCCTGTAGCCACCAGCTCTGTGGCAGAGGAACCTCCAGAGTTAAGGAGACCATTTGAGACCTGATCCGATGAGGCAGGCCATCCCATTTGGAAAGGATTAACGTCTGCAGTGGGTGGAAATGAAATGGAGCGTACTCTACCAAGTCGAAAGCAGATACCATGAGGCCTAGTACTTGCATCGCCGAGTGTATCGACACTCTTGGGAGAGACAGTAAGCATCTGATCCTGTCCTGAAGTTTCAGGACTTTCTCCGGAGACAAAGTCTTTGGCTGTGTGTGTCCAGCAGGGCCTCCAGGTGCACCATACTCCGAGCAGGGACCAGCGAGGACTTTTTCCAGTTGATGAGCCACCCGTGGGCTTGTAGGAATTGGACTGTCAGTTCCAGATGACTGAGGAGAACATCTTGGAAGTTTGCCAGGATCAGCAAGTCGTCCAGATACGGCAGGATCCTGATCCCTGATGGCGGAGAAAGGCCGTCATCATGGCCATGACCTTGGTGAAGATCTGATGTGCCGTGCCCAGTCCAAATGGCAGAGCCTGGAATTTATAATGTAGGTTGCCAATAGCAAACCGCAGATATTTTTGATGCGATATGGCAATAAGAATATGCAGGTAAGCATCCTGTATGTCCAGGATACCATACAGTCTTCGGGTTCCATGGCCAGTACAAGAGAGCACAGAGTTTCCATACGTAATTTGGACACTCTCACAAATTTGTTCAATGATTTGAGGTTGAGTATAGGCTGGAAGGACCCATTGGGTTTTGGAACTAGAATCAGGGTTGAACAGTATTCCCTGCCTCTCTGGGACAGAGGAACCGGCACTCCCACTTCTGTGTCCAGGAGGGATCGCACAACCAAGTGTAGAGCTTGCGCTTTCACCGTACCAAAGGGATAACAGTCAAGCAGAACTGGCAAGGGGTCTCTTGAAAGACTGCGTACCCGTGAGAGACAACTTCCCGCATCCAGGAGTCCAAAGTGGTCTTTAACCAGGCCTGGGCGAACTGCAGAAGTCTGCCTCCCACCCTGGGATCTCCCATTGGGAGGCTCGCCCTGTCATGCAGCAGGCTTGTCAGGTTTGGAAGCAGGCTGACGGGCGACCCAGGATTGTTTAGGTTTGGGCTTAGTGGTTTTGGAAGTACAAGCCTGTCTCAGGTACGCCTGACCGTTTGCTTTCCCTGGAGGTCAAAAGAAATGAAAAGTGGTACTCTTAGCCTTCGGTGCAGAAGGATTTGTACTTGGGAGAAACACAGTCTTAGCAGTCACCAAGTCAGTCACAATCTTATTCAGATCCTGACCAAATTGGAGGTACTCCCTTTTAAAGGGAGTACCTCCAAGGTCTTTTTGGGAGTCTAGGTCCACCTTTCAAGACCTCAACCACAGAATTCGGCGGGCCAGTATAGACGTAGTAGATGCCTTGGCCACCATTACACCTGCCTCAGAGGACGCCTTCTGAATATAGTTGGAGGCTGTGGTAATATGAGACAGATATTGTCTGGCAGTGTCAGAAATCTCCTGAGGCAGCTTATCTTCTAATGCCTGAACCCATGCTTCAATTCCTTTTGTGGCCCAGGAGGCTGCTATAGTGGGTCTATGTACAGCACCGGTAAGGGAGTAAATAGACTTAAGGCATCCCTCCACATGCTTATCTGCCGGTTCCTTCAGTGAGGTGACAGTGGTGACAGGCAGAGTAGATGACACCACAAGACGGGCAACATGAGAGTCCACCGGCGGTGGTTTCCCACTTGTTACTCAACTCCGCAGGGATAGGATAATGAGCTAGCATCTTTTTAGACAGGGAGATTTTTTCCTGGAGACGACCAGGATTCCGGACGTATGTCAATTAAATGGTCAGAATGTGGTAAGACTACTTTAGTAACCTTCTGACGTTTGAATTTATCAGGTTTCTTAGATGCAGTAGTGGGATCTACCGCATCACCAATTTGTAGAATCAGCTTAATAGCCTCTACTAGGTCAGGAACATCAACCTGAGTTGTAGGTTCCTTGTCAGAAGCGACTGTATCAGTGTCTGAGGGATCAGTATATTCCCATCCTCATCAGAAGAGTTATCTAAAATATTAGTGGATTGTGAGGAGGAAGCGGCCCGCTCAGATGACCCCAGAGGGGACTTTTGTCTAACCAAAGATTGATTTAATTGTTGTATCTGGGTAGACAGAGTGTCCGCCCAGAGCGGGGTTAACTAGAGACAATGTGTGGCTGCAATGGCACAGGAGGCCCCACGTAAGACGTGTTACAAGCATTTTGAGCATACTTGAGAACGCTGCCCAAGGTGGTCTCTCATTGGTCACATGTGCTGCGGGCTGACTGGGAGATGTATGGCACCCAGTACCTGAACCATCAGCTAAAACTTCCCCCTCAGGTAAATCCTTTGTGCAAGCACTGCATGATGCAGAAGTGTCCACGGATTTCCCGCACTGTGTGGCAGACATTATAGGAAATGTAGCCGATGAGCGTAACAGTACAGTATAGCCAGACAAACACAATACCTGCAAATAACCCCCTGATTTATGTGACTGTAAATACAGGACACAAACAGAAATAAAGCGGTATGAGGTGACTAAAATACACAGTAAAAAACACGAAACTATACTGCATAGCACAAATTATATATATATATATATATATTTATATATATATATATATATATATATATATATAAATGTCCAAGCAGTCGGCACTCCAGACTATGTCGATATAATGCCCGATGCCTTCTCATGCAGGGCAACCCACTGTACAAACATACGAAATTGAGCGGCACTCCCAGGACTTGTAATGAAAAACGGGTCCTCAGCCCATCAGTAGTTTGCAACGTTTATTTCAACCGTCGTCAGGCATAGTAACTTGTCTGTTAACATTCTTACCTTTAAGTAACATACAGAAAACACGTGCACTGGCCACAGAATGCCCAGAGCCCTGGACTTCCTCTGACATACGTCAGAGCTGACCTCATTAATTAACAATTAACCCTCCACCATGAGACAGATGGAAAGCTGGAACAAGTAAACCGGAATGTACATGGTTGAACAGGTCTAGCAGAGACAAATAAACTTATAAACAGACTTGCAATAAACACAAAATAAATGAATTAATCAGAATATTACAAGAAGCTGCTGAATGATAATGACTCATTAAGTCCCTTAGGAGCAAGAGTATTAAGACGATAGATCCAATGAGTCTCACATTGTAGTAACTTTTTATTTCTATCGCCACCTCTTCTATTAGCAGGGATGTGGTCTATCATTCTGTAACGTAAACTGGATAAGGTGTGAGTTAATTGTTTAAAGTGTTTGGCAACCGGCTGGTCTATTATTTTACCCTCTAGGATTTGCTTAACAGCGCTGCAATGTTGTGTCATACGTTCCTTTAAGGTACAGGAGGTCTTTCCGACATAGAAAAGCCCACAGGGGCATCTAATGTAATAAACAACATATCTGGAAGTGCATGTTAAGTTGTGAGTGATTTTAATTGCTTTACCAGACTGGGGATGATAGAAAGTATCCCCAGTTTCCAAGTACAGACAAGACAGGTAGTGCAACCCAGGCAACGCAAATTCCCTGGTTTCCTGCTTAGAAATTGATCGGTTTACTGGCATTGTACTCAGAAATGTCAGAATGTACTAATAAATCACGTAGACGTCCCCTGCGATAACAAGCTGTTAACTGTTTAGTGGCAAGTGAGGACAGAGCTTGATCAGCCTGTACCACAGGCCAGTGTCTCTTGGCACATCTAGTTAACTGTTTACTGGCAGTAGAGAATTGATTCACATAGATCATTTTATCCTGTGTCTTATTCATAGTACTGGTGTCCTGTTTGATCTTAGGGGCTGCTAACGCTCTCTTCTTTGCATCCTGTAATGATTTATTAGAGTAACCTCGTTCAAGGAATTTGGAAATAAGACTTTCCATCTGTATTAATTCTTCTGATGTATCACTGCAAATACGATGTATCCTTAGTAGCTGTGAGAATGGTAAACCCTGAATCAATGACGCAGGGTGATGACTGGAGGCCATGAGACATTTATTACAATCTGTAGGTTTAGTATAAACCGAGGTTTTAAAACCTACAACATTGCGGGTGACATTCACATCAAGAAAGTGTATACTGTCCTTCTGTATATTGTATGTGAATTTGATGTTCTCATCCCGTACATTAATCTCAGACATCATGGTAATAAAACCTTCCTTAGTACCAGTCCAAATCATGAATACATCAGCTATGTACCTAGTAAAAATGGCAATATTATTACTATATTCTGGTACATCAAAAAAATAAGAATTTACTTACCAATAATTCTATTTCTCGTAGTCCGTAGTGGATGCTGGGGACTCCGTAAGGACCATGGGAAATAGCGGCTCCGCAGGAGACTGGGCACATCTAAAGAAAGCTTTAGGACTATCTGGTGTGCACTGGCTCCTCCCCCTATGACCCTCCTCCAAGCCTCAGTTAGGATACTGTGCCCGGACGAGCGTACACAATAAGGAAGGATCTTGAATCCCGGGTAAGACTCATACCAGCCACACCAATCACACCGTACAACTTGTGATCTGAACCCAGTTAACAGCATGATAACAGAGGAGCCTCTAGAAAAGATGGCTCACTACAGCAATAACCCGATTTTTTGGTAACAATAACTATGTACCAGTATTGCAGACAATCCGCACTTGGGATGGGCGCCCAGCATCCACTACGGACTACGAGAAATAGAATTATCGGTAAGTAAATTCTTATTTTCTCTAACGTCCTAAGTGGATGCTGGGGACTCCGTAAGGACCATGGGGATTATACCAAAGCTCCCAAACGGGCGGGAGAGTGCGGATGACTCTGCAGCACCAAATGAGAGAACTCCAGGTCCTCCACAGCCAGGGCATCAATTTTGTAGAATTTTACAAACGTATTTGCTCCTGACCAAGTAGCTGCTCGGCAAAGTTGTAAAGCCGAGACCCCTCGGGCAGCCGCCCAAGATGAGCCCACCTTCCTTGTGGAGTGGGCATTTACAGATTTTTGGCTGTGGCAGGCCTGCCACCGAATGTGCAAGCTGAATTGTACTACAAATCCAACGAGCAATAGTCTGCTTAGAAGCAGGAGCACCCAGCTTGTTGGGTGCATACAGGATAAACAGTGAGTCAGTTTTCCTGACTCCAGCCATCCTGGAAACATATATTTTCAGGGCCCTGACAATGTCTAGCAACTTGGAGTCCTCCAAGTCCCTAGTAGCCGCAGGCACCACAATAGGTTGGTTCAGGTGAAACGCTGAAACCACCTTAGGGAGAATCTGAGGACGAGTCCTCAATTCCGCCCTGTCCGAATGGAAAATCAGATAAGGGCTTTTACAGGATAAAGCCGCCAATTCTGACACGCGCCTGGCCCAGGCCAGGGCCAACAGCATGACCACTTTCCATGTGAGATATTTTAACTCCACAGATTTAAGTGGTTCAAACCAATGTGACTTTTGGAACCCAAAAACTACATTGAGATCCCAAAGTGCCACTGAAGGCACAAAAGGAGGCTGTATATGCAGTACCCCTTTTACAAACGTCTGAACTTCAGGGACTGAAGCTAGTTCTTTTTGGAAGAAAATTGACAGGGCCGAAATTTTAACCTTAATGGACCCCAATTTCAGGCCCATAGACACTCCTGTTTGCAGGAAATGTAGGAAACGACCCAGTCGAATTTCCTCCGTCGGGCCTTACTGGCCTCGCACCACGCAACATATTTTCGCCAAATGCGGTGATAATGTTTTGCGGTTACATCCTTCCTGGCTTTGATCAGGATAGGGATGACTTCATCCGGAATGCCTTTTCAGGATCCGGCGTTCAACCGCCATGCCGTCAAACGCAGCCGTGGTAAGTCTTGGAACAGACAGGGTCCTTGCTGGAGCAGGTCCCTTCTTAGAGGTAGAGGCCACGGATCCTCCGTGAGCATCTCTTGAAGTTCCGGTTACCAAGTCCTTCTTGGCCAATCCGGAGCCACGAATATAGTGCTTACTCCTCTCCATCTTATCAATCTCAGTACCTTGGGTATGAGAGGCAGAGGAGGGAACACATACACTGACTGGTACACCCACGGTGTTACCAGAACGTCTACAGCTATTGCCTGAGGGTCCCTTGACCTGGCGCAATACCTGTCGAGTTTTTCCCAACGGTTTATAATCATGTGGAAGACTTCTGGGTGAAGTCCCCACTCCCCCGGGTGGAGGTCGTGCTGAGGAAGTCTGCTTCCCAGTTGTCCACTCCCGGAATGAATACTGCTGACAGTGCTATCACATGATTTTCCGCCCAGCGAAGAATCCTTGCAGCTTCTGCCATTGCCCTCCTGCTTCTTGTGCCAACCTGTCTGTTTACGTGGGTGACTGCCGTGATGTTGTCCGACTGGATCAACACCGGCTGACCTTGAAGCAGAGGACTTGCTAAGCTTAGAGCATTGTAAATGGCCCTTAGCTTCAGGATATTTATGTGAAGTGATGTCTCCAGACTTGACCATAAGCCCTGGATATTCCTTCCCTGTGTGACTGCTCCCCAGCCTCGCAGGCTGGCATCCGTGGTCACCAGGACCCAGTCCTGAATGCCGAATCTGCGGCCCTCTAGAAGATGAGCACTCTGCAACCACCACAGGAGGGACACCCTTGTCCTTGGTGACAGGGTTATCCACTGATGCATCTGAAGATGCGACCCGGACCATTTGTCCAGCAGGTCCCACTGGAAAGTTCTTGCGTGGAATCTGCCGAATGGGATTGCTTCTTAGGAAGCCACCATTTTACCCAGAACCCTTGTGCATTGATGCACTGAGACTTGGCTCGGTTTTAGGAGGTTCCTGACTAGCTCGGATAACTCCCTGGCTTTCTCCTCCGGGAGAAAAGCCTTTTTCTGGACTGTGTCCAGGATCATCCCTAGGAACAGAAGACAAGTCGTCGGAACCAGCTGCGATTTTGGAATATTGAGAATCCAATCGTGCTGCCGCAACACTACCTGAAATAGTGCTACACCGACCTCCAACTGTTCCCTGGATCTTACCCTTATCAGGGAATCGTCCAAGTAAAGGATAACTAAAATTCCCTTCCTTCGAAGGAATATCATCATTTCGGCCATTACCTTGGTAAAGACCCGGGGTGCCGTGGACCATCCATACGGCAGCGTCTGAACTGATAGTGACAGTTCTGTACCATAAACCTGAGGTACCCTTGATGAGAAGGGTAAATTTTGACATGAAGGTAAGCATCCTTGATGTCCCGAGACATCATGTAGTCCCCTTCTTCCAGGTTCGCAATCACTGCTCTGAGTGACTCAATCTTGAATTTGAACCTCTGTATGTAAGTGTTCAAAGATTTTAGATTTAGAATCGGTCTCACCGAGCCGTCCGGCTTCGGTACCACAACAGTGTGGAATAATACCCCGTTCCCTGTTGCAGGAGGGGTACCTTGTTATCACCTGCTGGGAATACAGCTTGTGAATGGCTTCCAAAACAGTCTCCCTGTCAGAAGGAGACATCGGTAAAGCCGACTTTAGGAAACGGCGAGGGGGAGACGTCTCGAATTCTAATTTGTACCCCTGAGATATCACCTGAAGGATCCAGGGGTCTACTTGCGAGTGAGCCCACTGCGCGCTGAAATTCATTGAGACGGGCCCCCCACCGTGCCTGATTCTGCTTGTAAAGCCCCAGCGTCATACTGAGGGCTTGGCAGAGGCGGGAGAGGGTTTCTGTTCCTGGGAACTGGCTGATTTCTGCAGCCTTTTTCCTCTCCCTCTGTCACGGGGCAGAAATGAGGAATCTTTTGCCTGCTTGTCCACGAAAAGACTGCGCCTGATAATACGGCGTCTTCTCATGTTGAGAGGCGACCTGGGGTACAAACGTGGATTTCCCAGCTGTTGCCGTGGCCACCAGGTCTGAAAGACCGACCCCAAATAACTCCTCCCTTTAATAAGGCAATACTTCCAAATGCCGTTTGGAATACGCATCACCTGACCACTGACGTGTCCATAACCCTCTACTGGTAGAAATGGACAACGCACTTTGACTTGATGCCAGTCGGCAAATATTCCGCTGTGCATCACGCATATATAGAAATGCATCTTTTAAATGCTCTATAGGCAAAAATATACTGTCCCTATCTAGGGTATCAATATTTTCAGTCAGGGAATCCGACCACGCCAACCCAGCACTGCACAACCAGGCTGAGGCGATTGCTGGTCGCAGTATAACACCAGAATGTGTGTAAATACATTTTAGGATACCCTCCTGCTCTCTATCAGCAGGATCCTTAAGGGCGGCCATCTCAGGAGAGGGTAGAGCCCTTACAAGCGTGTGAGCGCTTTATCCACCCTAGGGGGTGTTTCCCAACGCACCCTAACCTCTGGCGGGAAGGGATATAATGCCAATAACATTTTAGAAATTATCAGTTGTTATCGGGGCAAAACCACGCATCATCACACACCTCATTTAATTTCTCAGATTCAGGAAAACTACAGGTAGTTTTTCCTCACCGAACATAATACCCCTTTTTGGTGGTACTCGTATTATCAGAAATGTGTAAAAACATTTTTCATTGCCTCAATCATGTAACGTGTGGCCCTACTGGAAGTCACATTTGTCTCTTCACCGTCGACACTGGAGTCAGTATCCGTGTCGGCGTCTATTTCTGCCATCTGAGGTAACGGGCGCTTTAGAGCCCCTGACGGCCTATGAGACGTCTGGACAGGCACAAGCTGAGTAGCCGGCTGTCTCATGTCAACCACTGTCTTTTATACAGAGCTGACACTGTCACGTAATTCCTTCCAACAGTTCATCCACTCAGGTGTCGACCCCCTAGGGGGTGACATCACTATTACAGGCAATCTGCTCCGTCTCCACATCATTTTTCTCCTCATACATGTCGACACAAATGTACCGACATACAGCACACACACAGGGAATGCTCTGATAGAGGACAGGACCCCACTAGCCCTTTGGGGAGACAGAGGGAGAGTTTGCCAGCACACACCAGAGCGCTATATATATACAGGGATAACCTTATATAAGTGTTTTTCCCCTTATAGCTGCTGTATCTTTAATACTGCGCGTAATTAGTGCCCCCCCTCTCTTTTTTAACCCTTTCTGTAGTGTAGTGACTGCAGGGGAGAGACAGGGAGCTTCCCTCCAACGGAGTTGTGAGGGAAAATGGCGCCAGTGTGCTGAGGAGATAGGCTCCGCCCCCTTATCGGCGGCCTTATCTCCCGTTTTTCTATGTAATTTGGCAGGGGTTAAATGCATCCATATAGCCCAGGAGCTATATGTGATGCATTTTTTTGCCATCCAAGGTGTTTATTATTGCGTCTCAGGGCGCCCCCCCCCCCAGCGCCCTGCACCCTCAGTGACCAGAGTGTGAAGTGTGCTGAGAGCAATGGCGCACAGCTGCAGTGCTGTGCGCTACCTTGTTGAAGACAGGACGTCTTCTGCCGCCGATTTTCCGGACCTCTTCTGCCTTCTGGCTCTGTAAGGGGGCCGGCGGCGCGGCTCTGGGACCCATCCAGGCTGGGCCTGTGATCGTCCCTCTGGAGCTAATGTCCAGTAGCCTAAGAAGCCCAATCCACTCTGCACGCAGGTGAGTTCGCTTCTTCTCCCCTTAGTCCCTCGATGCAGTGAGCCTGTTGCCAGCAGGTCTCACTGAAAATAAAAAACCTAAACTAAAACTTTCACTAAGAAGCTCAGGAGAGCCCCTAGTGTGCACCCTTCTCGTTCGGGCACAAAGATCTAACTGAGGCTTGGAGGAGGGTCATAGGGGGAGGAGCCAGTGCACACCAGATAGTCCTAAAGCTTTCTTTAGATGTGCCCAGTCTCCTGCGGAGCCGCTATTCCCCATGGTCCTTACGGAGTCCCCAGCATCCACTTAGGACGTTAGAGAAACAATTTTTGTTCCACATTAAACATACGCATTTGCGTAAGCCGGAGCGGCTGGAGATCCCATCGCACAGCCGTGTATTTGTAAAAAGAATTCTTTATTAAATAAGAAGTAATTGCGGGTCCAAACCAATCTTAATAAAAAAAAAAAAAAAAAGATCTAAAGGAAAACCATTGTAATGTATGTTGTCACAAATCAGACCATTCATAGCAGCTATACCTCTTTCATGGGGGATGTTTGTATACAAGCTCACAACATCTGCTGTGCACAACCAGAAGTCTGTGGTGGTTAATGATAAAGCCTTCAGTTTATCTAAGAAACAGAACGTATCTTTCAAGTAAGATTTTTTCGTGCTGAATGACCGGCTGTAAAAGAATATCTAAGTAACGGGAAACATGACTGAACAATGGGGCGACCAGGTGGTTTATGCACGTTCCTGTGTAATTTGGGTAAGGTATAAAACACAGGTACAAGAGGTGTCAACACATATAAAGAATTCAAACATATCCATGTCAATAATTACTCTATCCACTGAATTCAGAAGTAACTCATATAATTCTCTAGCATATACATCTGTGGGATCTTTTGGTAATTTAGTATACACCTTAGAATCATTCAACTGTGAATATGCTTCCAATAAATAATCCTCTAAATCCTGAATCACAATTCCGGCTCCCTTGTCCGCGGGGCGGATTGTGATATCAGTCCTACCTGATCAGATTTCTCAGAGCAATACGCTCATCAGAGGACCAGATTATTCACATATTTAGGCGGAGTCTTAGTAACAAAGTCAATTTGATTAGTCATAGTCTTAGTATAAGCACGAATAGCAGGGTTCAACGATGAAGGATCAAAGGTGGATTTGGTTCTTACCGGACATCTGGACGCCCTTCTCCTGATCCTGTTCTTTATCGTTGAAAAATTCTTTCAATCTCAGCTGTCGATTGAAGCGTGCCAGGTCGATCTTACTCTCAAAACTTTTATGTACATTGGTAGGGACAAAACTCAGACCTCTTTGTAATACCTTGGTTTCCATTTCAGAAAGAGGAGTAGAGGACAGGTTAAATATTACTTCTTTGTTTTTATATTCCTTTTTCTTTTCTCTTTCGCACTGTCGTCCTCGTCTGGTAGTTCTTCGACCAGAGCGTCTCTTTTTGCCCTGGTCTTGATCCCTAAAGGGACACAAGGTGCTGATTTGCTGGTAGAGGCGATGTCAGAGTCACTTTGGGACGTGGCGCTGGACCCATCTGTCTCCAGGAGAAAAGCTTTAGGTTTTCTTGTAAAACGTTGACGTGCTTGTTTGCCAAAGAAACGCTGATTACTTGAAAGGAAATAAACTTTGTTTTCCTCATAGTCTTTCGTTACAGCTGCATATTTCTTTGTTTTAAAGTTAATTAAATCCATCCTATATTTGTCTATTTGAGTTTGAAGTTTAACGGCCCTTTCATTATTGGTGTCATTATTCAAAAACTCCAAGCTTTCGGTCTCAAATTTTTTAATCTTTTCGCGCACCACATCGAGCTCACGAGTAGACTCCTCTATTACAAGCAAAATTAAATCAAATGACACTTTGTTAAGAACCGCAATCTATTTGCGGCAAAACTCTGCATTTAAACATCCAATAGTTGGAGAGTTTTTAATGCGAAATCCTCTTGGGATTTTTTTGTCTCTGTAGTAATTTGAAAGGGTAACTCCATGCAGATAAAAATCTACTTCACGTTTTTTCATTTTTAATAGTTGTAAGAATAATTGTTCATTGTTGTCTATCCCAATCGAAGAGGTTAATTTGTCTTTGAATAAAATTCTTTAGACATCCAAGTCCGATAATGATAAAGTCTCTCCTTCTGGAAACACATTACTGCGGTAACCCATAGGATCAATTCTTCCAGTTTCCATCGTGCACAACGTACAGTGTGCTAGTGAAAAAACACCAGTGACATATCTTAAAAACACAGTCCTCCGACCTTAGAACTCGTGCGTGAGTCCCAAAAAAAATAATATATATATATATATATATATATATATATGAGACCCTGACGCACCTAGCCCCCCAGGGTACAGAATATAGTGATAGCAATAAGTGTGATACACGAGAAGGAAATCCACCCATCAGCTACAAGGCACACTTAGTCACAGTTACAATGCAGAAGGTTTTTTTCAGATAAACAATAAAACTGCACTGGACTAGTAAAACTACATATAGATATGTATGTATGTATGTATGTATGTATGTATGTATGTATATATATATATATATATATATATTTATTTTAAACCTACCGGTAAATCTTTTTCTCGTAGTCCGTAGAGGATGCTGGGGACTCCGTAAGGACTATGGGGATAGACGGGCTCCGCAGGAGACATGGGCACTTTAAGAAAGTCTTTAGACCTGGGTGTGCACTGGCTCCTCCCTCTATGCCCCTCCTCCAGACCTTAGTTAGAGAAACTGTGCCCAGAGGAGTCGGACAGTACGATGAAAGGATTTTGTTAATCCAAGGGCAAGATTCATACCAGCCACACCAATCACACCGTACAGCTTGTGATAAACTACCCAGTTAACAGTATGAAACATAGCATCAGTTCAGGACCGATGCAACTATAACATAACCCTTATTGAAGCAATAACTATATACAAGTATTGCAGAAGTAGTCCGCACTTGGGACGGGCGCCCAGCATCCTCTACGGACTACGAGAAAAAGATTTACCGGTAGGTTTAAAATCTTATTTTCACTAACGTCCTAGAGGATGCTGGGGACTCCGTAAGGACCATGGGGATTATACCAAAGCTCCCAAACGGGCGGGAGAGTGCGGATGACTCTGCAGCACCGATTGAGCAACAAGAGGTCCTCCTCAGCCAGGGTATCAAACTTGTAGAACTTAGCAAAAGTGTTTGAACCTGACAAAGTAGTAGAGATATTTTAACTCTACCGTTTTAGGTGGTTCAAACCAGTGTGACTTAAGGAAACTTAACACCACGTTAAGGTCCCAGGGCTCCACCAGAGGTACAAAAGGAAGCTGAAAATGCAGCACTCCCTTCACAAAAGTCTGAACTTCTGGGACAGAAGCCAATTCTTTTTGAAAGAAAATGGATAGGGCCGAAATCTGAACCTTAATGGAGCCTAAGTTTTAGGCCCAAATTCACTCCAGTTTGTAGGAAGTGAAGGAAACGGCCCAGATGGAATTCTTCGTAGGAGCATTCCTGGCCTCACACCAAGAAACATATTTTCGCCATATACGGTGATAATGGGTTTTTTTTTAATGTATTTATTAAAGATTTTCCACATACAGAAAAGAAAGAAAAACAATATACAATAAGACAATAATCACAAATATCACAACATAGTCGGTATTACATATCAACATAATCTCACTAAGAGAAAACAAATTGAAGTGATACAGGGAGAACAATATAAACATAAAAACTAAAAAGGACAAAAGACAAAGACAAGGGAGGGGGGTAAGGGAAGGGGGGAATAGGAAGGAAAATATACATAATATTCATCATATACTTTGACACAGTATCTAAATTTCAAGACAAAAAGGCAGACAATACATGACTCTCAGAATACACCCAATACGAAGCTCACGTAGTATAAGATACCTTATGTTCCTCGAAGTTAAAATTTTCAAAAGATTTATATATATATGCAATCGGGTCTCTCTGTCCAAAGTACTAATAAATGGGGCCCATTTACAGTAAAACCTTTGAGCCCCAAAGAGTAAATCAACATCTGCATATTTCCGCTCATAATATAGTATCTGAAGTAATTTTTGTTTGACTTCCATAAGACTAGGTACCGATCTCTTGATCCAATGACACAAAATAAATTTTTTGCATACCGCTAGAATTGTGATCAACAATGGAAGAGTATGTTTTTTTTTCCCTGCTAAAGTCCAGTTTTTAAAACTGAACCCCAAACAGGCCAAAGGATCGGGTTATAAAGCGAGACCAAATATTGTATTAATAAAATTCAGTATCTTGCACCAGAATTTACGTAACTTAAAGCAATCCCAAATACAATGGTAAAAATCAGCAACTACAGTTCCGCACTTTATACAATGTCCCAACTCATCTTTAACCATATACCGTCTTTGATATGGAGTTATATATGCTCTATGTAATGTCCGGATATAAATTTCTTGTAAATATGCTGACTGTAACACCTTAAGTGAATAAGAATATACTTCAGTTAAATCATGAATCTCAGCTAGCAATGGAATATCCTGAGTCCATTTCTGTAACAACGTCTGCCATTGTACATGCTCCATAGAGCTGATTATAACATTATATAGATATTTCACTCTGTAGTCCTTCTCAAGAAGAAAGTATAACAATGTATCAATAGATTTAATCTGAGCCACATTAAGCTTTTGGGTCTTAGTAGGGGGTTTAGGTGCATTAATAGAAAGTAAGAAATGCCGCATTTGAAAATACATAAACCTCGGGGGCATGGCCTGGAGGCTGAACGAGGAAGCTGTACTATACATGAGCTCCCAGGGACCTGGGAGATTGTGATCAATAAAAAGCCTCCTCACCCTTATTTATAAGCCCTAACTGCCTGGATCAACACCCTATACCTGTGGAGCGGGCGGTGAGTTGGTGCCGCGGAGTCGGGGAGCCGGTTTACTGGCTCCTGCGGATTGCGGCCTACTCACTGCTCTGAAGCCGGGGCCTCGATTTTCACACATCCCCCGGCCGCGTGGTTTGCCCTCTCAGGACGCCTGTGGAGTTGGCCTGGTCCTTGTCCCCTGCGTGGACATCCCTACAGACTGCCCAGTGTTGATCCCCGTCCAGCGGGACTCCTCTGCGACCAGATCGGAGCCGGGTAACACACTGCAGGGTCCGGGCGGCGGCCATCTTGGGAGACGGGAGAAGAGGAGAGACTCGGCGGAGACCAGAGAAGGACGTGCGGAGGCCCCCGGATACGTGCGGCTTGCAGACCCGGCCACATTGGGGTGATAGCGGCTTCCCTCCCCCGCGGGCTCTAGACGCGCACCCGTCCACCGCTGCTGTGGTTCGGACGCCGGCCCGACCGCGGCCCCCCCTCCTTGCCTGTCAGAAGTGTTGCGGGTCGTTCTGCGGCTGCCCCCCGTGTGCCTGGGGCCCTGCTGTAGCATTTTCATACACACTGGGGTGAAGGCTGCCCCGTGCTACGGGTTCCCTCCCCCCCTGCTGGCTCACATTGGACACCAGGGGGTCTCGTGAGGCCCCTGCCCCGCTGCGAGTCCATCCACGGCTGTGGGTGGCTCGCTGGGCGGTGTAGTCGGTCTGCGCTGACTCCTGCGACCTCTGGCCGTCCCAGGGGCTGAAGCTGGAAGCAAGTAATTACACGGTGGTGGGGGCAACTACTACGGGCCTGGGCCCCGACCTTACCTATATACCCTTACCGTCATATCCCTTCTCCGTGTGGACGGACTGCAGTGTTCCCTTTGTGCATAAGAGGATGGCTAGCCTCATAGCCCTGTCAGCCCTGCTCATGCCAATGTAATACGAGAAATTTCTCCCACCCATGCCATTATCTACGTGATGTCTTGATAGTCCCTGAGAAAGTGGAGCCTTCAGATTTTTATATCCTCAGTGTCCGGAGCCGCTGAGCTATCTTCCTCTGTGTCTTATTATGCCTTCAAGACGCAGCAAACCATCAAAGCCAGCCCAGCAGCTTTCATTTTTCAAGTCATCTCCGAAAATGTCTGGTTCTAAAACCACCGGGACCTCTACAAAAGCCGCAGTACCCCAGACGCCCCCCTCTTTGGAGGTGCCCTCGTCTGACTCCACGACTGCTACGAGTCTAGACAAGGTCGGAGACGGGGATGCCCTCACTGTGGGCACTATGAAGCTACTTTTGTCTCGCTTTAAGGAGGAGGTGGCAGCTGAGTTCCGTACCACATTAACGGCATGTCAACAGACTATAGATGACCTGGGTGGCCGCACCGACCATTTGGAAACTAAAATGGAGGAAGTCGTGGGGTCCCACAACGACCTACTGGACTCTCATGCTGCACTAGAGGCGGAGGTGAAGCTTTTGCGGGACAAAGTCACAGATCTGGAGGACAGATCACGTCGTAGCAATCTTAAATTGCGTGGGGTCCCCGAGTCGGTGTCACACAGCAGTCTGCATGATTACGCCGTGGCCTTATTTAAAGCTCTGTTGCCTAAGTCTCCACCTGCAAACTTTCTTATCGATCGGATACACCGGCTACCAAAGGCCAGAGCAGCCCCAGGTGATGCCCCTAGAGATGTCTTAATGAAGATACACTATTTTCACGTTAAAGAGGCCTTATTGAAAGCATCTAGACCAACGTCTGACACTTCTTCAGCCCTGCAGGGACTTCAACTCTTTGGTGATTTGTCTGCAGCCACCCTATACAAATGACGATCATTTCACCCTATCACTGCGGCCCTCAGAAAGGCCGATATCCCTTATAGATGGGGTTTCCCTACCAAGCTGTTGATCCCCCGAGATGGCTCTACTGTCTCTATTTCTACTGCAGAGGAAGGGGGCGAAAGTGCTTAAGTCATGGAACATTGCAGGACCTTCTGCAGACTCCTCCCCCCGTCGACTTCAGCTGGTCCTCGGTGAAGTGAGACTGCCTGCTCTAAGTTGGACAGCTACTATAGTTGCTCTGTTCTTAATGTTGTTACTCCAGTGACTCGCCAGTTATAGTCGTTTGCTATGTCAATATTATCTATCCCCCTGTCTGTAAAGGCTGTGGTGTGTTTAGGGGGGCGCTGAGTATGGTGGGCGATTTGTCCTTGTTTCGGACGTGTTTACCTGATTGCATATTTTGCCTTTCTAATTGCCCTATGTTTTTCCCCCCAATTTTTTTCTTGTGGACATTGTGCCTGGCGCCTCCCTGGACATAGCAGTTTATTATTAACGTTGGCCTGCTGGAGTTGTGCAATAAGGAGTAAAGGCCCATACACACTTGACGATAAAATGAACGATGTCGTTCATTTCAGCCCTCATGAACGACGTCGTTCATTATATCGTCAAGTGTGTATGCATCCAACGACCAACGATGCGCGGCCCCGCGGGACGTTAACGTCCATCGTTCATCTGTGGAGCATGTATGCTCAATTTCCACTATGGTCGTTACCGACCAGAGACGACGTTGAATGTGTATGGTGTGAAAGACCAACGACCAACGACCAAGCCACTGTTCACCAGCTCATTATTTTAATAAACTGTTCAGCTTGGATGCTTTAACGATGAATGGTCTATGGTCTTTGGTCTTTGGTCTTTCGTCTTTGGTCTTTCATCTTTCGTCTTTGGTCTTTCATCTTTCGTCTTTGGTCTTTCATCTTTCGTCTTTGGTCGTTGGTAGTGTGTATGCTCATGTGGTTTGCTCAGCTGTTCAAGGGAAGTTCAAGGGAAGTCGTTAACGACGGTCGTTAACGATGTGTGCATCGTCAAGTGTGTATGGGCCTTAAGAGTCGCTGGAAAGATTCTAGTGTTTGATTTTTGCGTTCCGTTTCCATTTTAGAGCATTTCTGTTCCGTCTTATCTGCTCTTAAGAATTTGTTTGCTCGCATGTGTATTCCTCTGTTCTCATAATATCAAGATGTTTTCGTGTTTTTTAGCTTACAGTACGAAAGTTTGGCAATGGGTGGGAGTTATGCCACTAACCCCCTCTTTAGCCTACACAGCCGCCGCAATATGGTGACTGGTTGTGATCTCAAGAGAGATCAATTTAGTTTTGTCTTTTTTATTTTTCTTATGTCCTCCCTTCTGTTTTCTGATATGTTTCCCCCCCCCCCTCTCAGGTGTATCAGTTTCAGCACAGAAATTGGTCTACAGAGTTATCAGCCATATTTGTAGTTAGACATGTTGAATATAGTCTCTATTAATGCTAAAGGGCTTAACTCTCCCCAAAAGCGAAGAGTGGCCTTGAATTATTTTCACAAGCTTAAGGCACATGTGGTTGCGGTACAAGAGACGCACTTTCAGAGTCAAACCCCCCCCCCCCTCTTCACTAATTCTCGATACCCCCATTGTTATACTGCAAATGGACCCGCCAAGAAATCTGGCGTGGCTCTCCTCATAGCGCAGCACTGCCCATTTGTCCTGTCCTCTAAATATGAGGATCCAGACGGGAGATATTTAATCTTGGTGGGTCAGCTAGATAATGTAGAGACCACTCTGGTCTCTTGCTACGCCCCTAATACCAAACAAATCGCATTTCTTAGAACCTTCTGTAGAATTCTTCAGGAACGTACTAGGGGGGCACTTTTGATCCTTGGAGACTTTAATATGGTATTGGATCCTAATACTGACCGCACCCGTCCAACCCGAACCCTTCGTAGCAGTCCAGCCCAGGATCCCTCAGGTAAATTTGGTCAATTGCTAGCAGAGTATGAGTTGTTTGATGTATGGAGGGCCAGACACCCTGCAGAGCGGGATTACACTTTCTATTCCCACGTCCATAGCTCATACTCAAGAATAGACTTAGCATTAGTAGATAAGTGGACGTTAGCGGCTATCAGTAAGGTGGACATATTGCCCATGTCCTGGTCAGACCATTCGCCACTTGTTCTAGTCTGGGATACCAGTAGGAGGGTGGTCCCACATGGCCCCTGGAGATTGGGTTCGTATCTTCTTGCACGCACGGAGGCTTCTCAGGCCATCCAACAATCTCTAGATCTATATTTGGCTACTAATTGCCCCAAAGATACTTCCGTTTTCACTCATTGGTGTTCTCTGAAAGCCGTGATTAGAGGCTCCGCAATCCAATTAGCGGCTAGACTTAAACGAGAGTATAGAGGCAGATACGCCTCAGCCGAAAGAGAGGCCGCCCGTTTGGAGTCTGCGCATAAAATTAGCCCTGATAATAAATCCCTCTTCAAGCAACTTCTTGCTGCCCGTGAAAAGGTGAATGCATTTGCCCTAACTGAGGTTCACCGGAATTTGCAGAAACTCAATCAGAGATACTATATGCTTGGTAATAGACCGGGACGATTGCTGGTGCGTAAATTGAGGGGACGTAGAGCGAAGGAACGCATACATGCTATCCATACGTCTAAGGGAGTTAAGGTAACCGATCCAGTTGAGATAGCTAATGCATTCGCTGAATATTATTCGCAGTTGTACAATCTCAGAGATGACCCGGGTACCCCCCAGCCCACTCTGGATGATATTGATAGGTTTTTGGATGGGTTGTCTCTGCCCAATATTGATCCTCGGACTCGGGAATCCCTTAGCTCTCCCTGGTCACTCGAAGAGGTCGAAGCAGCCATAGATTCCTGTCCAGTAAACAAGGCCCCTGGCCCTGATGGATACCCCTCTGACTTTTATAAAGCATTTAAATCAACCCTTGCCCCACTTTTGATGTCAGTCTTCAATGAAGCCTCTGACTCCGCATGTTTCCCGAAGGAGATGTTAGAGGCCCGGATAGTTACCATCCCTAAGCCAGGCAAATCTCCTACAGTAGTTCAGAATTACCGCCCAATAGCATTGCTGAACGCTGACCTTAAATTGTTCGCTAAGATGGTTGCGAATAGGATATCTCCTCTCTTGCCTAGGTTGATTATCCCTGATCAGGTGGGTTTTGTTATGGGTCGTCAAGCGTCAGATAATACACGTAGGGTTATTAATCTGGCTGAGCGATGCCAGGTTCGGGGCGAGCCTCTCTTGGTCCTTTCTTTGGATGCAGAAAAAGCATTCGATAGGCTCCACTGGGATTTTTTAAGGGCTACCCTGGGCCGTTTTGGGTTTGCGGGCCGGATACTTGACTCAGTTTGGGCTTTATACTCCTCGCCCTCTGCCTCAGTTTTCACCAATGGATGCACCTCCTCTACATTTAATATTACTAATGGGACACGTCAGGGTTGTCCCTTATCACCCCTCATCTTTGTTTTGGCTGTTGAGCCTCTGGCTGAGCGGATTAGGGTGTTGGACTCAATCGTTGGTCCGGTGGTGGGAGGGACGCCCCATAAAATTTGTCTTTTCGCTGACGATATCTTAGTATGCCTTAGAGAGCCTGAATCGTCTTTACCACATTTACATTCTCTTTTGGACTCTTATGCAGCGGTTTCCTACTACAAGCTGAACACTACTAAAACGGAGGCCCTCCCTTTGAATATTCCTGATAGCGCTCTTAGGCGTCTAAAGAATGATTATAAGTACGCGTGGCAATCTAGATCGCTTAAATATTTGGGGGTGCATATAGCTAGAGAGCGGGATTTGGTGGGGTGTAACTACGACCCACTTTTTCGGACATTTGAATTGTTTATTAAAGACTGGATGATGCAGGAGGTTTCTTGGGTTGGACGGGTGGCAGCTGCGAAGATGGTTCTCTTACCAAAATTGATGTACCTCTTCCGTACCATCCCCAGGACTCTCCCTAAAGATATTTGTAATAAATTTGATCGTTTAGTAACCAATTATGTATGGGGGGGGGGTCGAAGCCGAGGATAGCGAAATCCACTTTAAGTGCTCCAAAGTGTGCCGGTGGAGTTGCATACCCAGATTTAGAGAGATACCATGCGGCTGGTTTACTTGCCCAGTCCAGAGATTGGTTCGCCCAGGACACTTCTAAACCATGGGTATCCTTAGAACAGAATGCTGTATTCCCCTTTACATTGCCGGACTTGTTCTGGCTGCCCACTACTTCCATACCTGCTAAGGCTGCTGAGTGCTCCGCGGTACACGCAACGCTGGTTGCATGGAGAACCGTGAGTAAAGTTCTCCCTGCTGGCGCTCTGCCCTCCCCCCAATTGTCTCTCCATGCTATAGCCCTATTGATCCCGGATTTGCACTTACTCCATTGGCGAGACTCAGGCCTCTCCACCCTAAAGGATGTCCTTAGAGAAGGTGTTTTGGTCCCCTTTTCCTTACTCCAGGAACAATTTCAGGTACCTAAACAAAACTTTCTTAAATACTTGCAACTGCGACATTGGTTACAAAGCTACTGCCCCAACCGAGTCCCCCATGCTGGTCTCCCTAAATTATTGATGTCTCTTCTGGTCCCTAGTGGTAATAGGGGAGGCATCTCTAGATGGTACCAATATCTTGTGACTGGGTCTCGCCGTGGAGTATTCCCCTCACAGACTAAATGGGAGAAAGACCTCCCTGCGGTCTTTACCGAAGATATCTGGAGGGATATCTTTAAATCTACCTTTAAAATTTCTAAATGTGTTAATCATTCTGAAATGTATTATAAACTGGTTCATAGAGTGTACTTTACACCAGAACGACTGCATAAGATTTGGCCTGATGTTTCCTCATGGCTGGGCTGATTTGGGGGTGCCCTGCGTCCCAGTGTGAACCCCAAAAGTGTTAGGGACTTGCTCGATAGAGATGACCTCGACGCGGTGAGCAAGCCCGTATCATTGGCCAATTATATGCTAACAACCTCTTAGTATATTATATACTGTAATTTATAGTAATGATTGTATAGTGCATCTGCACCCATTTCTTATACCTGACCCCCTCTTGGCACTTTTTCATTATTACCATGGCGAGATGTCTAGTTGCGATAGATACCTTTTAGGCCACATTCTCATAGCTACTAAGGCTGCCATTGCCTCCAAGTGGAAGTCGGCGGTCATCCCTAACTTATCGATGATAGAAAATAAAGTCCATCAACATTATGTCTTTGAAACAGCAGAGGACCAGTATTCTTCAAGAATTACCTCTATTAGTAAGAAATGGGCTAAATGGTTCCTATATAGGGAGAGATCGGGCCAAATTAGTATTTCTGGTACCCCGACTGACATACCCGGCCTTTATGTGCTTTGCTCCCCGGTCCACACCGGACCTTAAATTGATGAGTGATGCAGAATTTGTCTTCTCTTTTTTTCTTCTTCATAGACTCTGATTTTACTGTTGTATTGAGATTGCACTGATACATTCCCTCCCTTCCCCTTATACAACAAATTAATAAGAACATGTGTCTTCTCTTCCCCCCCCCCCCCCCCTCTTGTTTTGCCTTACATGGCTAAATGTAACTGTAATTTGTTTGAAAACTAAATAAAAAAATTTAATATTAAAAAAAGAAAATACATAAACCTCTGTGAACTTGGTAGAGAAAATTTAAGGCATAGCTCTTGAAAAGTATATAAAGAGCCACCTGGATCAAAAACCTTACACGATAAATCCAACCCCTTTGCCCTCCAAACATCAAACAGAGAGTTCGAAAGCGATGGAGGAAAAGATGGATTCCCCCATAAAGGAATAAAAGGGGTAACATAGGGATTGGATTTACAGCGCTTATTTAACCCAAGCCAAGCCTTACATGTATCAGCAAACAAAATATGATTCCGAATATTTAGTGGGATAGATAGCCATTTAGATTGTAAAAGTGCACTTGGGGAATAAGGGGAAAAAACTGCTAAATCCAAAGATAAATCTATGTATTGGTCCTTATTAAGTAACCAAGCACTTATATAACGGAAAAAAACTGCTTGAGAGTATGCTTCCAAATCAGGATATCCCAGACCACCTTCATTTTTAGAAGTAATTAATTTAACCCTTGATATTCTCGGGCGCTTGTTTTGCCAAATAAATTTAGAAAATAATGCATCCAATCTCTTAATATCCGATTTAAGTATAGCAATCGGTAATTGTTGCATACAATAAAATATTTTCGGAAAAACAATAGACCGAATTATAGATAAGCGCCCCAATAGAGAGAGAGGTAGATCCCTCCATGACTCAAGTTTTGTAGCAATTTTGGTGATTGTAGTAGAAAAGTTTGTCGAATATAATTGGGATAAATCCGAACATATATGAACCCCCAAATACTTAAATCTCGATGGAGCTATAGAAAACGGCCTTTGCGTAGATCTCAAAAAGTCCGGATTAGAGTTTCCCAGCAGTAAAACCTCCGACTTGGATCTATTAATTTTATATCCGGAAACCGCCCCAAAGGAGTCAAGTAGATGCAATAGAGAAGGTAAAGAGTGGTTAGGTTCAGAAAGAAATAGAAGAGTGTCATCAGCAAATAATCCAATCTTCAGCTCCTCCCCTCCAATGTTAATCCCATGAATCAAGGGAGAAGCACGTACAGCCACAGCGAGGGGCTCTATAGCAATGGCGAAGAGAAGAGGGGATAAGGGACACCCTTGACGGGTCACCCTCTCTAATGTAAAAGCAGATGATAAGAGCCCATTACATGCTATTTGTGACTGTGGGGAAGAGTATAAAGTGCATAAAATATTAATAAAATTGGTAGGAAAACCAAATTTCTCTAGAGTACGAAATAAATGGGGCCATAAGACTAAATCAAATGCTTTTTCGGCGTCTAACGTCACTATCATATGAGGGGCTGCCCGCAGAGTATGGTTAGATGTTACATGAGATATAGCTGCGAGAACTCTCCGTACATTCACCACCGAATGCCGTCCTGTTATAAAGCCGGTTTGATCTTTATGTATCAAAACCGGAAGAATAGGCTTCAATCTCTCCGCCAAAATTTTTGTAAAAATTTTGTAGTCAGTATTAAGGAGTGATATTGGTCTATAAGACCCTGGAAGATTAAGATCACGTCCTTCTTTCGGTAAGACTTTAATGACGGCATCCGAGAAGTGAGCAGGGAGAGTTCCCCCCATCTATAATTAAATTAAAACATGCGGCTAATGGATCAGCAATTTGGGTAGATAACAAACAAAAAAATTCATTAGAAAACCCATCAGGGCCCGGGGTTTTAAACAATTTCAACCGCTTGATAACCCCTACAACCTCCAGCGGGGTTACAGGAGCCATCAAAACAGGAAAAAGAGATGTTGGGAGTTGAGGAAGTGGAAGTAAATCCCAAAAGGTATAGGAAGAAGAAGAAAGAGATACAGGAATAGAAGGGGTGATTTCTGGATTACCAGAGACAGAGGAGGCAATTATAGGGTGGGAAGGCACAAAATAAAGCTCCTCATAAAATGACTTCATTACTTCAATTATATGAAAGTCAGAATCAGTAAAAGTACCGTCTGACTTCAATAAAGGCCTAATCACTGTACGCTTCCTAGATCCTTGTAGTAAATTCGTAAGGAGTCTACCATTCTTATTACCAAATTTATAATATTTCGAGTTTACATTAAAATAATATTTATCGCCACTTGTCTGTAAAAACTCTGAAAAGTGGGTTTTAGCTGTATTATAGCGTATTTTGTTCTCCAATGAGGGGACCTGCTTAAATAATTGAAAAGCGTTAGAAAGCTTACCTTGTAGATCCAAGTAGGAGGCATTCCGCAGCCGATTAATTCGAGAAGAGTATTCTATCAATTCACCACGCAACACAGCCTTGGCCGCCATCCAAAAATTAGAGGGATTAGATACAGCACAACCAGAATTATGCGATTGATATTTTTCCCACATATTTTCTAACAATACTTTGAAGCCTTTAGCTTTGACGAGATGTAAAGGGAATTTCCACAAAGGTTTAGTATCCACAGACTTCTTGAGATCTAACCTAATCCATACCATGCCGTGATCTGATAATGTAGGAGGCTCAATAGTTACAGTAGAGATCTTAGTAAATAAAGGTTCCGCGAGTAAAACATAATCAATTCTAGAGCAGGTGTTATGAGTCATGGAGAAGCATGTAAACTCTCTCTCAACCGGGTAAACTGCTCGCCAAGTATCCACTAGATTGAGAGTTTTAGTAAAAAATGGGACCCCTATTTTCGGAAGGGCAATCGAGGATTTCGGAGCAGGGGAACGGTCAAGAAAAGAGGATGAAATTAAATTAAAGTCACCACAAACTATTAATGAAGCAGGGTCATAAGTATGAAGCTTAGCTAATAATGAAGTAAAAAAGGGTTTCCTATATTGATTGGGGGCATACACATTACATATAGTAAAAGTGATTCCCTGTATATCCACAGTAAGAACCACAAATCTGCCGTCTGGGTCAGAGAAAACAGATAAAACTTGACTGTTTAATGATTTTTTCCCTAGAATAATTACACCTCGTGATTTAGCTACAGCTAATAAATCCCAACCCAGCATTTTTAACTTCTTCGCTTCCAGAGCTTTTAAGTGGGTCTCCTGTAAACATATCAAATCTATAGATAACTTATTAAGGTATACAAGTAGTCTACATCTTTTCGCAGGTGTATGTATGCCTCTAATATTAAGTGATATTAAGTGATCCTATCCTGAGAGGCATTATCACATATAAGTCTATAAATCATCTGATACTGTTCATATCCGTAAAGAGAGGGTAAAGGAGGGAGGAAGACACATGAGGGAAAAACAAATAAAAAATAATAAAATAATTTAAGCAGTACTAATTTTAAACCAAACTGGACTTCCAGTAGCTGACTGCTATCTGTAACACAAAGGTCTCAAATAGCAGACCTAGTAACTTATTAATTTAACAAAAAGATAAGAAATGGCACAGCTCCGCTCCTTCATTATACATTTAGTAGCTAATAGTATTTCAATAACTACGAAATATATTCTACAGAAAAATATCAACAATACTAAGGCCTAATAACCTCTAGTGTGCCACAGAAGTGCAATAAGAAACATAGCACCCCCTGAGCGTGAAAGACACCTCCTATATACGTATTTAAACCCAAATAGTCAAGGCAGTCCCATTCTCACTCATCTACAGCATCAGCAATGTCACCATCTTCCTTTGCAGAGGACTCTTCCTTTAGAAACGCTGCCGCATCTTCCGGAGTCGTGAACTTAGAGTACGATGTGCCAGTAAATATGCGGAGACGTGCAGGGAAAAACATAATAAATTTCCTATTTGCTCGGACCAGGGTAGTGCAGACATCAGAAAAAGAACGTCGCAGTCTTGAAAGTTCAACCGAGAAATCTTGATAAATACGAATGTTATGTCCTTCCCACTGAATAGGGTGAAGTTTACGAGATGCTTTCCAAATAACTTGCTTATGCAGGAAATTTAAGGTTTTGAAAACAACCACTCTTGGTTTCTGTGCAGTGGCTTTCGAAATATCTCCCACTCTGTGGACTCTTTCTATAGAAATATCAGCACATGCTGCTTCCACATGTAACAACTTAGGAAGAGTAATACGAACAAACTGATCCAAAAGATTTCCTTTAACTGTAACTCTTAGGTTTTTCCGTCTGGCTCTGTTTTCAAAACTGTCAAGCTTTTCTGCCAATCGTTTATTATCAATCTCCAGGGCCCGTACAGATTTTTGTAAAATATAAACATCATCCATAGTGTCACTTAAATGCCTTTCTGCGTCAGTAACACGGCTGGATAGAGTTTGCAATTGAGACGTAATATCAGAAACTGCCTTTTGTAGCAAAGGCGCCATAGTGGACTGAATTGCAAGAACCATATCCTCATAAGAGGAAGAGGGAGTACCTGAACAGCCCGTAACCAGAGAAGAGTCCAACACAGGTTCCGCTATGGGTTTCTTATGTACTGGCGTCCCCGAAGCATTATCGCCGTCCGGCGCCATGTTGTGATCTCCCCGGCGCTTCTCTTGTCGCGGCGGCTGAGGCGGCGGGAGCACCCCGGGAGAGGAGGACGCGCTCAGGAACTTGTCCATCGTCCCCTCTATCTTTCGTGGGGATCGGGAGCGGTGTCTGCCTTTGGTAAACAGGGTTACGGCCGTGTCAGGTGAGTTGAGGAGCGGAGCTGTCGGAAGAGGCTGCTCACTCTCCCATTGCCGGACCCGGAAGTCCATACGGTGATAATGTTTAGATGTCACGTCCTTCCTAGCCTTTATCAGCGTAGGAATGACCTCATCCGGAATGCCTTTTTCTGCTAGGATCCGGCGTTCAACCGCCATGTCGTCAAACGCAGCCGCGGTAAGTCTTGGAACAGACATGGGCCCTGTTGCAACAGGTCCTGCCTTAGAGGAAGAGGCCACGGATCTTCTGTAAGCATTTCCTGCAGATCCGGATACCAGATCCTTCGTGGCCAATCTGGAACAATGAGGATTGTTCTCACTCCTCCTTTTTCTTATTATTCTCAACCCATGGGTATGAGAGGAAGAGGAGGAAATACATAGACTGACTGGAACACCCACGGTGTCACTAGGGCGTCTACCGCTACTGCCTGAGGGTCTCTTGACCAGGCGCATCAACTCTGCAGCTTTTTGTTGAGGCGGGACGCCATCATGTCTATCTGTGGCAGTCCCCACCAAACTGCAATCTGTGCAAAGACTTCCTGATAAAGTCTCCACTCTCCAGGATGTATGTCTGATGAGGAAGTCTGCTTCCCAGTTGTTCACTTCCGGAATGAACACTGTTGACAGTGCTCTTACATGATTCTCTGCCCAGCGAAGAATTCTGGTGGCTTCCGCCATCGCCACTCTGCTCCTTGTGCCGCCTTGGCGGTTTACATGAGCTACTGCGGTGACGTTGTCTGACTGGATCAGAACTGGTTGATCGCGAAGAAAGGTCTCCGCTTGACATAGGGCGTTGTATATGGCCCTTAGTTCCAATATGTTGATGTGAAGACAAGTCTCTTGACTTGACCAAAGACCTTGGAAATTTCTTCCCTGTGTGACTGCTCCCCAGCCTCGGAGGCTCGCGTCCGTGGTCACCAGGATCCAGTCCTGAATGCCGAATCTGCGGCCATCTAGAAGGTGAGCACTCTGCAGCCACCACAGGAGATACCCTGGCCCTGGGGGATAGGGTGATCAACTGATGAATCTGTAGATGTGACCCGGACCACTTGTCCAGTAGGTCCCATTTGAAGTCCTCGCGTGGAACCTGCCTAAGGGAATGTTTTTCCCAGGACTCGAGTGCAGTGATGCACTGACACCTGTCTTGGTTTCAATAGGTACATAAAGGGGAAATGGGGGATAAGGATGTCCTCTGCACTAGAAAAATACTGACATTTTTTATTTTATACTGAAGAATTCCCCAAATTTTATGATTTCAAGAAGTTTTATTATCATTCATCATAGGGGGTGCTGCCTTAGACAGTAAGTTACAGAACAACACAGGACAGAAAAAGATTGTCTCTTTTGTTGGTCGCGCTTAGAAAAGAAGAAGAGATTTTACATTTATTCTTATTATGAACATATCGTATTAAAATCTAACTTTTATTAATACTATCATAAAAATTATATGCAATTGAGAAACATAAATAAGAAAAAAATTTTGTGTATTCGTGTAAATTTAGTGAATAAATTCTATAGTGTAAACAGAATAAAAACTGATTCACTGTGCCTGAATTTTATGCTTCATTTGTTTATATCATACATTTTTAATTGGAGAGCAATGGATGTAGTACATTAACTATATGTAGGGTTGGGTAACATGGGCTTCTCACATAGGTGGCAAGAAAAGGTATCTGGGGTCCTGATACTGTGAATAATGTGAGAATAATAAATATTTTCAAAGGACATACTAGGAAAACCCTGCAACCATCATTAGTTTCCTTATTTATTACAAATGTTGCCACTGGTATTGTGGCTATCTGAGCCAGTTGCCGTTATTTACTACAAACGGCTACTGGTGTTCCCCGTATCCAGATTCCCTATAAATACTACGATAGCTGTTATATCTGGAATGCGGTCTGGGCACGTAATAGCTATATTGCCTGTCCCCTAATATAATTTTGCAGTCCATACAGGTATAAACGAAAGTTATAGATAGTTCCCTATCTCACCATACAATGTAAATTTACTTTACTTATTGATTGCCACTGCACTCATGTTCATTAACTGGTGGATCCCAAATACATAACCTCCAGAATTGCGAGCTCCGTATCTATTAGAAGCCACAGTGGTAATGGATTTACAATATGTACCTATTAGTTCCGCTAAAAGGGCACCTCGGATTGCTGTATTAATTTAGTACGTGTGACTTCACTATAGCAATTTGCACAGCCCTGATCAGTGGATATAATTATACTACAGGTCTATGTATGCCGTTAATTAGGAATCAACACATGGCGTGCCCCGTGTGTATAACAGATGTTTAAATTAAATTAAAACATATCCATAGATTTGTAATATGGACCTGTTAATTTTACTGGAGGGGCACCCCGGATTGCTATATTAGTCTGATATGTGTGACTTTATTATAGCCACTTCCACATTCCTGACCAATAGATATAATTATGTTACGGGTCTGTACATGCCGTTAATTAAGGATCAGCGATTGCTGTATTAATTTAGTACGTGTGACTTCACTATAGCAATTTGCACAGCCCTGATCAGTGGATATAATTAAACTACAGGTCTATGTATGCCGTTAATTAGGAATCAACGCATGACGTGCCCCGTGTGTATAACAGATATTTAAATTAAATTAAAACATATCCATAGATTTGTTTTGCTGGAGGGGCACCCCGGATTGCTATATTAGTCTGATATGTGTGACTTTATTATAGCCACTAACACATCCCTGACCAATAGATATAATTATATTACGGGTCTGTACATGCCGTCAATTAAGGATCAGCGCATAACATGCCTCGTGTGTACAGCAAGTGTTTAAACTAATTCATGTCCATATCCATATCATGCCATGCCCTAATGATGTTAATAGGTTAAATTGGTATCCTGCCATCCTAAGATCTCCCCAAATTTGAACAGGATAACCTCACTAAGGAGGAAAGATTCGCTCTCAAGGAGATTTTAGGATGGCAGGATACCATAATCAAGCCCTCTGACAAAGGAGGCAATGTGGTTTTGTGGCCAAGAACCTTATATGTCAAGGAATTAGATAAACAGCTGAAAGACCGCACATGCTACAAACCCCTTATCTTCAATCCCACTCATGAGTTTCAGAACCAGAACATGAATATGATTTCACGAGCAGTATCTGAGGGGGTTATATCCAGAAGGGATTTTGATTTTTTGAAGGTTGATTAACCAGTGATCCTAACCCTGTACCTGCTCCCCAAGGTACACAAAAATGAGACCACACCTCCGGGAAGACCAATTGTCTCGGGGGTAGGCAGTCTCACTGAGAAAGCGAGTATCTTCGTGGACCAATATTTACGTCATTTCGTTTTGGCCTTGCCAGCCTATGTGAAAGACACAATGGATGTCTTAGCGAGATTGCAAAATATTAATGTATCACCAGGAACTTGGCTGGCGACATATGACGTCGAAAGTTTATATACAAGTATTGGCCATTCCAATGGGATCAGAGCAGTTCAATTCTTTCTGGATATGAGTATCCAACATGAATTCAATTCATTTCTTCTTTCAATGCTGGAATTTATACTCACCAAAAATTATTTTACATGTAATGAACGATACTATCTCCAGGTAAGAGGCACAGCTATGGGGACGGCTTGTGCCCCCACATATGCTGGCCTCTACCTGGGGTGGTGGGAACGTGAGCTGGTCTTTCAGGATAATCATGAGAAGTATACCAATCACATTATACTGTACTTAAGGTATATAGATGACATCCTCATCCTATGGGATGGAGACCAAGGTCTATTGAAGGAATTCATCGATATTCTCAATCAGAATGACCTCGATCTGAGACTCACAGGAGAAATTAGTCAGAAAACAATCAATTTCCTGGATCTCACAATTAATATCGAAGAAGACGGCTCAATCTCAACAGATATCTATCGAAAGAAAACAGCAACAAATAGCATTCTACATTCCAGCAGCTCACATTTGCCGGCCACCATTCGGGGCATTCCGAAAGGTGAGCTCCTTCGAACCAAGCGAAACTGTTCTGACGTAACTAGATACTCCATGAGAGAACAACAACTGGTTGAAAGATTAAAGCAAAGAGGTTATAGCAACCGATTAATAAAATCTGCCAAACGAGAAGTGAAATCATATACCAGAGATTCCCTGTTGGTACCAAAAACCAGAACTCCTAAAGAAGAACCAGTAAGGTTTATAAGTACCTTTAATAACAAATGGAGGGAAATCAACTGTATTTTACAGAGACATTGGTCAGTACTGACAGTTGACAAGGACCTTAAAGAGGTATTACCATCAAAAGTCCAGAGTAGTTGGAAAAGGACTCGTAATCTAAGGGACATTCTAGTGAGGAGTCATTTACCGTCTCAGAAAAAAACACTATATCACAAGAAGGGCTCTTTTTGCTGCAGACAATGCAAGGCATGTCAATTCATGATGGCCAGAATGAACTACAATGATGCTTATGGCAGAAAGTGGGATATAGAGAGCTATATCGACTGTACCACATCAGGGGTAGTTTACCAAATAGTATGCCCTTGTAACAAGGTATACATTGGTAAAACTATCAGACAACTAAAGGTGAGAGTGCTTGAGCATGTGGGTACTATAAGAAACGCAAGGCAAGATAGAGCTAAATTTAAATCTCTTACCCCAATTGCGAGTCACTTTCTAAAGTATCATGATGGTCTTACGAAAGGCCTGCAAGCATTTGGCATGAAGCATTTTGAAACAGGAATTCGGGGGGGAGATATTGATGGAGAACTGCTCAGATTTGAGTGTAAAATGATATTCCTAATGGACAGTTTACACCCGAATGGTTTAAACGAGGGCAACAGCTACTTGCCATTTTTGTGATCTGACCGTGGTTGTAATCTGTTCAGCATGCCCATATCAGGGACATTCATCCCTTCCTTCTGAGAGGGGCATCAAACTCCACACAAACATCAAGTGGTTTAGGATTTCCCCATTAGATATATTTCACTTCAATTAATATGCCCCACAATTTCTACATGTGCCAATATGAAGACATTTTCTATCTGATCCAAAATTAATGTATACTAAGGGCCCAAACATTGATATCCACTATGTCCAATGATCAAATTATCATAGTGCAATTAGCGAAACGTGTTCTTCTTGGATTTTCTCTTGAATTTTGACGAATCTGCCATTCGTTTTGTTCCAGCGCAGTTATTTTCTGTTCTTTACAACAATGATTCCTCAACGATTCATAAACCTATTTATTTATTATTTTATCTATTTATTCTCACATTGGTGTTTAGATGGATGATTTAATTATCAAGCTATACCTGTGCGTGTTTTTCAGATGGATGCTGGGACTGTTTATATTATATTTATTTTTATTTATTTTATTTTCTCTAATCCTTTATGGATCTAGCTCTAATTTATATTACCATGTTTACCATCTAGAAGAAATCCCCCCTTTTTCCTGAACTTGTCTCAAATTTAGGACTGACTTTACTCAGATTGGATAATCTTTATTATTAGCAGTAAAATAGACAATGAAATCAGAATTAGTTATTCTAACATCGAATCAAGTTATAATAATGATGGGATGGAGAGGTTTTTCCATAGGCAATTTCCTCCCATTTTTTATGGGATACCAACAATACAAATGTATGACCAAAGGAGGAAACATCCCCCCATATAATATATATAGAATTCGAGGAGAGTATTAATAACATATGATACAGATGAAGACTAGTTGCAGTATGCTTACATACGTTTGACCACTACTACACGTTTTTAATTAATTTTATTTCATTTTTTCACATTTGACACCAATGATGGTTTTCACATTTTTTCTTTTCTTTTGTGCATCCAAGTTTATCACACACTATTAATTTTAATGTACAAATTTCCTCCTCATTATTATATACACTTTAGCTTCACTTTTTAAAAATTCTGCACTTACCTCCATTATCTAAATCATTAATATTATTTATCTCACAGGAAACTCATTTTTCCTTATCACACCACTATATGTAATCACACACACCCTTTTTTTCTATTCCATTTTATTCACCACATAATTTTATGATATATAAATACAATATTTAAATACTATATAAATATAATACTTAATCTGGTACAATATAAGGATTAAGATTCAGTTTAACACTATATATGCCATATTTCATTTGAATGCATATAGTAAGGTGGTGAAAACGGCTGAAGGGGTCTCCTCCCAATCTTTCTCTTCATTGTCATTACAATTATCTTTTATAATAACAACATTAGAAGCTACATATGAGTGAGGAGAAGCCACATTTAAGCCTAATAATTTGGTTTCTATGAGGCTTCAATGTACTCATACGGATTTACAAGAATCACGTCAATACTGGTCCGTGATTGGCTTAGACCTACCATGTGACTCAGGACGAGTAATTATGCGTTCCACCAGGACTGTAATCAAACGAGGAATGCGGTCCATTGTAATCTAAGACGGCCAGCAAACCATGTGGTGGGAATTAAGATCAGGGATTGGTGGGACGTTCTGTTAAAAACATTCTGGAAAGGGCAATCCGGTTTGCCTGGTTAAAGCAATTGCGAAACGTGCACGTCGGCGTTTCAGAGCGGTGCTGACAAGCCCGCTCATACTGATCACAGTGCAGTGAAAAAATGCTCGAATAAATAGAAAAAGGATAGATGAGAGATTAGAGATGGATGTCAATAGTAGGATTTAATGTTATGTAGGGAGTATATAAATGCAGCAACAGTTTAGGTATTATACAGAGCAGTACAGCCATTACATAGATGTGATATATAGCTAGTGATGAGGATCAAGTACTCTCAGACACTTAATGTGAACAAGGGGTAGCGGATTGCAGGCAACCCTTAGGATTTGCACCTAGTTATATTTGTGTGACACGAATCGTCCTTTTGTGCTTATTAGCATACCCCACTCGCTAACACCAATTAATATTCATATATTAAGATCGAGACACGTGCAAGAGGGTTTCAATTTAACCTATTAACATCATTAGGGCATGGCATGATATGGATATGGACATGAATTAGTTTAAACACTTGCTGTACACACGAGGCATGTTATGCGCTGATCCTTAATTGACGGCATGTACAGACCCGTAATATAATTATATCTATTGGTCAGGGATGTGTTAGTGGCTATAATAAAGTCACACATATCAGACTAATATAGCAATCCGGGGTGCCCCTCCAGCAAAACAAATCTATGGATATGTTTTAATTTAATTTAAATATCTGTTATACACACGGGGCACGTCATGCGTTGATTCCTAATTAACGGCATACATAGACCTGTAGTTTAATTATATCCACTGATCAGGGCTGTGCAAATTGCTATAGTGAAGTCACACGTACTAAATTAATACAGCAATCGCTGATCCTTAATTAACGGCATGTACAGACCCGTAACATAATTATATCTATTGGTCAGGAATGTGGAAGTGGCTATAATAAAGTCACACATATCAGACTAATATAGCAATCCGGGGTGCCCCTCCAGTAAAATTAACAGGTCCATATTACAAATCTATGGATATGTTTTAATTTAATTTAAACATCTGTTATACACACGGGGCACGCCATGTGTTGATTCCTAATTAACGGCATACATAGACCTGTAGTATAATTATATCCACTGATCAGGGCTGTGCAAATTGCTATAGTGAAGTCACACGTACTAAATTAATACAGCAATCCGAGGTGCCCTTTTAGCGGAACTAATAGGTACATATTGTAAATCCATTACCACTGTGGCTTCTAATAGATACGGAGCTCGCAATTCTGGAGGTTATGTATTTGGGATCCACCAGTTAATGAACATGAGTGCAGTGGCAATCAATAAGTAAAGTTACATTGTATGGTGAGATAGGGAACTATCTATAACTTTCGTTTATACCTGTATGGAATGCAAAATTATATTAGGGGACAGGCAATATAGCTATTACGTGCCCAGACCGCATTCCAGATATAACAGCTATCGTAGTATTTATAGGGAATCTGGATACGGGGAACACCAGTAGCCGTTTGTAGTAAATAACGGCAACTGGCTCAGATAGCCACAATACCAGTGGCAACATTTGTAATAAATAAGGGAACTAATGATGGTTGCAGGGTTTTCCTAGTGTGTTCTTTGAAAATATTTATTATTCTCACATTATTCACGGTATCAGGACCCCAGATACCTTTTCTTGCCACCTATGTGAGAAGCCCATGTTACCCAACCCTACATATAGTTAATGTACTACATCCATTGCTCTCCAATTAAAAATTTATGATATAAACAAATGAAGCATAAAATTCAGGCACAGTGAATCAGTTTTTATTCTGTTTACACTATAGAATTTATTCACTAAATTTACACGAATACACAAAACAATTTTTCTTATTTATGTTTCTCAATTGCATATAATTTTTATGATAGTATTAATAAAAGTTAGATTTTAATACGATATGTTCATAATAAGAATAAATGTAAAATCTCTTCTTCTTTTCTAAGTGCGCCAACAAAAGAGACAATCTTTTTCTGTCCTGTGTTGTTTGGTTTCAATAGGTCCCTGACTACAGTCATGAGTTCCTGGGCCTTCTCTATCTGAAGGTAAACCCATTTCTGGTCTGTATCCAGAATTATACCCAAGAAGCGCAGACGGGTTATAGGAACCAACTGTGACCTCGGGAAATTGAGAATCCAGCCGTGTTGCTGTGACACCTTCAGCGAAATTGACACGCTGTTCAACAACTGCTCTTTTGATCTCGCCCTTATTAGGAGATCGTCCAAGTATGGGATAACTGTGACTCCTTGCTTGCGTAGGAGCACCATTATTTCTGCCAATTACCCTGAAATTGGTAATGACAATCCTGTACTGCAATTGTCAGGTACGCCTGATGGGGTGGATAAATGGGAACATGAAGGTATGCAGCCTTTATGTCTAGATACACCATCCAATCCCCCCCTTCCAGGCTGGCGATGATCGCTCTGGGCGATTCCACTTTAAATTTGAACCTTTTGCCGTATAGGTTCAGAGTTTTTAATTTTAAAATAGGTCTGACCGAACCGTACGGTTTCTGGACTACATCCATGGTTGAGTCATATCGCCTTCCTTGTTGCAGGAGGGGAACCTTGAGCACCACCTGTTGGAGATACAATGTGTGAATTATATTTAATATTATCTCCCTTTCTGGGGGAGAAGCCGGTAGGTCCGATAAGGAAAAACCGGCGAGGAGGCACCTTTCGAATTCCAGCTTGTAACCCTGAGAAACAATTTTTATTGCCCCGGGATCCACCTGTGAGTGAACTCAGATGTGGCTGAAGAGTTGAAGACGTGCTCCCACTGGGACGGACTCCCTTAGCGGAGCTCCAGCGTCATGCGGTGGATGTAGTAGAGGCCGGGAAGGACTTCTGTTCCTGGGAACTAGCTGTGCCCTGTGCCCTTACCTCTGGTAAGAAAGGACGCTCCTCGTACTTTCTTGTTATTCTGCGACCTAAAGGACTGCATTTGATAATGTCGTGCTTTCTTAGGCTGTGAGGGAATATAAGGCAAAAGATCGTAATTACCAGCTATAGCTGTGGAGACCAGGTCCGAGAGCCCTTCTCCACACAATTCCTCAGCCTTGTAAGGTAAACCTTCCATATGCCTCTTTTAGTCGGCATCACCTGTCCATTGCATGTTCCACAGGACACGTCTAGCAGAAATCGACATAGCGTTGACTCTAGAACCCAGTAGACTAATGTCTCTTTGGGCATATTTTATATATATATATATATATATAAGACAGCATCATATATATATATATATATATATACACACACACACACACACACACACACACACACACACACACACATACATATACTAGGGTCAATAACATGGTATCCTTTTCTAGGGTTTCTATCTCCGCTGATAAAGGCATCTGTCCACGCTGCTACAGCGCTATAAACCCATGCCGACACAATCGCCGGTCTGAGTAGTGTACCAGAATGTGTGTAAATGGACTTCAAAGTACTTTTACTGCACGCTATCTGCAGGATCCCTGAGGATAGCTGTTAAGTCAGCGCTACCTTTTGGGTAAACGTGACAAAGCTTTGTCCACCCTAGGGGAAGATTCCCATCGTATCCTGGCCCTAGTAGGGAAAGGATACTCCCTGAGAATTCTTTGTGGGAATCTGCAGTCTCTTGTCTGGAGATTCCCGCTCTTTTTCTTCATGAGAGGAGGGAAATGTACCTCAGCTTTCCCCTTAAACATGTGTACCCTCGTGTCAGGGACAGATGAGTCATCAGTGATATGCAAATCATCTTTTATTACAATAATCATATATTGAATACTTTTCTGCCAGTTTTGGCTGTAACTTTGCATTATCGTAGTCGACACTGGAGTCAGACTCCGTGTCGATATCAGTGTATTATTTTGGATAGTGAGCGTTGTGAGACTCTGAAGGTTTCTGCGACATAGGGACAGACATGTGTAGATTCACTGTCTGTTCTCAAATCTTATGTGCAATAAATTTACCTTAGCACTTAATTTCACATATCCAATCAGGTGTCGGCGTTGTCGACGGAGACACCACTCACACACACACATTTGCTCCATCTCCTCCTTAGGAGAGCCTTTTACCTCAGACATGTCCCGACACACCACACACTCAGGGAATGCTCATCTGAAGATAATTCCCCCACAAGGCCCTTTGGAGAGACAGAGAGTATGCCAGCACACACCCCAGCGCTATATGACCCAGGAAAAAACACAGCAATTTAATGTTTACCCAGTAGCGCCGTTATTATCTGCGCCAAATTATGTGCCCCCCCCTCTTCTTTAAAACCCTCTCTTCTACCGTGGTATAAGCAGGGGAGAGTACGGGGAGCTTCCTCTCAGCGGTGCTGTGGAGAAAAACATGGCACTGGTGAGTGTTGAAGGAGAAGCCCCGCCCCCTCGACGGCGGGCTTCTGTCCCGCTAAAGTGTAAAATTGGCGGGGGCTCCTGCATATATAGTGTCCAGCTGTATATATGCTCCTTTTGCCAAATAAGAGGTTTATATTGCTGCCCAGGGCGCCCCCCCCTGCGCCCTTACAGTGACCGGAGTATGTGAGGTGTGTGGGAGCAATGGCGCACAGCTGCAGTGCTGTGCGTTACCTCAGTGAAGATCATGAAGTCTTCTGCCGCCTCTGAAGTCTTCTTTTCTTCTCATACTCACCCGGCTTCTATCTTCCGGCTCTGCGAGGGGGACGGTGGCGCAGCTCTGGGACGGACGGCTAGGGTGAGATCCTGCGTACCAATCCCTCTAGAGCTAATGGTGTCCAGTAGCCTAAGAAGCAGGACCTGCAGTCAGAGAGTAGGGCTGCTTCTCTCCCTTCAGTCCCTCGATGCAGGGAGTCTGTTGCCAGCAGAGCTCCCTGAAAATAAAAAACCTAACAAAATACTTTCCATCAGCAAACTCAGGAGAGCTCACTGAAAAGCACCCAGCTCCTCTGGGCACAGTATCAAACTGAGGTCTGGAGGAGGGGCATAGAGGGAGGAGCCAGTTCACACCCACGTCTAAAGACTTTCTTAAAGTGCCCATGTCTCCTGCGGAGCCCGTCTATCCCCATGGTCCTTACGGAGTCCCCAGCATCCTCTAGGACATATATATATATATATATATATATAAAAAAATAAAACCGTCCATTAAGGCAGCGGAACTCGGAGACTGGCACAGGCAGTGTTCGTGACCAACAATGGTTTAATATATCACATAAACTCCGTTTGTACTTTTGCACCTTGACAAAGGGGCGATACTGCCCCCGAAACGTTGGAGTTGATGTGATATATTAAACCATTGTTGATCACTAATACTGCCTGTGCCAGTCTCCGAGTGCTGCTGCCTGCATGGACTGTTTTGTATGAGCATCTTCAGAGGGCACCGGAGCACATTATTCCAGTAAGAGTGAGTGCCGAACCGTTTGGACAATATATATATAATAAGAATTTACTTACCGATAATTCTATTTCTCATAGTCCGTAGTGGATGCTGGGGACTCCGAAAGGACCATGGGGAATAGCGGCTCCGCAGGAGACTGGGCACAAAAGTAAAAAGCTTTAGGACTACCTGGTGTGCACTGGCTCCTCCCCCTATGACCCTCCTCCAAGCCTCAGTTAGGATACTGTGCCCCGACGAGCATACACAATAAGGAAGGATTTTGAATCCCGGGTAAGACTCATACCAGCCACACCAATCACACCGTACAACTTGTGATCTGAACCCAGTTAACAGCATGATAACAGAAGGAGCCTCTGAAAAGATGGCTCACAACAACAATAACCCGATTTTTGTAACAATAACTATGTACAAGTAATGCAGACAATCCGCACTTGGGATGGGCGCCCAGCATACACTACGGACTATGAGAAATAGAATTATCGGTAAGTAAATTCTTATTTTCTCTAACATCCTAGTGGATGCTGGGGACTCCGAAAGGACCATGGGGATTATACCAAAGCTCCCAAACGGGCGGGAGAGTGCGGATGACTCTGCAGCACCGAATGAGAGAACTCCAGGTCCTCCTCAGCCAGGGTATCAAATTTGTAGAATTTAGCAAACGTGTTTGCCCCTGACCAAGTAGCTGCTCGGCAAAGTTGTAAAGCCGAGACCCCTCGGGCAGCCGCCCAAGATGAGCCCACTTTCCGTGTGGAATGGGCTTTTACAGATTTTGGCTGTGGCAGGCCTGCCACAGAATGTGCAAGCTGAATTGTACTACAAATCCAACGAGCAATCGTCTGCTTAGAAGCAGGAGCACCCAGCTTGTTGGGTGGATACAGGATAAACAGCGAGTCAGATTTTCTGACTCCAGCCGTCCTGGAAACATATATTTTCAGGGCCCTGACTACGTCCAGCAACTTGGAATCCTCCAAGTCCCTAGTAGCCGCAGGCACCACAATAGGCTGGTTTAAGTGAAATGCTGAAACCACCTTAGGGAGAAATTGAGGACGAGTCCTCAATTCTGCCCTGTCCGTATGAAAAATTAGGTAAGGGCTTTTATAGGATAAAGCCGCCAATTCTGAGACACGCCTGGCTGAAGCCAGGGCTAACAGCATTACCACTTTCCATGTGAGATATTTTAAGTCCACAGTGGTGAGTGGTTCAAACCAATGTGATTTTAGGAAACCCAAAACTACATTGAGATCCCAAGGTGCCACTGGAGGCACAAAAGGAGGCTGTATATGCAGTACTCCCTTGACAAACGTCTGAACTTCAGGAACAGAAGCTAGTTCTTTTTGGAAGAATATTGACAGGGCCGAAATTTGAACCTTAATGGACCCTAATTTGAGGCCCATAGACAGTCCTGTTTGCAGGAAATGCAGGAATCGACCCAGTTGAAATTCCTCTGTAGGGGCCTTCCTGGCCTCGCACCACGCAACATATTTACGCCAAATACGGTGATAATGTTGTACGGTTACATCCTTCCTGGCTTTGATCAGGGTAGGGATGACTTCATCCGGAATGCCTTTTTCCTTCAGGATCCGGCGTTCAACCGCCATGCCGTCAAACGCAGCCGCGGTAAGTCTTGGAACAGACATGGTCCCTGCTGGAGCAGGTCCTTTCTTAGAGGTAGAGGCCACGGGTCTTCCGTGAGCATCTCTTGAATCTCCGGGTACCAAGTCCTTCTTGGCCAATCCGGAGCCACGAGTATAGTCTTTACTCCTCTCCTTCTTATGATTCTCAGTACTTTTGGTATGAGAGGAAGAGGAGGGAACACATACACTGACTGGTACACCCACGGTGTTACCAGAGCGTCCACAGCTATTGCCTGAGGGTCCCTTGACCTGGCGCAATATCTGTCCAGTTTTTTGTTGAGGCGGGACGCCATCATGTCCACCTTTGGTTTTTCCCAACGGTTCACAATCATGTGGAAGACTTCTGGGTGAAGTCCCCACTCCCCCGGGTGAAGATCGTGTCTGCTGAGGAAGTCTGCTTCCCAGTTGTCCACTCCCGGAATGAACACTGCTGACAGTGCTATCACATGATTTTCCGCCCAGCGAAGAATCCTTGCCACTTCCGTCATTGCCCTCCTGCTTCTTGTGCCGCCCTGTCTGTTTACGTGGGCGACTGCCGTGATGTTGTCCGACTGGATCAACACCGGCTGACCCTGAAGCAGAGGTCTTGCCTGACTTAGGGCATTGTAAATGGCCCTTAGTTCCAGGATATTTATGTGAAGTGATGTTTCCATGCTTGACCACAAGCCCTGGAAATTTCTTCCCTGTGTGACTGCTCCCCAGCCTCTCAGGCTGGCATCCGTGGTCACCAGGACCCAATCCTGAATGCCGAATATGCGGCCCTCTAGGAGATGAGCACTCTGTAACCACCACAGGAGAGACACCCTTGTCCTTGGAGACAGGGTTATCCGCTGATGCATTTGAAGATGCGATCCGGACCATTTGTCCAGCAGATCCCACTGAAAAGTTCTTGCGTGGAATCTGCCGAATGGAATCGCTTCGTAAGAAGCCACCATCTTTCCCAGGACCCTTGTGCATTGATGTACTGACACTTGGCCTGGTCTTAGGAGGTTGCTGACTAGGTCGGATAACTCCCTGGCTTTCTCTTCCGGGAGAAACACCTTTTTCTGTACTGTGTCCAGAATCATTCCTAGGAACAGCAGACGTGTCGTCGGAATCAGCTGCGATTTTGGAATATTTAGAATCCATCCGTGCTGTCGTAGTACTACTTGAGATAGTGCTACTCCGACCTCTAACTGTTCTCTGGACCTTGCCCTTATCAGGAGATCGTCCAAGTAAGGGATAATTAAGACGCCTTTTCTTCGAAGAAGAATCATCATTTCGGCCATTACCTTGGTAAAGACCCGGGGTGCCGTGGACAATCCAAACGGCAGCGTCTGAAACTGATAGTGACAGTTCTGTACCACAAACCTGAGGTACCCTTGGTGAGAAGGGCAAATTGGGACATGGAGGTAAGCATCCTTGATGTCCAGAGACACCATATAGTCCCCTTCTTCCAGGTTCGCTATCACTGCTCTGAGTGACTCCATCTTGAACTTGAACCTTTTTATGTAAGTGTTCAAGGATTTCAGATTTAAAATGGGTCTCACCGAGCCGTCCGGCTTCGGTACCACAAACAGCGTGGAATAATACCCCTTTCCCTGTTGTAGGAGGGGTACCTTGATTATCACTTGCTGGGAATACAGCTTGTGAATGGCTTCCAATACCGCCTCCCTGTCTGGGGAAGACGTTGGTAAAGCAGACTTCAGGAACCGGCGAGGGGGAGACGTCTCAAATTCCAATTTGTACCCCTGAGATACTACCTGCAGGATCCAGGGGTCCACTTGCGAGTGAGCCCACTGCGCGCTGAAATTCTTGAGACAGGCCCCCACCGTGCCTGAGTCCGCTTGTAAGGCCCCAGCGTCATGCTGAGGACTTGGCAGAAGCGGGGGAGGGCTTCTGTTCGTGGGAAGAGGCTGTCTGCTGCAGTCTTTTTCCCCTTCCTCTGCCCCGGGGCAGATATGAGTGGCCTTTTGCCCGCTTGCCCTTATGGGGACGAAAGGACTGAGCCTGAAAAGACGGTATCTTTTTCTGCTGCGAGGTGACTTGGGGTAAAAAGGTGGATTTCCCAGCCGTTGCCGTGGCCACCAGGTCCGATAGACCGACCCTAAATAACTCCTCCCCTTTATACGGCAATACTTCCATATGCCGTTTGGAATCCGCATCCCCTGACCACTGTCGCGTCCATAATCCTCTTCTGGCAGAAATGGACATCGCACTTACTCTTGATGCCAGAGTGCAAATATCCCTCTGTGCATCTCGCATATATAGAAATGCATCCTTTAAATGCTCTATAGTCAATAATATATTGTCCCTGTCCAGGGTATCAATATTTTCAGTCAGGGAATCCGACCAAGCCACCCCAGCACTGCACATCCAGGCTGAGGCGATTGCTGGTCGCAGTATAATACCAGTATGTGTGTATATACTTTTTAGGATATTTTCCAGCTTCCTATCAGCTGGTTCCTTGAGGGCGGCCGTATCAGGAGACGGTTACGCCACTTGTTTTGATAAGCGTGTGAGCGCCTTATCTACCCTAGGGGGTGTTTCCCACCGTGCCCTAACCTCTGGCGGGAAAGGGTATAATGCCAATAATTTTTTAGAAATTAGCAGTTTTTTATCGGGGGAAACCCACGCTTCATCACACACCTCATTTAATTCATCTGATTCGGGAAAAACTACGGGTAGTTTTTTCACACCCCACATAATACCCTTTTTTGTGGTACTTGTAGTATCAGAAATGTTCAAAACCTCCTTCATTGCCGTGATCATGTAACGTGTGGCCCTACTGGAAAATACGTTTGTTTCCTCACCGTCGACACTGGAGTCAGTGTCCGTGTCTGTATCGACCTGAGGTAACGGGCGCTTTAGAGCCCCTGACGGTGTTTGAGACGCCTGTACAGGTATTAACTGATTTGCCGGCTGTCTCATGTCGTCAACAGTCTTTTGTAAAGTGCTGACACTATCACGTAATTCTTTCCATAAGACCATCCAGTCAGGTGTCGACTCCCTAGGGGGTGACATCACTAACACAGGCAATTGCTCCGCCTCCACACCATTTTCCTCCTCATACATGTCGACACACAGCACACACACAGGGAATGCTCTGATAGAGGACAGGACCCCACTAGCCCTTTGGGGAGACAGAGGGAGAGTTTGCCAGCACACACCAGAGCGCTATATATATACAGGAATAACCTTATATAAGTGTTTTTCCCTAATATAGCTGCTGTATATATTTATATGCCAATTTAGTGCCCCCCCTCTCTTGTTTTACCCTGTTTCTGTAGTGCAGGACTGCAGGGGAGAGTCAGGGAGCCTTCCTCCAACGGAGCAGTGAGGAAAAAATGGCGCCAGTGTGCTGAGGAGAGAGGCTCCGCCCCCTTCTCGGCGGCCTTTCTCCCGCTTTTATATGGAAAAATTGGCAGGGGTTAAATGCATCCATATAGCCCAGGAGCTATATGCGATGTATTTTTTGCCAAAAAAAGGTGTTTTATTGCGTCTCAGGGCGCCCCCCCCCCCAGCGCCCTGCACCCTCAGTGACCGGAGTGTGAAGTGTGCTGAGAGCAATGGCGCACAGCTGCGGTGCTGTGCGCTACCTTATTGAAGACAGGACGTCTTCTGCCGCCGATTTTCCGGACCTCTTCAGTCTTCTGGCTCTGTAAGGGGGCCGGCGGCGCGGCTCTGGGACCCATCCATGGCTGGGCCTGTGATCGTCCCTCTGGAGCTAATGTCCAGTAGCCTTAGAAGCCCAATCCACTCTGCACGCAGGTGAGTTCGCTTCTTCTCCCCTTAGTCCCTCGGTGCAGTGAGCCTGTTGCCAGCAGGTCTCACTGAAAATAAAAAACCTACTTTAAACTTTTACACTAAGCAGCTCAGGAGAGCCCCTTAGCCTGCACCCGTCTCGTTCGGGCACAAAAATCTAACCGAGGCTTGGAGGAGGGTCATAGGGGGAGGAGCCAGTGCACACCAGGTAGTCCTAAAGCTTTTTACTTTTGTGCCCAGTCTCCTGCGGAGCCGCTATTCCCCATGGTCCTTTCGGAGTCCCCAGCATCCACTAGGACGTTAGAGTAATATATATATATATATATCTATCAGCCGAAGCTACTTATGTAAAGATGGCGCCAAAATCTCTGTCAGGGAGTGAGGGAGAGTGAGAAGCAGCTCAAGAGAACACCTGCAGTAGATGGCGCCCGGAGCTGGGGGAGGGGCTACAGGTCAAGCTCCTTATCCCATATGCTGGTCCTCACCACCAGGTACTGTGGAGCCTTGTTAAAAGGATTTTAGTGAAATCCAACCTGTGCTTCCTGCCCTGGTGGATATAGTGGGGTCCCTGCCCGGCCATTGTCCACGCCAGCGCCACAGTCCGTCTCCTAAGACCGCGACCGGAACACGATTTCAGAGGGTCCCAACTGAGGGACCCTCTTACCTCCTCCCAAATAAGCAGCTGCATGATCCGGGAGAGCGCCAGCGGCGTGTGCCTGGAAACCGAAGCTACTCCGCCGCAAGTACCCGGCCAGCGGGATTATGCGGCGCTGCTGGGGAGGTGTTGGATCCACAGCACAGTATGTCATGAGGACATAAAAGTGCTGCAGCCCTTGAAGAATCTTCTAATAAAAGCTCTTTTCAGGGCTACCTAGCACAGCACCCCCTGTTAAGTGACCTGCTCTGCAGGCACCAACTTACAAAATGCGATTCAGGGTCTGAAGGCGGGGTTATAGAGGAAGCCATGCAATGCATCCTGGGAACAGTCAAAGCTTTAGCCTGTTGGTGCCTCTGGATCAAGATCCAACTCTACACCCCCGATGTATTCCCTGTGGAACACAGTGTACCCTGCTGCAGAAAAGGAAATTTCTAAGTGACCCCAAACTTTTGAAAGGTAGTGTGTCACACACATACAGTGTATACACACACACACACACACACACACACACACACACACACACACACAAAAGCAGTGAAGTTTCTCTAAATTTTTAACTTGTATGAAAAAAATTGTTCGATATGTCCCAAAAATTGTTTTAAAACTACCAAATAGTGTATATAGTAACTTTATAACCTTGATTCGCTAAAATTGTATTACCAATCTGCACATTTGTTAAAGCATATACTGAATCAGGTTTAAATCCCTTTTATTTACATAATTTGATGATAATAATAATAATAATAATAATAATAATAATAATGATGAACAATTTCGGGGACATTTGTGGATAACATATTAGCAGGTTAAGCGGTTAATAAATAAGAATCCGTAACAGCAAGTGATCACTTTCCCACTAGCATACTAGTAACAAACATTGACATTTCTAAAAATCCTTTTCTAACATTACCATCTAGTGGACATTTTGAAATATGACACAAAAGCTTGGGATAGAAGACAAATATCAGTACAATAAATAATATATTTTGACAATCTATTAACCATTTTTCAATAATTGTTTGTTAAACAAATTTGAAAATAACCATATATCATTTATAGTTCACTTAAATTGCTCAAGTATAGTTAAAATAATCCAGTGCAAAAGCTTTAGGGGTATATGCAATTCACGGCGAATCGCGGCAAATTATCGCCGTTTTTTAATTCGACAGGTGAATTCCGGCAGGTGGCTGCCGGAATTCACCATATTCAATGAAAAACGGATTCGATAGTCCCGCGGGCGAAAAACGGCCGATTTGCCGGATTTTGCCGCAAATTAAAAAAACGGGAAAAACCCGGAAAAAAATGGCGTGGGGTCCCCCCTCCAAAGCATAACCAGCCTCGGGCTCTTCGAGCTGGTCCTGGTTCTAAAAATGCGGGGTAAAAATTGACAGGGGATCCCCCGTATTTTTAAAACCAGCACCGGGCTCTGCACCTGATGCTGGTGCAAAAAATACGGGGGACAAAAAGAGTAGGGGTCCCCCGTATTTTATACACCAGCACCGGGCTCCACTAGCTGGACAGATAATGCCACAGCCGGGGGTCACTTTTATACAGCGCCCTGCGGCCGTGGCATTAAATATCCAACTAGTCACCCCTGGCCGGGGTACCCTGGGGGAGTGGGGACCCCTTCAATCAAGGGGTCCCCCCCCCAGCCACCCAAGGGCCAGGGGTGAAGCCCGAGGCTGTCCCCCCCATCCAAGGGCTGCGGATGGGAGGCTGATAGCCTTGAGTAAAATGACAGAATATTGTTTTTTCCAGTAGTACTACAAGTCCCAGCAAGCCTCCCCCGCAAGCTGGTACTTGGAGAACCACAAGTACCAGCATGCGGGAGAAAAAACGGGCCCACTGGAACCTGTAGTACTACTGGAAAAAAAATACCAATAAAAACAGGAGACACACACCTTGACAAGTACAACTTTATTACACACTGCCGACACACACATACTTACCTATGTTGACACGCCGACTGTCACAGTCTCCGACGATCCAAGGTACCTGTGAAAAAAATTAGACTCACCTCAATCCAGTGTCCGGGAGATAATCCACGTACTTGTTAAAAAAAAAACACGAACACCCGTACCATGCCGGACTGAAAGGGGTCCCATGTTTACACATCAGACCCCTTTCCCCGAATGCCGGGACACCACGTGACTCCTGTCACTGAGGTCCCTTCAGCCAATCAGGAAGCGCTACTTCCGTGGCGCTCACCTGATTGGCTGTGCGCGTGTGACCTCAGACAGCGCATCGCAAAGCCTCTCCCATTACTTTCAATGGTGGGAACTTTGCCGTCAGTGGTGGGGTTACCCGCGGTCAGCCGCTGACCGGCGGGTGACCCCATCGCTAGCCGCAAAGTTCCCACCATTGAATATAATGGAGAGGCTTTGCGATGCGCTGTCAGCTCAGACGCGCACAGAGCCAATCAGCAGAGTGCAAGGACGTTGCGCTCGCTGATTGGCTTACGAGACCTTTCAGTGACAGCTGTCACGGGGGGGTTTCTCTGCATTCGTGGAAAGGGGTCCCATGTGTCAACATGGGACCCCTTTCAGTCCGTGTGGTACGGGTGTCCGGTTTGTTTTTTTTGACAAGTTCGTGGATTTACCTCTGGACCATGGATGAGGTGAGTGTATTTATCTTTTCTTTTCAGGTACCCCTGGATTCTACTTGGAGAAGAGGACCGATGTCGGCGTGTGAACATAGGTAAGTATGTGTGTGTCGACGTATGAAATAAAGTTTTACTTTCACGGTGTCGGTCTCCTGTTTTTATTTGGGTATTTTTTTTCCAGTAGAACTACAGGTACCAGCGGGACAGTTTTTCTCCCGCATGCTGGTACTTGTGGTTCTCCAAGTACCAGCTTGCGGGGGAGGCTTTCTGGGACTTGTAGTACTACTGGAAAAAACTATATTCTGACATTTTTCTCAAGGCTATCAGCCTCCCATCCGCAGCCCTTGGATGGGGGGGGGGGGACATCCTCGGGCTTCACCCCTGGCCCTTGGGTGGCTGGGGGGGGACACACCCCTTGATTGAAGGGGTCCCCACTCCCCCAGGGTACCCCGGCCAGGGGTGACTAGTTGGATATTTAATGCCACGGCCGCAGGGCGCTGTATAAAAGTGACCCCCGGCTGTGGCATTATCTGTCCAGCTAGTGGAGCCCGATGCTGGTGTATAAAATACGGGGGACCCCTACTCTTTTTGTCCCCCGTATTTTTTGCACCAGCATCAGGCGCAGAGCCCGGTGCTGGTTTTAAAAATACGGGGGAACCCCTGTCAATTTTCCCCCCGCATTTTTAGAGCCAGGACCAGCTCGAAGAGCCCGAGGCTGGTTATGCTTTGGAGGGGGGACCCCACGCCATTTTTTTCAGGGATTTTACCATTCCATCCAAAAAAATATATATATATATATATTTTTAAAAATATATAAATAATACTTGTGCCTCCAAAAAAGACAAACCAAGTACCTAATCCCTTCTAATATAAATAGATATATTACCAAGAAAAAAAAACACAAAAAAAAACATGTTTTAATTTTTTTTTATTAGTTTCACCCTCCAAAGTGTGGCGGATTGAAAATGACGAATTTACTGTCTAAAAGCACTGTTGTCGAATTTCCAAACTTCCATTGAATAGACTTTGGTCGAATTGCAGCATGTGTATCATTGCAAAAAAGTCGAATTTGTCAAAAGTCGAATTTCAAAAAGTCGAATTTTGAAAGTCCGTTTTTTTGTCGGAAAGTACTGAATTGCATTGTCGAATTTTTTTTTTGGGCGAAAAATTCCCGAAATTCGACAATTTCGGGAATTCGACCGCAATTGCATATACCCCTTAGCCTGTTGGTGCCTCTGGATCCAGATCCAACTCTACACAACCGATGTATTCCCTGTGGAACACAGTGTACCCCGCTGCAGAAAAGGAAATTTCTAAGTAACCCTAAACTTTTGAAAGGTAGTGTGTCACACACATACAGTATATACGCACACACACACACACACACACACACACACACACACACACACACATCAAAGCAGTGCAGTCTCTTTAAATTTTTAACCTGTATGAAAAAAATTGTTCGATATGTCCCAAAAATTGTTTTTTTAAAACTACCAAATAGTGTATATAGTAACTTTATAACCTTGATTCGCTAAAATTGTATTACCAATCTGCACATTTGTTAGAGCAAATATTCTGATAAATCACTTTTATTTACATAATTTGATGATAATAATAATAATAATAATAATAATAATGATGAACAATTTCGGGGACATTTGTGGATAACATATTAGCAGGTTAAGCGGTTAATAAATAAGAATCCGTAACAGCAAGTGATCACTTTCCCACTAGCATACTAGTAACAAACATTTACATTTCTAAAAATCCTTTTCTAACATTACCATCTAGTGGACATTTTGAAATATGACACAAAAGCTTGGGATAGAAGACAAATATCAGTACAATAAATAATATATTTTGACAATCTATTAACCATTTTTCAATAATTGTTTATTAAACAATTTTGAAAATAACCATATATTTATAGTTCACTTAAGTTGCTCAAGTATAGTAAAAAATAATCCAGTGCATTTAAATACAACATTTGACATTGTAAAAATATACATGTGGTAATAAGCTATTATATCTATCCAAGTAAATTGGGATAGGATATACCAGACAACCAGTACTTGCTCAAATAGTATGGAGGTGGTCGAGACCCAATATAAACTATTATCGAGATGGTACCGATGCCCAACCATTATACATAAATTCTGTCCTGGTGTGTCCCCTCTCTGTTGGAGGTGTGGTAGGGAACAGGGCTCATTAATGCACATTTGGTGGGAATGCTCTTTGATTATTACATTTTAGGACAATATTAGAAAGTTGTCTGCGGAGATTCAGGATTTTCCTTATTATCCCACTCGGATATACAGATATGTAAATATAAAAAGTAATTACTTAGGCACATGAACAGTGTAGCTAGAATGGACTTTCTGGCACGCTGGCGATCACTTTCACCACCTACTTTATGGGAATGGTGTCAACCTGTAGGTTTTTATATGGCGCCACATAAATACCATACCTTTCAGGAGTAGAATAATTATTCTACTCCTGGACGGTATGGTATTTATGTGGCTATATGGTTCGGATGGTTGGAGTTTAAATCAACCTCTTCTTATAAGGCTTTGGTTCCTATTGGCCCGGTTTGATTTGGACATGGAAATTGCTGGTGACAATTGTTCTTTTCTGCCTTGACATTTTTGTTACGGTATATCAGTCACTCAGACTGAAACAAAATATTTGCATTTGAAGTCCCCTGCCAGGTGGATCTATTCTATTCTCCTCTCTTTTTTTATTCCTTTCATTCCTTTTCTTTTTTTATGTTGCTTTTGTCATTGTATTTGTGTAAAATGTTATAACCTTTACTAGTCTGAAACACTGTATACATCCTATACATTTCTGCTTTATACATACTTGTATTCTATTGTTAAAAATTGATCTGTATGTGGATTGTCAGTTTTGAAAAGGATTCTCAAAAATACAGAATTTTTATTAAAAAAATAATAAAAAAAAATGAAAAAACTAGAAGACAGATTTTATTATTAAAAATATTTTACATAAAACTTACTTTTCCCTGTGTAAAGTGCAATCTGAAATGGTTGTAAACGCTTCAGAATCAGTTCAAGGTTTTATTCCTGATAAAGGGGGTAATTCTGAGTTGATCGCAGCAACAAATTTGTTAGCAGCTGGGCAAAGCCATGGGCACTGCAGTGGGGGCAGATATAACATTTGCAGAGAGAGTTAGATTTGGGTGGGTTATATTGTTTCTGTGCAGGGTAAATACTGCCTGCTTTATTTTTACACTGCAATTTAGATTTCAGTTTGAACAAACCCCACCCAAATCTAACTCTCTGCAAATTTTATATCTGCCACACCTGTAGTGCAAATGGTTTTACCCAACTGTTAACAAATTTGCTGCTGCGATCAACTCGGAATTACCCCCAAAATTCACTGCAATATAGCTAAATGGTAAGGCCAACCTGACACCATAAGCAGTGTCACAAATACCCCTTTCAGACCGCTCCCGGCTGAGACCCCTTTCTGACTGGCGGCCAGACCCGGCTTTTAGCCAGGTTGGTGACGTCACCGCCGGTGTTTGCGGAGGCGGCACTTGGAGAGGAGATGATCTCCAAGTGCCACTTTTTCCTATGGTGTGAACAGGTGCTGGGTAACATCGACTCGGTGTACCCATTCACACTGCACTGCGAGCCGGGTTGAACCAGTGTTCAACCCTGCTCACTAACAGAGTTGAAATACCAGGTCACTCGACCTGGGTTATTTTTCCTGGCCCCTTGCAAAGTGTGCCGCAGCCTGGGTGCATGCGTGTTCACCTGGGTTATTGCTGGCGGTCTAAAAGGGGTATTACTTGCACTACTTGAAAGAAAAGGGAGAAAATATTCATAAAAAAACAAAACAAAAACACAACATTATTTCACAAAAGATGAATATGGTTCATTATCAACATGGAGAGTTAACATCAATTCTTAGACTCAGGCTGCCCTGCAACAGGTTGTATTTTAAGTACTTCTGCAAATCCATCACCAAACCAGCAAGTGATGTGAATGGTATCAAGGCTGAAATAAAAAAGACGGTCTAGACACTGGTTTCTTCTGTAAACTGATCGGGGGTCGGCAGATAGCACATTACTTATTGCACATTTTGCTTCTTCAAAAGACTGGAAGTAGCGGAATGATGGTCCTCCTGAGGAAACAGAACACACTATAATGTTATAGCTGAATTAGTAGACATAGCTCTAATGTGGTCCATAGTTTATGTAGTCTGTATGGATTAAATATACTCTCTGGGTTGGTTTTGCAAATGCATCAAATCTGCAAAGTGCAAACCACATGCTAAATGCATACAAACACAATAGGCCTTGTTAAAGTTGGACACAATTGTGCAAAAATGAATGAAATGTTTAAGATGGAGACTTTCGTGGGGTCTTCTCGGAGTTAGATTCAAAGCTTTAAAAAAACAAACAAAAAAACAAAACACAACCACTCATACCATGATTCCATGATTTGTCATCTTCTTTTCCAGCAAGTCAACCACACTGCAGACTTGGGGCGGATTCAATTCTTTTCACCCCTTTACACACCCGTTCTGTTTCTGCCCTCAGGGACGTTGTATTATTTCAGCCTGCTACCCCCAGAGTAGTAAAGCACCCAACCCTTTACACAGCTAAACCTGATAACTATGGGCGTAATATACGCGATAACGGAGATCATTTTAAAAAGGTAATTGGGCGTGATATATCATTTGAATCTCACCCTTAATCTTCCCCTTTCTGGCTGACACATTTTATATTCTATATATGACAACACTTAGTTCCAGTCCACAAAGTGCCGTTGGAATCCCAGCACATTGCAGCTACCAAGGTATCTAATTTTCCCTCGTACCCCGTAGAGATTTGTAGAAAAATTAGTGATGTTGTGCTACCATAATTCTTGAGGGTGTATTGCTTCTGAACACTGCAGTGGAACATTGCCGAGAACTGAATCTCCCTCCCATATACTTGCTATATAATGCCCTAAAAGTACAATATAAAGAAGAGCAGAAGTTGGCTGTAAATGCACCTGCAGTGTGTGCATGGACCTAAATGTTGATTTCATCTTTATGTAGAATTGCGCACATCTCTACGGTCGGTATCCACATGCTTAGTTTCATAGCCATCATCATTATCAGTTCACACTTGCACCTGAGCTATCTTTGGTGCAAAAGGTAAGTCTGAAAACAAGCATATCTATGTGTGCGTACAGCAGTTTCATTGATATGTTCTCAGCACACTCACTAAACTTTTCCTATAGATATGTCTGCTGTCAGTTTGCCCGCAAACGGGTCGCAGGGGCACACACATCGTGCTTGCAACTAGCCGCACCAGCGTACAAGCCGTTTGAGGGAGCCCATACCCCAATGCGATCCTATGGATCGCAGGTGCAGGCACTGTAATCGTGCCAAACGACTCGCGACTATTAGCAGTCAAAGATAAGATGAACTAGGACTCATCTGTATGTGAGAAGAGATCATCACCACCCATGGAGATGTGACCTAGATGGGTAGAACTCAGCATCGTCCAAACCTGTGTATGCTCAGCTTCACAGTGTACGTGGTGCGAAAGAAAACACATAAGATATGTCTGGCGTGTTTTACACTGAATTAGCCCCTATATTTGTATTTAGCCATTTACATGTATCAAAATATTTCTACTTCTCTGTAGACCAGGGATGGGGAACCTTAGGCCCTCCAGCTGTTGTTGAACTACACATACCAGCATGCCTTGCTACAGTTTTGCTATTTAGCAATGCAAAAACTGTTGCAGGGCATGCTGGAATGTGTAGTTCAACAACAGCTGGAGGGCCGAAGGTTCCCCATCCATGCTGTAGACCTATCAAGGAAAGCAGAGTTCTGACTAGACTTTATCCTTCTAGTTTGTTCTGGATCAGTAGTGGACAACAGATGACCCACCCTTAAACACTTGTCTGGCATAGTCGCATCGTTTGCGACCACACCAGCAAGTGCATTATCTGATCTGGTCGCAAATGATGCAACCAGTCAGATATATAGCATGGGCGGCTTGCAGAAGATAATCTTTCTGCAGCCGTCACTTACAGAGGGATTTCCCACCCCGCTGCCTCCCTACACTCTACTCCAATGTCTGTCATGCTGCCGATCACTGCTGAACGGTCAGCACATCAGGACCCCCCCACCCGGTGGCTGCAGAAAAACTGCCCTGAATTTGTACAAGGCAGCAGCTCAATTGAGCAGCTCTGGGCAAATCAAAGTTGCAATGGTTGTAATGGGTTACAATGTTCCAATGGTGGTGATCTGATGTTTGACAATAATGATTGGAAAAAAAAAAAAAAAAAAGAAGGTTATATTATATATATATATATATATATATATATATATATTTGTATTTTTTTTTATAAAATCATGTTGGATAAGTTTAAAATACATGCTCTTCACCTTAATCACTTATAAAGAAACAACAATTTCTGAGCAGTTTTTTTTTGGGGGGGGGGGAAATGTCAGTTAAGTGGTTAAAGAGGTGCGACCAGATATTCACAATCTTCCTAGTAGCTAGCCTCATGGTAAGTATAGTTCAACAGTCTATGTAGCAGATTAAGGGCCAAATTCAATTAGCCGTGAAATTACTATTTATGCATCTTTTTTTATGCGAAAACAGACTTTTCGCGGGTATGCGCGCTCCTGTGATTCGCCCTAATCAATAACAAATTTGTAAAAACAGGATTACTGGGAAAACTGTTGCTGAAAGTGAAAAGTCAAAAATGGATAAATCTGTACGTACCCCCCAAAAAAATGTAACATCAGATGACAGTATAAAAGTTTATTATTGGTTATAATAAACATATTTCTGGTACTTAAATAGGGTCAAATAGCGGATATATAAAATGTAAAGAAAAAAAAAATAAGATTTTACTCACCGGTAAATCTATTTCTCGTAGTCCGTAGTGGATGCTGGGACTCCGTAAGGACCATGGGGATTAGCGGCTCCGCAGGAGACTGGGCACAACTAAAGAAAGCTTTAGGACTACCTGGTGTGCACTGGCTCCTCCCACTAAGACCCTCCTCCAGACCTCAGTTAGGAAACTGTGCCCGGAAGAGCTGACACAATAAGGAAGGATTTTGAATCCCGGGTAAGACTCATACCAGCCACACCAATCACACCGTATAACTCGTGATACTATACCCAGTTAACAGTATGAAATATAACGGAGCCTCTCAACAGATGGCTCAACAATAACCCTTTAGTTAGGCAATAACTATAAACAAGTATTGCAGACAATCCGCACTTGGGATGGGCGCCCAGCATCCACTACGGACTACGAGAAATAGATTTACCGGTGAGTAAAATCTTATTTTCTCTGACGTCCTAAGTGGATGCTGGGACTCCGTAAGGACCATGGGGATTATACCAAAGCTCCCAAACGGGCGGGAGAGTGCGGATGACTCTGCAGCACCGAATGAGCAAACTCTAGGTCCTCCTCAGCCAGGGTATCAAACTTGTAGACTCTTACAAAAATGTTTTAACCCGACCAAGTAACAGCTCGGCAAAGTTGTAAAGCCGAGACCCCTCGGGCAGCCGCCAAAGAAGAGCCCACTTTCTTCGTGGAATGGGCTTTTACAGATTTAGGGTGCGGCAGTCCAGCCGCAGAATGTGCAAGTTGAATCGTGCTACAGATCCAGCGAGCAATCGTCTGCTTAGAAGCAGGAGCACCCAGCTTGTTGGGTGCATACAGGAGAAATAGCGAGTCAGTTTTCCTGACTCCAGCTGTCCTGGAAACATATACTTTTCAGGGCCCTGACTACATCCAGTAACTTGGAATCCTCCAAGTCCCAAGTAGCCGCAGGCACCACAATAGGTTGGTTCACATGAAAAACTGATACCACCTTAGGAAGGAATTGGGAACGAGTCCTCAATTCCGCCTTATCCATATAAAATACAGATAAGGGCTTTTGTATGACAAAGCCGCCAATTCTGATACACGCCTGGCCGACGCCAAGGCCCACAGAATGACCACTTTCCACGTTAGGTATTATAGCTCCACGGATTTAAATGGCTCAACCCAATGCGACTTCAGGAAATCCAACACCACGTTGAGATCCCACGGTGCCACTGGAGGCACAAACGGGGGCTGACTATGCAGCACTCCCTTAACAAAAGTCTGAACTTCAGGCAGTGAAGCCAGTTCAATTTTGGAAGAAAATCGATAGAGCCGAAATCTGGACCTTAATGGAACCCAATTTTAGGCCCATAGTCACCTCTGACTGTAGGAAGTGCAGAAATCGACCTAGCTGAAATTTCTCCTTTGGGGCCTTCCTGGCCTCACAGTACGCAACATATTTCCGCCATATGCGGTGATAATGGTTTGCGTTCACTTCTTTCCTAGCTTTAAATAGCGTAGGGATAACTTCCTCCGGAATTCCCTTTTCCTTCAGGATCCGGCGTTTAACCGCCATGCCGTCAACGCAGCCGCGGTACGTCTTGGAACAAACAGGCCCCCTGCTGCAGCAGGTCCTGTCTGAGTGGCAGAGGCCATGGGTCCTCTGAGATCATTTCATGGAGTTCTGGTTACCAAGCTCTTCTTGGCCAACCCGGAACAATGAGTATAGTTCTTACTCCTCTCCTTCTTATTATTCTCATTACACTGGGTAAGAGAAGCAGAGAAGGGAACACATACACCGACTGGTACACCCACGGTGTTACCAGAGCGTCCACAGCTATCGCCTGAGGGTCCTTGACCTGGCGCAATATCTTTGTAACTTTTAGTTGAGGCGGGACGCCATCATGTCCACCTGTGGCCTTTCCCAACGGTGTACAATCATTTGGAAGACTTCTGGATGAAGTCCCCACTCTCCCGGGTGGAGGTCGTGTCTTCTGAGAAAGTCTGCTTCTCAGTTGTCCACTCCGGGAATGAACACTGCTGACAGTGCTAACACATGATTTTCCGCCCATCGGAGAATCCTTGTGGCTTCTGCCATCGCCATCCTGCTTCTTGTGCCGCCCTGTCGGTTTACATGAGCGACCGCCGTGATGTTGTCTGACTGGATCAGCACCGGCCGGTGTTGAAGCAGGGGTCTAGCCTGACTTAGGGCATTGTAAATGGCCCTCAGTTCCAGAATATTTATGTGTAGGGAAGTCTCCTGACTTTTCCATAGCCTTGGAAGTTCCTTCCCTGTGTGACTGCCCCCCAGCCTCGAAGGCTGGCATCCGTGGTCACCAGGACCCAGTCCTGTATGCCGAATCTGCGGCCCCCTAGAAGATGAGCACTCTGCAGCCACCACAACAGCGACACCCTGACCCTTGGAGACAGGGTTATCCGCCAATGCATCTGAAGATGCGACCCGGACCACTTGTCCAACAGATCCCACTGGAAAATCCTTGCATGGGACCTGGCGAATGGAATTTCTTCGTAAGAAGCTACCATCTTTCCCAGGGCTCGCGTGCACTGATGCACCGACACCTGTATACGTATTAGGAGGTCTCTGTCTAGAGACAACAACTCCTTGGACTTCTTCTCCGGGAGAAACCCTTTTTATCCTGTTCTGTGTCCAGAACCATACCCAGGAACAGTAGACGCGTCGTAAGAACCAGCTGCGACTTTGGAATATTCAGAATCCAGCCGTGCTGTTGTAGCACTTCCCGAGATAGTGCTACTCCGACGAACAACCGCTCCCTGGACCTCACCTTTATAAGGAGATCGTCCAAGTACGGGATAATTATTTCGGCCATTACCTTGGTAAATACCTCGGTGTCGGGGACAGACCAACGGCAACGTCTGGAATTGGTAATGACAATCCTGTACCACAATATTGAGGTACTCCTGGTGAAGAGGGTAAATAGGGACATGCAGGTAATCATCGTTGATGTCCAGTGATACCATGAAATTCTCCAGGCTTGCAATAATCGCCCTGAGCGATTCCATTTTGAACTTGAACCTTCGTATATAAGTGTTCAAGGATTTCAATTTTAGAATGGGTCTCACCGAACCGTCTGGTTTCGGTACCACAACATTTTGGAATAGTAACCCCGGCCTTGTTGAAGGAGGGGTACCTTGATTTCACCTGCTGGAAGTACAGCTTGTGAATTGCCGCCAGTACTACCTTTCTCCGAGGGCAGCAGGCAAGGCTGCTGTGAGGTAACGGCGAGGGGGAGTCGCCTCGAACTCCAGCCTGTATCCCTGTGATACTATTTGCAGAACCTAGAGATCCACCTGTGGGCAAGCCCACTGGTCCCTGAAGTTCCCGAGACGCGCCCCTACCGCACCTGTCTCCACCTGTGGAGCCCCAGCGTCATGCGGTGGACTCAGAGGAAGCGGGGGAAGATTTTTGATCCTGGGAACTGGCTGCTGGTGCAGCTTTTTCCTTCTTCCCTTGTCTCTGTGCAGAAAGGAAGCGCCTTTGACCCGCTTGCTTTTCTGAAGCCGAAAGGACTGTACCTGAAAATACGGTGCTTTCTTAGGCTGTGAGGAAACCGGAGGTAAAAAATTTTCTTCCCAGCTGTTGCTGTGGATACGAGGTCCCAGAGACCATCCCCAAACAATTCCTCACCCTTATAAGGCAGAATCTCCATGTGCCTTTTACAGGCAGCATCACCTGTCCACTGCCGGGTTTCTAATACCCTCCTGGCAGAATGGACATTGCATTAATTTTGGATGCCAGCCGGCAAATATCCCTCTGTGCATCCTTTATATATAAGACAACGTCTTTAATATGCTCAATGTTAGCAAAATATTATCCCTGTCTTAGAGTATTAATATTATCTGACAGGGTATCAGACCACGCTGCAGCAGCACTATTTATGCTGAGGCAATTGCAGGTCTCAGTATATAACCTGAGTGTGTATATACAGACTTCAGGATCGCCTCCTGCTTTTTATCAGCAGGTTCCTTCAAGGTGGCAGTATCCTAAGACGGCAGTGCCACCTTTTGACAAACGTGTGAGCGCCTTATCCACCCTAAGGGATATCTCCCAACGTGACCTATCCTCTGGCGGGAAAGGGTACGCCATCAGTAACTTTTTAGAAATTACCAGTTTCTTATCGGGGGAACCCACGCTTCTTTACACACTTCATTCATTCATCTGATAGGGGAACAAAACACTGGCTGCTTTTTCTCCCCAAAAATAAAACCCCTTTTATGTGGTACTTGGGTTCATGTCAGAAAATGCGTAACACATTTTTCATTGCCGAGATCATGTAACGGATGTTCCTAGTGGATTGTGTATATGTCTCAACCTCGTCGACACTGGAGTCAGACTCCGTGTCGACATCTGTGTCTGCCATCTGAGGTAACGGGCGTTTTTTGAGCCCCTGATGGCCTTTGAGACGCCTGGGCAGGCGCGGGTTGAGAAGCCGGCTGTCCCACAGCTGTTACGTCATCCAGCCTTTTATGTAAGGAGTTGACACTGTTGGTTAATACCTTCCACCTATCCATCCACTCTGGTGTCGGCCCCACAGGGGGCGACATCCCATTTATCGGCCTCTGCTCCGCCTCCACGTAACCTTCCTCATCCAACATGTCGACACAGCCGTACCGACACACCGCACACACACAGGGAATGCTCTGACTGAGGACAGGACCCCACAAAGTCCTTTGGGGAGACAGAGAGAGAGTATGCCAGCACACACCAGAGCGCTATATAATGCAGGGATTAACACTATAACTGAGTGATTTTTCCCCAAATAGCTGCTTGTATACATATATTGCGCCTAAATTTAGTGCCCCCCCTCTCTTTTTAACCCTTTGAGCCTGAAAACTACAGGGGAGAGCCTGGGGAGCTGTCTTCCAGCTGCACTGTGAAGAGAAAATGGCGCCAGTGTGCTGAGGGAGAAGCCCCGGCCCTTTTTCGGCGGACTTTCTCCCGCTTTTTCTGGAATACTGGCAGGGGTAATTTTACATCTATATAGCCTCTAGGACTATATATGATGTAGATTTGCCAGCCAAGGTGTCATATATTGCCCTCAGGGCGCCCCCCCCAGCGCCCTGCACCCATCAGTGACCGGAGTGTGAGGTGTACATGAGGAGCAATGGCGCACAGCTGCAGTGCTGTGCGCTACCTTGGTGAAGACCGAAGTCTTCTGCCTCCGCTTTTCCGGACTCTTCATGCTTCTGGCTCTGTAAGGGGGACGGCGGCGCGGCTCCGGGAACGAACACCAAGGTCGGGTCCTGCGGTCGATCCCTCTGGAGCTAATGGTGTCCAGTAGCCTAAGAAGCCCAAACTACCACCTGTTAGGTAGGTTCGCTTCTTCTCCCCTTAGTCCCTCGCTGCAGTGAATCTGTTGCCAGCAGATCTCACTGTAAAATAAAAAACCTAAATATACTTTCTTTCTAGGAGCTCAGGAGAGCCCCTAGTGTGCATCCAGCTCAGCCGGGCACAAGAATCTAACTGAGGTCTGGAGGAGGGTCTTAGTGGGAGGAGCCAGTGCACACCAGGTAGTCCTAAAGCTTTCTTTAGTTGTGCCCAGTCTCCTGCGGAGCCGCTAATCCCCATGGTCCTTACGGAGTCCCAGCATCCACTTAGGACGTCAGAGAAATGGGATTTTGGTTCTTACCGATAAATCCCTTTCTCGAAATCCACAGGGGACACTGGAGGCTGAAGACACTGGGGATAGCCGGGTTGGCTATCAGGAGCTGGCACATTACAACTTGTTGAAAGAGTATGCAGTCTCCTCCCCCTCTATCCCCCACAAGCCCCAGTTTTAAGAGGGAAGGGATTTATTGGTAAGTACCAAAATCCCATTTTCTCTAGAATCCACAAGGGGACACTGGAGGCTGAAGACACTGGGGATATCCCAAAGCTGTCCCTGTGGGCGGGAGAGCACTGAGGAATCTGCAGAACAAGCCGACCAAGCCGAGAAGCGGAGGCGGCAAAGTATCAAACTTATAAAATCGGACAAAAGTATGAGCCGTAGACCAGGTAGCAGCCCGGCAAAGAAGCACCTGGCAGCCCATGACTGACCCATGGACCGAGTTGAGTGCACTGAATTAACCGTCGGAGGTTGGCGTGCAGAGTTTAAGTAGGCCTGGCGAATGGCCAACTTAATCCATCATGCTAAAGTTTTCTTTGAGGCCAGCCAACCCCGTTTGACAGCATCAAACAGCACAAACAAAGCATCTGTCTTCCGTAACGATGCCGTCCTATCAACATAAATACGAAGCGCCCGGACAACATCCAAGGAAGATGGGTCTCCTGAGTCAGAGAGAGAGCAGGAACCCTGATTGGTTGGTTAATGAGAAATGCCAAAACCACTTTTGGCAGAAAACCGGAGTGCGTCCAAAGCTCTGCTCGATCTTCACGAAAGATAAGGCGGTTTACACGATAATGGACTCAAATCCGACACCCTGCGAGCTGATGCTAAGACCAAGAGAAGAACAGTCTTCCAAGTAAGGAATTTCAAGTCCACCTCTGTCAAAGGTTCAAAAACTGAGGACTGTAAAAACTTAAGGACCAAATTTAGGTCCCACGGCGCAGTGGGCGGAATAAATGGCGGTTGCGCTCGCAACACACTTTGCAAAAAGGTTTGTACTTCCGGCATCACAGCCAATTTTCGCTGGAAAAAAATTGACAAGGCAGACACCTGAACCTTGAGTGATCCGAGACGAAGGCCACCATCCAAGCCCGATTGCAAAAACAACAAGAGACGGGCCAGTATTAAAGACCGCGTGTCAAAACTTTTATCCGCACACCAAGACATATAGGCTCGCCAAATGCGGTGGTAATGGGCAGCTGTGACAGGTTTACGAGCTTTGAACATGGTAGGAATGACTGTAGAAGGAATGCCTCTACCCTTTCAGATAGAGGCTTCAAGTCTGGACAAAGAGGCAACTGCCACAGATCATCTGCCAGGAGCTGAAGGCGGTCCGAGTACCAGGCTCTCCAAGGCCAACTTAGGGCCACTAGAATGACCCACGTCGATTCCCTCTTGATCAGTTTGAGTGATTGAGGTAAAAGTGGAAACGGAGGAAACAGGTAAACCAGGTCGTATGGCCAAGGAGCCGTAAGAGCGTCCACGTCTTCCGCTCCGGGATCCCGAGTTCTGGAGATGTAGCGAGGTAGCTGATGATTCAGGCGGGAAGCCATGAGGTCCACCTGTGGATGACCCCATTTATGGAGAGCTCACTCTCTCGGGTGAAGGTCCAGACGACCGAGATAATTGGCTTCCCAGTTGTCCACTCCCAGAATAAAGATGGTCGAGAGCAGAACCTCGTGAAGTTCGGCCCATCGCAGAATTCGAGCCACTTCCAGCATGGCCATGCGGCTCCGTGTGCTGCCCTGGCAATTGATATAAGCAACTGCGGTCGCATTGTCCGATTGCACTCTCACTGCTCTTGACTGAAGTAGGTGAACCGCTTTCAGAAGCGTATTTAATATCGCTCGAAGTTCCAATACATTTATGGGCAGTAATTGTTCCTGTACTGACCATTTCCCCTGGAAGTGATACTCTTGTATTACCGCTCCCCAGCCCCTGAGACTGGCATCGGCAGTGACCAGGATCCAATCCCATATGGCGAATGTCCTCCCCGCCGTGAGGTTGGGCAGATGAAGCAACCAGAGAAGGGATATTTGAGTACGTGGAGCAAGTGGTACCGTCCCATGAAAATGAAGATGTGACCCCGACCACTGGAGTTAAGAGGCCCAGTTGAAAAGTCCGCGAATGAAACCGACCGAACTGTAACGTCTCGTAAGCCACAACCATCTTTCCTAATAGACGAATGAATGCAAAGGTATAATGACACCTTCTTCGGTCTGAGGACCTTCTGAACCAGCAGTCAAATAGTCTGAGCCTTATCCTCAGGCAAAAATACCTTCGGTAGCTTGGTATCCATGATCAGACCCAGAAACTGGATGCGCTGGGATGGCAAGAGATTGGATTTCTGGAAGTTGAGTATCCAACCATGTCGCAGGAGAACCTCGTGAGTGATCAAAGCATGTTCCCGAAGTATTGCCTCCGATGGAGCTTTAAGTAGAAGATCGTCCAGGTATGGTACAACCGTCACTCAGAGCGACCGAAGGTGAGCTACCATGACGGCCATGACCTTGGTAAACACCATCGGAGCCAAACAATGTCCGAAAGGAAGGGCTCTGAACTGATAATGGTCTTGCAGAATTGCGAATCTCAAGAACTCCTGATGAGGCTCCCAAATGGGGATGTGTAGGTACGCATCCTTTATGACCAGGGAAATCATGAACTCCTCTGGTTCTAGACTCGCTATCACTGAGCCAATGGACTCTACCTTGAATCGGTGATATGTGAGATATTGAGTCAATGATTTCAAATTCAAGGATGGGTCGTACCGAGCTGTCCGGCTTCGGAACTACAAAGAGGTTTGAATAGTAACCCTTCAACCGCTGCAGGCCTGGGACCGGCTTTAATACTGCTGCGTCCAAAAGGGTCTGACTCCCTCCCTGAAGAGCCCTCTGTTTCTCTTCCGAAGCCGGAAATCCGGTGGTAAAGAAGCGTGGTGGAGGTGAAACTTCGAAATCGATTTTGTAACCTCTAGACACAAGTGCACGCACCCACGCATCCGTGGACGTGTGTATCCACACCTCCTGGAATGTGCAGAGATGTGCACCCACCATGGGAGAACCCAGGTGGGAAGAGAGCCCATCATGCCACAGACTTCTCAGCAGGTATGGGCTCTTGACGACGAGTGTTAGCCTGTTGTCGACTTCGGCTTCGTCCACCTTTCAGTTGACCTGCCAAGGTTCTGGATCTAGGCCGAAAGGAAGTTGAGGCCCAAATGGAACGAAAGAAAGGGCCAGAATACGTGCGTTTAGGTGGTGTTATAGCCGGTAGGAAAGTGGACTTTCCACCTGTAGCCTGAGAGATTAGTTTATCCAGATCTTCTCCTAAGAGAACTTTTCCTGAATATGTTAGGGCTTCTGCCGTTCGTTTGGATTCCGCGTCGGCTTGCCAAGAACGCAGCCACAGGGCCCGACAGGCCGCTACCACGGAAGCTGAGATCCGTGCCCCCAATTGTCCAATATCCTTAGAAGAGTCTCCCAAAAAGGCGGCAGATTCTCTTATATGTTCCGCCAGAACGCTTAACTCAGTCGGAACACCAGCGTCCAATCCAGTAATCAGTTGGGCAGCCCAATGTTCTGCTGCCTTGTTCACCCAAGATCCTACTAATGTTGGTCGCAGTAAAGCACCAGCAGCCGTATAAATAGACTTCAGGGTCGTTTCCATCTCACGATCCAAAGGATCCTTTAAGGCTGTCGCACCCGGGACCGGCAAGGCAGTCTTCTTTGATAACCTTGAGAGCAATGCATCCACAGAGGAAGTTGTTCCCACTTTTCCGTAATAGTAGGTGGGAAGGGATACGAGGAAAGGAACCGTTTTGGAATGTGGAATCTCTTATCCGGGTGTTTCCAAGCCTCCGATAAAAGTTTATCCAGTTTTGCCGAGAAGGTAAAGGTGACGGAAAGGCTTGCGCTGATCACCAAAAAAGGAAGAATCTGAGGATTCTAGTGGAGCAGTGTCCGTGATGTTTAACACCCGACGGACTGCTCTTATAAAGGCTTTGATTCCTTGGACGTCATCCCGGGACATTGTATCCTCCGTATCAGACATGTCATCAAGTTCTCGTTCCTCTTCCTCCATTCCTTCTCTCACCCTTCGTTCCTTGTCAGACTCGTCTGACTGAAGGATCACCGGAATAGACCTCTTCGTTCTTGGACGCTCCTTTGCGGATGTTTGTCTGGCGGAGGAATCTCTCCGTTTAGCCAAGGTTTTCCTGCTGCCCACGCTGGCTCTGTAGAAAGAGAAGGGGAGGGGGAGAAGAAGAATCACTAGCCCTGGCTTACTATCTTTACGAGAGGCTGCAATTCGGATCGAAGATACGACATCATTTGTGTTAAGGTAACGGCCCAAGTAGGGTTTGAACCTTTCACAGAGGTAGCCGCCTGGACTACATCCTCCTGTGTGCATGCAGAACAAACGGTTGAACCGTCGGAGGCTTGCGGCAACATCTTGTTGCATTTAGGGGGTCATTCCGACCCGTTCGCACGCTGCGGTGCGAACGGGTCCGGAATGCGTATGCGCGGCGGCTGCAATGCGCGTGTGTGACGTTGCCCGGCAACAGGGGTCACCGGGTTACATCGCATCCTATGATGGAAGCGGTCGCAGAGCCGACCGCAAAGAAGATTAACAAGAGGAAGGCTTACCTGGGCGGATCCGGACCGTTGGAGAACGTTTTCGGGGAGTAGTAATGAGAATGGAGGCGTGTCCAACAGAACGGAGGGCGGATGTCTGACGTCAAAGCCGGCTCCAGCATCGCAGAGATCGTCGCACAGGGTAAGTAGGTATAGGGATGGTCTTCTGCTTGAAATTTTTTTAGCTTAGCAGGGCTGCACAAGCGATCGCAGCCCTGCTAAGCTAAAATACACTCCCCCATAGGCGTGTACTAGTTGATCGCAGCAGCAGCAGCAAAAAGTTACTGGCTGCGATCAACTCGGAATGACCACCTTAGTACAGACAAAAAACTTCTGGAGAAGCCTCTTGTGCTGCATTCCTCACAGACATTGTGGACCAGGCTCAAGGACAAGAATGCCGACACGCCATCACACACGTAATATATGTGTAATATATATATATATATGTGTAAGATAGATAGATAGACAGATGAAGCTATATAGAGCTATGTAGAGGGCAGGCGGAATAGAGGAAGAGAACAGAATATTATTATAGAAACTCTTTCCCCTACTGTAAATTCCCTCACGGACCAACTGCCTATCCCCGTGAACTTCAATCTCCAGTGAGTTCACAGGTCCGAGATCTGCAGGATTCAGTGTGTACAGATCTGTAATATAAACATAGGGAGAAATAACAGCGCACACTGCTTTGTTAAAGCTGCTGTAGCTGTTCCCTGATAAGCTCCACTCTCCTTCCCTGCCACCTTGCACCCACTCAGCACCATTTTAAGCGTGGCAGGGCACAACAGGCAATATTATAGCCTATGACACAGCGTCTCAGCGCTGTAATACTTCATCCCCCCCTTCTATGCGCCGCCTCTGTAGAGCGTTTCGGTGCCATATACAAGTGTCGCGGTGTCACGTGGTGAACGATGATAGCCGCGGCTTTACATGAGGCCGATCTGCCTTTCTGCCCACGTGGCGCCTCTTCTGTGCACAGTCCCGCTGCTTGTAGCGCCGACAGCGGAGACTGTGTGAAGAGGGAATAGGCAGCGGTTGCCACGCTCTTACCTCTCCAGGGACACCAGGCACGCGGCGTGCAGAACGGACCTGGCAACAGCTTTTTAGAGAAGCTGTGACAGGTCTCCCCTGACTCAGGCAGGATGCTGAGAACCTGGACCCCACCTTTATCTAGGTGGCGAAGGGTTCTCCTGGAGTGTTTTCTTTTCTTGTATGGTGCAGGAGCACCAGGAATCTTTGACCAGCTCCCTCGGCACAAATTAAAAACTGGGGCTTGTGGGGGATAGAGGGGGAGGAGTCTGCATAATCTTTCAACAAGTTGTAATGTGCCAGCTCCTGATAGCCAACCCGTCTATCAGCCTGCAGTGTCCCCTAGTGGATGCTAGAGAAAAAATAAGAATTTACTCACCGGTAATTCTATTTCTCGTAGTCCGTAGTGGATGCTGGGTACTCCGTAAGGACCATGGGGTATAGACGGGCTCCGCAGGAGACTGGGCACTCTTAAAAGAAAGATTAGGTACTATATCTGGTGTGCATTGGCTCCTCCCTCTATGCCCCTCCTCCAGACCTCAGTTAGGGAAACTGTGCCTGGAAGAGCTGCCATTACTAGGAAAGGATTTGGAATCCAGGGTAAGACTCATACCAGCCACACCAATCACACCGTACAACTTGTGATAACTATACCCAGTTAACAGTATGAAAACAAGAATGAGCCTCATTAACAGATGGCTCATAACAATAACCCTTTAGTTACGCAATAACTATATACATGTATTGCAGAGAGTCCGCACTTGGGACGGGCTCCCAGCATCCACTACGGACTACGAGAAATAGAATTACCGGTGAGTAAATTCTTATTTTCTCTGACGTCCTAGTGGATGCTGGGTACTCCGTAAGGACCATGGGGATTATACCAAAGCTCCCAAACGGGCGGGAGAGTGCGGATGACTCTGCAGCACCGAATGAGCAAACTCAAGGTCCTCCTCAGCCAGGGTATCAAACTTGTAGAATTTTGCAAAAGTGTTTGAACCCGACCAAGTAGCAGCTCAGCAAAGTTGTAAAGCCGAGACCCCTCAGGCAGCCGCCCAAGAAGAGCCCACCTTCCTCGTGGAATGGGCTTTTACTGATTTAGGATGCGGCAGTCCAGCCGCGGAATGTGCAAGTTGAATCGTGCTACAGATCCAGCGAGCAATTGTCTGCTTTGAAGCAGGAGCACCCAGCTTGTTGGGTGCATGCAGGATAAAGAGCAAGTCAGTCTTTCTGACTCTAGCTGTCCTGGAAACATATTTTCAGGGCCCTGACTACGTCCAATAACTTCGAATTCTCCAAGTCACGAGTAGCCGCAGGCACCACAATAGGTTGGTTCAAATGAAACGCTGATACCACCTTAGGAAGAAATTGAGGACGAGTTCTCAATTCCGCCCTGTCCATATGGAAAATCAGATATGGGCTTTTATATGACAAAGCCGCCAATTCTGACACACGCCTGGCCGAAGCCAAGGCCAACAGCATGACCACCTTCCACGTGAGATATTTTAGCTCCACGGTCTTAAGTGGCTCAAACCAATGTGATTTTAGGAAATCCAACACAACGTTGAGATCCCAAGGTGCCACTGGAAGCACAAAAGGGGGCTGAATATGCAGTACTCCCTTAACAAACGTCTGAACTTCAGGCAGTGAAGCCAGTTCTTTTTGAAAGAAAATAGACAGGGCCGAAATCTGGACTTTAATGGATCCCAATTTTAGGCCCATAGTCACTCCCGACTGTAGGAAGTGCAGAAATCGACCCAGCTGAAATTCCTCTGTTGGGGCCTTCCTGGCCTCACACCAAGCAACATATTTTCGCCATATGCGGTGATAATGTTTTGCTGTCACATCCTTCCTAGCCTTCATCAGCGTAGGAATGACTTCATCTGGAATGCCCTTCTCCGTTAGGATCCGGCGTTCAACCGCCATGCCGTCAAACGCAGCCGCGGTAAGTCTTGGAACATACAGGGCCCCTGCCGTAGCAGGTCCTATCGGAGCGGCAGAGGCCATGGGTCCTCTGAGATCATCTCTTGTAGTTCTGGGTACCAAGTTCTTCTTGGCCAATCCGGAACGATGAGTATAGCTCTTACTCCTCTCTTTCTCACTATCCGCAGTACCTTGGGTATGAGGGGAAGAGGAGGGAACACATAAACCGACTGGTACACCCACGGTGTCACTAGCGCGTCCACAGCTATCGCCTGAGGGTCCCTTGACCTGGCGCAATATCTTTTTAGCTTTTTGTTGAGGCGGGACGCCATCATGTCCACCTGTGGCCGTTCCCAACGGTTTACAATCAGCTTGAAGACTTCTGGATGAAGTCCCCACTCTCCCGGGTGGAGGTCGTGTCTGCTGAGGAAGTCTGCTTCCCAGTTGTCCACTCCCGGAATGAACACTGCTGACAGTGCTAGCACGTGATTCTCCGCCCATCGAAGAATCCTTGTGGCTTCTGCCATTGCCATCCTGCTTCTTGTGCCGCCCTGTCGGTTTACATGGGCGACCGCCGTGATGTTGTCTGACTGAATCAGCACCGGTTGGTTTTGAAGCAGGGGTTCTGCTTGACTCAGGGCATTGTGAATGGCCCTTAGTTCCAGAATATTTATGTGTAGGGAAGTTTCCTGACTCGACCATTGTCTTTGGAAGTTTCTTCTACGAGTGACTGCCCCCCAACCTCGGAGGCTTGCATCCGTGGTCACCAGGACCCAGTCCTGTATGCCGAATCTGCGGCCTTCGAGAAGATGAGCACTCTGCAGCCACCACAGCAGAGACACCCTGGCCCTCGGGGACAGGGTGATCTACCGATGCATCTGAAGATGCGATCCGGACCACTTGTCTAATAGATCCCACTGGAAGATCCTTGCATGGAATCTGCCGAAGGGAATTGCTTCGTAAGAAGCTACCATCTTTCCCAGGACTCGCGTGCAGTGATGCACCTACACCTGTTTTGGTTTCAGGAGGTCCCTGACCAGAGATGATAATTCCTGGGCCTTCTCCTCCGGGAGAAAGACCTTCTTCTGTTCTGTGTCCAGAATCATGCCCAAGAACAGCAGACGCGTCGCAGGAATCAGCTGTGACTTTGGGATATTCAGAATCCAGCCGTGCTGATGCAGCACTTCCTGAGATAGTGCTACGCTGACTAGCAACTGCTCTTTGGACCTCGCCTTTATCAGGAAATCGTCCAAGTACGGAATAATTATAACTCCCTTCTTTCGGAAGGGTATCATCATTTCGGCCATTACCTTGGTAAATACCCTCGGTGCCGTGGACAGACCAAACGGCAACGTCTGGAATTGGTAATGACAGTCCTGTACCACAAACCTGAGGTACTCCTGGTGAGGTGGGTAAATGGGGACATGCAGGTATGCATCCTTGATGTCCAGCGACACCATAAAATCCCCCTCTTCCAGGCTTGCAATAACCGCCCTGAGCGATTCCATCTTGAACTTCCTTATATAAGTGTTCAAGGATTTTAAATTTAGGATGGGTCTCACCGAACCGTCTGGTTTCGGTACCACAAACATTGTGGAATAGTAACCCCGCCCCTGTTGAAGGGGGGGTACCTTGATTATCACCTGCTGAAGGTACAGCTTGTGAATAGCCGCCAGTACTACCTCCCTTTCTTTGGGAGTAGCTGGCAAGGCCAATTTGAGGTAACGGCGAGGGGGAGTGGCCTCGAACTCCAGCTTGTATCCCTGAGATACCACTTGCAGTACCCAGAGATCCACCTGTGAGCGAACCCACTGGTCGCTGAAGTTCCGGAGACGCGCCCCTACCGCACCTGGCTCCACCTGTGGAGCCCCAGTGTCATGCGGTGGACTTAGTGGAAGCAGGGGAGGATTTTTATTCCTGGGAACTTGCTGTCTGGTGCAGCTTTTTCCCTCTCCCCTTGCCTCTGGGCAGAAAGGAAGCGCCTCTGATCCGCTTGCCTTTCTGGGGCCGAAAGGACTGTACCTGGTAATACGGTGCTTTCTTAGGCTGTGAGGAAACCTGAGGTAAAAATGTTGACTTCCCAGCTGTTGCTGTGGATACGAGGTCCGAGAGACCATCCCCAAACAATTCCTCACCCTTATAAGGCAAAACCTCCATGTGCCTTTAGAATCAGCATCACCTGTCCACTGCCGAGTCCATAATACTCTCCTGGCAGAAATGGACATTGCGTTAATTCTAGATGCCAGCCGGCAAATATCCCTCTGTGCATCCCTCATATATAAGACGACGTCTTTAATATGCTCTATGGTTAGCAAAATAGTGTCCCTGTCGAGGGTATCAATATTATCTGACAGGGTATCGGACCAAGCTGCTGCAGCACTACACATCCATGCTGAAGCAATTGCACGTCTCAGTATAGTACCTGAGTGTGTATATACAGACTTCAGGATAGCCTCCTGCTTTCTATCAGCAGGCTCATTTAAGGCGGCCGTATCCGGAGACGGCAGTGCCACCTTTTTTGATAAGCGTGTGAGCGCCTTGTCCACCCTAGGGGATGTCTCCCAACGTAACCTGTCCTCTGGCGGGAAAGGGTACGCCATCAGTAACCTCTTAGAAATCACTAGTTTCTTATCGGGGGAACCCCACGCTTCTTCACACACTTCATTCAACTCATCAGATGGGGGAAAAAGCCACTGGTTGCTTTTTCTCCCCAAACATAATACCCTTTTTAGTGGTAACCGGGTTAATGTCAGAAATGTGCAACACATTTTTCATTGCCGTAATCATGCAACGGATGGCCCTTGTGGATTGTACATTTGTCTCATCCTCGTCTACACTGGAGTCAGACTCCGTGTCGACATCTGTGTCTGCCATCTGAGGTAGCGGGCGTTTTTGAGCCCCTGATGGCCTTTGAGACGCCTGGGCAGGCACGGGCTGAGATGCCGGCTGTCCCACTGCTGTCACGTCATCTAACCTTTTATGTAAGGAGTTGACACTGTCAGTTAATACCTTCCACATATCCACCCACTCTGGTGTCGGCCCTGCAGGGGGTGACATCACACTTATCGGCACCTGCTCCGCCTCCACATAAGCTTCCTCATCAAACATGTCGACACAGCCGTACCGACACACCGCACACACACAGGGAATGCTCTGACTGAGGACAGGACCCCACAAAGTCCTTTGGGGAGACAGAGAGAGAGAGTATGCCAGCACACACTACAGCGCTATAAATCACAGGGATGTACACTATAATGAGTGATTTTTCCCCTATAGCAGCTTATTTACACAGTTTTGCGCCTAAATTTATGTGCCCCCCCCTCTCTTTTTTACCCTTGAAGTCTGGAACTGCAGGGGAGAAACTGGGGAGCGTCCTTCCAGCGGAGCTGTGAAGAGAAAATAAGATTTTACTCACCGGTAAATCTATTTCTCATAGTCAGTAGTGGATGCTGGGACTCCGTAAGGACCATGGGGAATAGCGGCTCCGCAGGAGACTGGGCACAACTAAAGAAAGCTTTAGGACTACCTGGTGTGCACTGGCTCCTCCCACTATGACCCTCCTCCAGACCTCAGTTAGGATACTGTGCCCGGAAGAGCTGACACAATAAGGAAGGATTTTGAATCCCGGGTAAGACTCATACCAGCCACACCAATCACACCGTATAACTCGTGACACTATACCCAGTTAACAGTATGAAATATAACTGAGCCTCTCAACAGATGGCTCAACAATAACCCTTTAGTTAGGCAATAACTATATACAAGTATTGCAGACAATCCGCACTTGGGATGGGCGCCCAGCATCCACTACGGACTACGAGAAATAGATTTACCGGTGAGTAAAATCTTATTTTCTCTGACGTCCTAAGTGGATGCTGGGACTCCGTAAGGACCATGGGGATTATACCAAAGCTCCCAAACGGGCGGGAGAGTGCGGATGACTCTGCAGCACCGAATGAGCAAACTCTAGGTCCTCCTCAGCCAGGGTATCAAACTTGTAGACTCTTGCAAAAGTGTTTGAACCCGACCAAGTAGCAGCTCGGCAAATTTGTAAAGCCGAGACCCCTCGGGCAGCCGCCCAAGAAGAGCCCACTTTCCTCGTGGAATGGGCTTTTACAGATTTAGGGTGCGGCAGTCCAGCCGCAGAATGTGCAAGTTGAATCGTGCTACAGATCCAGCGAGCAATAGTCTGCTTAGAAGCAGGAGCACCCAGCTTGTTGGGTGCATACAGGATAAATAGCGAGTCAGTTTTCCTGACTCCAGCCGTCCTGGATATTTTTCAGGGCCCTGACTACGTCCAGTAACTTGGAATCCTCCAAGTCCCAAGTAGCCGCAGGCACCACAATAGGTTGGTTCACATGAAAAACTGATACCACCTTAGGAAGGAATTGGGAACGAGTCCTCAATTCCGCCCTATCCATATAAAAAAATTAGATAAGGGCTTTTGCATGACAAAGCCGCTAATTCTGATACACGCCTGGCCGACGCCAAGGCCAACAGCATGACCACTTTCCACGTGAGGTATTTTAGCTCCACGGATTTAAGTGGCTCAACCCAATGCGACTTCAGGATATCCAACACCACGTTGAGATCCCACGGTGCCACTGGAGGCACAAACGGGGGCTGACTATGCAGCACTCCCTTAACAAAAGTCTGAACTTCAGGCAGTGAAGTCAGTTCTATTTTGGAAGAAAATCGATAGAGCCGAAATCTGGACCTTAATGGAACCCAATTTTAGGCCCATAGTCACCCCTGACTGTAGGAAGTGCAGAAATCGACCAAGCTGAAATTCCTCCGTTGGGGCCTTCCTGGCCTCACAGCACGCAACATATTTCCGCCATATGCGGTGATAATGGTTTGCGTTCACTTCTTTCCTAGCTTTAATTAGCGTAGGAATAACTTCCTCCGGAATGCCTTTTTCCTTCAGGATCCGGCGGTCAACCGCCATGCCGTCAAACGCAGCCGCGGTACGTCTTGGAACAGACAGGCCCCCTGCTGCAGCAGGTCCTGTCTGAGCGGCAGAGGCCATGGGTCCTCTGAGATCATTTCATGGAGTTCTGGGTACCAAGCTCTTCTTGGCCAATCCGGAACAATGAGTATAGTTCTTACTCCTCTCCTTCTTATTATTCTCATTACCCTGGGTATGAGAGGCAGAGAAGAGAACACATACACCGACTGGTACACCCACGGTGTTACCAGAGCGTCCACAGCTATCGCCTGAGGGTCCCTTGACCTGGCGCAATATCTTTTTAGCTTTTTGTTGAGGCGGGACGCCATCATGTCCACCTGTGGCCTTTCCCAATGGTGTACAATCATTTGGAAGACTTCTGGATGAAGTCCCCACTCTCCCGGGTGGAGGTCGTGTCTGCTGAGAAAGTCTGCTTCCCAGTTATCCACTCCGGGAATGAACACTGCTGACAGTGCTAACACATGATTTTCCGCCCATCGGAGAATCCTTGTGGCTTCTGCCATCGCCATTCTGCTTCTTGTGCCGCCCTGTCGGTTTACATGAGCGACCGCCGTGATGTTGTCTGACTGGATCAGCACCGGCCGGTGTTGAAGCATGGGCCTAGGCTGACTTAGGGCATTGTAAATGGCCCTCAGTTCCAGAATATTTTTGTTAGGGAAGTCTCATGACTTGTCCATAGTCCTTGGAAGTTTCTTCCCTGTGTGACTGCCCCCAAGCCTCGAAGGCTGGCATCCGTGGTCACCAGGACCCAGTCCTGTATCCCGAATCTGCGGCCCTCTACAAGATGAGCACTCTGCAGCCACCACAACAGCGACACCCTGGCCCTTGGAGACAGGTTTATCCGCCGATGCATCTGAAGATGGGACCCGTACCACTTGTCCAACAGATCCCACTGGAAAATCCTTGCATGGGACCTGGCGAATGGAATTTCTTCGTAAGAAGCTACCATCTTTCCCAGGGCTCGCGTGCATTGATGCACCGACACCTGTATTTGTATTAGGAGGTCTCTGTCTAGAGACGACAACTCCTTGGACTTCTCCTCCGGGAGAAACCCTTTTTTTCTTGTTCTGTGTCCAGAACCATACCCAGGAACAGTAGACGCGTCGTAGGAACCAGCTGCGACTTTGGAATATTCAGAATCCAGCCGTGCTGTTGTAGCACTTCCCGAGATAGTGCTACTCCGACGAACAACTGCTCCCTGGACCTCGCCTTTATAAGGAGATCGTCCAAGTACGGGATAATTATTTCGGCCATTACCTTGGTAAATACCCTCGGTGCCGGGGACAGACCAACGGCAACGTCTGGAATTGGTAATGACAATCCTGGTGAGGAGGGTAAATAGGGACATGCAGGTAAGCATCCTTGATGTCCAGTGATACCATGAAATTCTCCAGGCTTGCAATAATCGCCCTGAGCGATTCCATTTTGAACTTGAACCTCCGTATATAAAAGTGTTCAAGGATTTCAATTTTAGAATGGGTCTCACCGAACAGTCTGGTTTCGGTACCACAAACATTTTGGAATAGTAACCCCGGCCTTGTTGAAGGAGGGGTACCTTGATTTCACCTGCTGGAAGTACAGCTTGTGAATTGCCGCCAGTACTACCTCCCTTTCTCCGAGGGCAGCAGGCAAGGCTGATGTGAGGTAACGGCGAGGGGGAGTCGCCTCGAACTCCAGCTTGTATCCCTGTGATACTACTTGCAGAACCTAGGGATGCACCTGTGGGCAAGCCCACTGGTCCCTGAAGTTCCCGAGACGCGCCCCCACCGCACCTGTCTCCACCTGTGGAGCCCCAGCGTCATGCGGTGGACTCAGAGGAAGCGGGGGAAGATTTTTGATCCTGGGAACTGGCTGTCTGGTGCAGCTTTTTCCTTCTTCCCTTGTCTCTGTGCAGAAAGGAAGCGCCTTTGACCCGCTTGCTTTTCTGAAGCCGAAAGGACTGTACCTAAAATTACGGTGCTTTCTTAGGCTGTGAAAAAACCTGAGGTAAATTTTTTTCTTCCCAGCTGTTGCTGTGGATACGAGGTCCCAGAGACCATCCCCAAACAATTCCTCACCCTTATAAAGGCAGAATCTCCATGTGCCTTTTAAAGTCAGCATTACCTGTCCACTGCCGGGTCTCTAATACCCTCCTGGCAGAATGGACATTGCATTAATTCTGGATGCCAGCCGGCAAATATCCCTCTGTGCATCCCTCATATATAAGACGACGTCTTTAAAATGCTCTATGTTAGCAAAATATTATCCCTGTCTAGTTATTATCTGACAGGGTATCAGACCACGCTGCAGCAGCACTATTCATGCTGAGGCAATTGCAGGTCTCAGTATAGTACCTGAGTGTGTATATACAGACTTCAGGATAGCCTCCTGCTTTTTATCAGCAGGCTCCTTCAAAGTGGCCGTATCCTAAGACGGCAGTGCCACCTTTTTTGACAAACGTGTGAGCGCCTTATCCACCCTAGGGGATATCTCCCAACGTGACCTATCCTCTGGCGGGAAAGGGTACGCCAGCAGTAACTTTTTAGAAATTACCAGTTTCTTATCGGGGGAACCCATGCTTCTTTACACACTTCATTCACTCATCTGATGGGGGAACAAAACACTGGCTGCTTTTTCCCCCCAAACATAAAACCCCTTTTATGTGGTACTTGGGTTAATGTCAGAAATGTGTAACACATTTTTCATTGCCGAGATCATGCAACGGATGTTCCTAGTGGATTGTGTATATGTCTCAACCTCGTCGACACTGGAGTCAGACTCCGTGTCGACATCTGTGTCTGCCATCTGAGGTAACGGGCGTTTTTTGAGCCCCTGATGGCCTTTGAGACGCCTGGGCAGGCGCGGGCTGAGAAGCCGGCTGTGCCACAGCTGTTACGTCATCCAGCCTTTTATGTAAGGAGTTGACATTGTCGGTTAATACCTTCCACCTATCCATCCACTCTGGTGTCGGCCCCACAGGGGGCGACATCCCATTTATCGGCCTCTGCTCCGCCTCCACGTAACCTTCCTCATCCAACATGTCGACACAGCCGTACCGACACACCGCACACACACAGGGAATGCTCTGACTGAGGACAGGACCCCACAAAGTCCTTTGGGGAGACAGAGAGAGAGTATGCCAGCACACACCAGAGCGCTATATAATGCAGGGATTAACACTATAAATGAGTGATTTTTCCCCCAATAGCTGCTTGTATACACATATTGCGCCTAAATTTGGTGCCCCCCCCTCTCTTTTTAACCCTTTGAGCCTGAAAACTACAGGGGAGAGCCTGGGGAGCTGTCTTCCAGCTGCACTGTGAAGAAAAAATGGCGCCAGTGTGCTGAGGGAGATAGCCCCGCCCCTTTTTCGGCGGACTTTTCTCCCGCTTTTTTCATGGATTCTGGCAGGGGTAATTTATCACATATATAGCCCTGGGACTATATATTGTGATGATTTGCCAGCCAAGGTGTTTATATTGCCCTCAGGGCGCCCCCCCCCCCCCCAGCGCCCTGCACCGATCAGTGACCGGAGTGTGAGGTGTGCATGAGGAGCAATGGCGCACAGCTGCAGTGCTGTGCGCTACCTTGTTGAAGACAGAAGTCTTCTGCCGCCGATTTTCCGGAACACTTCTTGCTTCTGGCTCTGTAAGGGGGCCGGCGGCGCGGCTCCAGGACCGAACATCGAGGTCGGGTCCTGTGGTCGATCCCTCTGGAGCTAATGGTGTCCAGTAGCCTAAGAAGCCCAAGCTACGACCAGTTAGGTAGGCTCGCTTCTTCTCCCCTTAGTCCCTCGCTGCAGTGAGTCTGTTGCCAGCAGATCTCACTGTAAAATAAAAAACCTAAAATATACTTTCTTTCTAGGAGCTCAGGAGAGCCCCTAGTGTGCATCCAGCTCAGCCGGGCACAAAATTCTAACTGACGTCTGGAGGAGGGTCATAGTGGGAGGAGCCAGTGCACACTAGGTAGTCCTAAAGCTTTCTTTAGTTGTGCCCAGTCTCCTGCGGAGCCGCTATTCCCCATGGTCCTTACGGAGTCCCAGCATCCACTTAGGACGTCAGAGAAAATGGCGCTAGTGTGCTGAGGAAGATAGCCCCGCCCCCTCAGCGGCGGGCTTCTCCCGCGTTTTTAATTGTATAATGGCGGGGGTTAATGCACATATACAGTTTATCAGACTGTATTATGTGCTTTTTTCGCCAAGTAAGGTATAATAATTGCTGCCCAGGGCGCCCCCCCACCCCCCCCCAGCGCCCTGCACCCATCAGTGACCGGAGTGTGTGGTGTGCTAAGGGAGCAATGGCGCACAGCTGCAGTGCTGTGCGCTACCTTAATGAAGACCGGAGTCTTCAGCCGCCGATTTTCAACTTCTCTTCGTTCTTCTAGCTCTGCAAGGGGGACGGCGGCGCGGCTCCGGGAACGGACGATCGAGGTCGGGCCCTGTGTTCGATCCCTCTGGAGCTAATGGTGTCCAGTAGCCTTAGAAGCCCAAGCTAGCTGCAAGCAGGTAGGTTTGCTTCTCTCCCCTCAGTCCCTCGTAGCAGTGAGTCTGTTGCCAGCAGATCTCACTGAAAATAAAAAACCTAACAAATACTTTATTTTCTAGGAAGCTCAGGAGAGCCCCTAGGGTGCATCCAGCTCTGGCCGGGCACAGATACTAACTGAGGTCTGGAGGAGGGGCATAGAGGGAGGAGCCAGTGCACACCAGATATAGTACCTAATCTTTCTTTTAAGAGTGCCCAGTCTCCTGCGGAGCCCGTCTATACCCCATGGTCCTTACGGAGTACCCAGCATCCACTAGGACGTCAGAGGAAAGGGAAAAAAATAATGACAGAAAGCTATTTTTTTCCATAGCAAAATAAGTGTAAATTTAAATTTGTGGTACAAAAAATGGGTATGAGTATATTTGGGTCATTTTAGGGTATTTTTTTTTTTTTACAAAAGTGGTAACAGACCGATTACTCCCATCTACAAGTCTATAAACACTTGTCCCACTCTCAAAGCACCCCAATATGCATGCCCCATACCTTGTACCCAAATTTTCATAATTTTGCACTTTTTCACCCCAAAAATTACATGTCATTATTCCCCAATTAAAAGTAATTAAAAACTTCTAAGTGCCTAATTAGTCATTCAGGGGGCCTCAAATGCCTCTCAATGAGTATTAACATCTCCATCCCCTCTTCATTTAAAGCAGGGCACACACTATACGATATATTGTGCAATAATGGTATTTTCAGCCAAATCTGCATGATAACCATATAGTGTGTATGCCCAATCCATCGTTCATTGCCATTGTTCATTGAATCGTCCCATTGAATGTTCTGCAAGTCCAATGGGGTGCTCCTACAGACTACACGGAAATGTTACATGCAGCATGTCATACAGCGGATTGTGTAGTATTGTTACATCACATCGCTGGATCACACCAGAATTCTGGTGTGTACCCAGGTTGTCTCAGAACAAATAGTACTTTTCATCCCTTGCTTAAAAGAAAAGACAGTCTGAGAGAACTTTGACCATTTACGGTTTAATAGTATATTACTAACCCTAAAAAATGTGTATCTCGTTACGTTCATTCATTAAAAATTTTCTTCATTGTTGATAACTGGTGTTTAAAGAACAAAGGGGAAAGTAAAAACCTAGAAAGTTTGGCCAGCCAAAATATACCATTGGCATCAACACCTTACACATTTATTCACATTTGCATTTTCCTATGTTTTCCTGCACATGCTTATTATGGCCCCCATACATTAGCGACATACTGCCGCAATTTAAATATTAACCATGTTTAAAAATCTCAATTCCCCGGTACCGACCGAAAACGGTCAGCAAATCTGGGATTTTTAAAATGAATAATTTCCCCCAATTCCCTGACAAATTGCCAATCATCGATGCTGCCGATCGGTGAATAAGTAGTATCGCGGAGCTTTAGACACCAGAATATTTGCAACATTAGTATGTTATTTCCATACATATCACTATCTACATACAACTAATGAAACCTATTTCATCATAAGAGTTAACTTATATTTCCACATGTTCTATAATCATTGTAAATGGACAGCCACTAGGGAGATAACGGGTACTATGAAGTACATTAACACACACACACACACACACACACACACACACACACACACACACACACACACACACACACCTCTTACCTGAGTCACGCGGAGATTTAAATTGTCTCAACTCCATTTCTGAGTGAGGCGTAAACCTGACTTTTAAGCTCGGCACAGGCGAGTCTTTCACCCAGTTTGGGGCACAACTCTGACTGCTTAGTCTGTTTTTGATTTCCTTTTTGCTTGTCGCCTCTTCACACATTAACTCTGACTGTCTCGGTGCATTTAAACCATCTTTAGGCTGCCTGGAAGAGCATGGACCCTCAACAACAACAGATGGTCCAGCAACAGTCTCCAAAGTCAGAGTCTGGTTTTTGTCATTTAATATTCCCTTTTGACTATCCGATATCTCGTGTTTATCTGCAGAAGTGTCATCTGTGCTAGGGAAGCGCGTAATATAATTTTGCTGGGATTTTTCTTGGTGCTGTTCAGATGAAACAGACCCCGACATATTGGAAATAGCATCTTCACATTTTTGGTACTGCCTCTTCCTTTCTTGCTGCTCCTCCCCACAGGAATGCACAGGTTGTGGGGAATCATATTCCGCAATATAAGGCTTTATATCAATAACTGGAGTGCCTTGTATCATGTCAATACCAGACAAATAGAGAGTGCCACCTGTAAAACAAAAAATAAGATTTTACTTACCGATAAATCTATTTCTCGTAGTCCGTAGTGGATGCTGGGGACTCAGTCAGGACCATGGGGGTATAGCGGCTCCGCAGGAGACAGGGCACAAAAATAAAGCTTTAGGATCAGGTGGTGTGCACTGGCTCCTCCCCCTATGACCCTCCTCCAAGCCTCAGTTAGGATACTGTGCCCGGACGAGCGTACACAATAAGGAAGGATAATGAATCCCGGGTAAGACTCATACCAGCCACACCAATCACACCGTACAACTTGTGATCAGAACCCAGTTAACAGTATGACAAACGTAGGAGCCTCTGAACAGACGGCTCACAACAATAACAACCCGATTTTTTTGTAACAATAACTATGTACAAGTATTGCAGACAATCCGCATTTGGGATGGGCGCCCAGCATCCACTACGGACTACGAGAAATAGATTTATCGGTAAGTAAAATCTTATTTTCTCTGACGTCCTAAGTGGATGCTGGGGACTCCGTCAGGACCATGGGGATTATACCAAAGCTCCCAAACGGGCGGGAGAGTGCGGATGACTCTGCAGCACCGAATGAGAGAACTCCAGGTCCTCTTTAGCCAGGGTATCAAATTTGTAGAATTTTACAAACGTGTTCTCCCCCGACCACGTAGCTGCTCGGCAGAGTTGTAATGCCGAGACCCCCCGGGCAGCCACCCAGGATGAGCCCACTTTCCTTGTGGAATGGGCCTTGACAGATTTTGGTTGTGGCAAGCCTGCCACAGAATGTGCAAGTTGAATTGTGCTACAAATCCAACGAGCAATCGTCTGCTTAGAAGCAGGAGCACCCAGCTTGTTGGGTGCATACAATATAAACAGCGAGTCAGACTTTCTGACTCCAGCCGTTCTTGAAATATATATTTTCAATGCCCGGACCACGTCCAACAACTTGGAATCCTCCAAATCGTTAGTAGCCGCAGGCACCACAATAGGCTGGTTCAGGTGAAACGCTGACACCACCTTAGGCAGAAAATGAGGACGCGTCCGCAGTTCTGCCCTGTCCGAATGGAAAATCAGATATGGGCTTTTATAGGATAAAGCCGCCAATTCTGACACTCTCCTGGCTGAAGCCAGGGCCAGTAGCATGGTTACTTTCCATGTAAGATATTTCAAATCCGCCGATTTGAGTGGCTCAAACCAATGGGATTTGAGAAAATCCAAAACTACATTAAGGTCCCACGGAGCCACTGGGGGCACAACCGGGGGCTGTATATGTAGTACTCCTTTTACAAAAGTCTGGACTTCAGGAACTGAAGCCAATTCTTTCTGGAAGAAAATCGACAGGGCCGAAATTTGAACCTTAATGGACCCCAATTTGAGGCCCATAGACAATCCTGTTTGCAGGAAATGTAGAAATCGACCCAATTGAAATTCCTCCGTGGGGGCCTTCCTGGCCTCACACCACGCAACATATTTTCTCCAAATGCGGTGATAATGTTGTGCAGTCACCTCCTTCCTGGCTTTTACCAGTGTAGGAATGACCTCTTCCGGAATGCCTTTTTCCCTTAGAATTCGGCGTTCAACCGCCACGCCGTCAAACGCAGCTGCGGTAAGTCTTGGAATAGACACGGTCCCTGCTGAAGCAGGTCCCGTCTTAGAGGTAGAGGCCACGTATCCTCCGTGAGCATCTCTTGAAGTTCCGGGTACCAAGTTCTTCTTGGCCAATCCGGAGCCACGAGTATCGTTCTTACTCCCCTTTGCCGTATAATTCTCAGTACTTTTGGTATGAGAGGCAGAGGAGGGAACACATACACTGACTGGAACACCCACGGTGTTACCAGAGCGTCCACAGCTATTGCCTGAGGGTCTCTTGACCTGGCGCAATACCTGTCCAGTTTTTTGTTGAGGCGGGACGCCATCATATCCACCTTTGGTTTTTCCCAACGGTTCACAATCATGTGGAAGACTTCTGGATGAAGTCCCCACTCTCCCGGGTGTAGATCGTGTCTGCTGAGGAAGTCTGCTTCCCAGTTGTCCACTCCCGGAATGAACACTGCTGACAGTGCTATCACATGATCTTCCGCCCAGCGAAGAATCCTTGCAGCTTCTGCCATTGCTGTCCTGCTTCTTGTGCCGCCCTGTCTGTTTACGTGGGCGACTGCCGTGATGTTGTCCGACTGGATCAACACCGGCTGACCCTGAAGCAGGGGTTTTGCCAGACTTAGAGCATTGTAAATCGCTCTTAGCTCCAGTATATTTATGTGAAAAGACATCTCCAGGCTTGACCATACTCCCTGGAAGTTTCTTCCCTGTGTGACCGCTCCCCAGCCTCTCAGACTGGCATCCGTGGTCACCAGGACCCAGTCCTGTATGCCGAATCTGCGGCCCTCTAACAGATGAGCACTCTGCAACCACCACAGAAGAGACACCCTTGTCCGTGGTGATAAGGTTATCCGCTGGTGCATCTGCAGATGCGATCCGGACCATTTGTCCAACAGATCCCACTGAAAAGTTCGTGCGTGGAATCTGCCGAATGGAATCGCTTCGTAAGAAGCCACCATCTTTCCCAGGACTCTTGTGCATTGATGCACAGACACTTTTCCTGGTTTTAGGAGGTTCCTGACAAGTTTGGATAACTCCTTGGCTTTCTCCTCCGGAAGAAACACCTTTTTCTGAACCGTGTCCAGAATCATTCCCAGGAACAGCAGACGTGTTGTCGGTGTCAACTGAGATTTTGGAAAATTCAGAATCCACCCGTGTTGTTGCAGCACTAATTGGGTTAGTGCTACTCCGTCCTCCAGCTGTTCTCTGGACCTTGCCCTTATCAGGAGATCGTCCAAGTAAGGGATAATTAATACGCCTCTTCTTCGAAGAAGAATCATCATTTCGGCCATTACCTTGGTAAAGACCCGAGGTGCCGTGGACAATCCAAACGGCAGCGTCTGAAACTGATAATGACAGTTTTGCACCACGAACCTGAGGTACCCTTGATGTGAAGGGCAAATTGGGACATGCAGGTAAGCATCCTTTATGTCCAGGGACACCATAAAGTCCCCTTCTTCCAGATTCGCTATCACTGCTCTGAGTGACTCCATCTTGAATTTGAATTTCTGTATGTACAGGTTCAAAGATTTCAGATTTAGAATAGGTCTTACCGAGCCGTCCGGCTTCGGTACCACAAATAGCGTGGAGTAATACCCTTTTCCTTGTTGTAGGAGGGGTACCTTGACTATCACCTGCTGAGAAAACAGCTTGTGAATGGCTTCCAATACCGTCGCCCTGTCTGAGGGAGACGTTGGCAAAGCAGACTTTAGGAACCGGCGAGGGGGAGACTTCTCGAATTCCAACCTGTAACCCTGAGATACTACCTGCAGGATCCAGGGGTCCACCTGTGAGCAAGCCCACTGTGCGCTGAAATTCTTGAGTCGACCCCCCACCGCTCCTGAGTCCGCTTGTAAAGCCCCAGCGTCATGCTGAGGGCTTTGCAGAACCCTGGGAGGGCTTCTGTTCCTGGGCAGGGGCAGCTTGCTGTCCTCTCTTACCCCTTCCTCTGCCCCGGGGCAGATATGACTGTCCTTTTGCCCGCTTGTTCTTATAGGACCGAAAGGACTGCGGCTGAAAAGACGGTGTCTTTTTCTGTTGGGAGGGGGTCTGAGGTAAAAAGGTGGATTTTCCGGCAGTTGCCGTGGCCACCAGATCCGATAGACCGACGCCAAATAATTCCTCCCCTTTATACGGCAATACTTCCATATGTCGTTTAGAATCCGCATCACCTGACCACTGTCGCGTCCATAAACTTCTTCTGGCAGATATGGACATCGCATTTACTCTCGATGCCAGAGTGCAAATATCCCTCTGAGCATCTCGCATATAAAGAAAAGCATCCTTTAATTGCTCTATAGTCAATAAAATACTGTCCCTATCCAGGGTATCAATATTTTCAGTCAGGGAATCCGACCAGACCACCCCAGCACTGCACATCCAGGCTGAGGCGAAGGCTGGTCGCAGTATAACACCAGTATGTGTGTATATACTTTTTAGGGTAGTTTCCAGCCTCCTATCAGCTGGATCCTTGAGGGCGGCCGTATCAGGAGACGGTAACGCCACTTGTTTTGATAAGCGTGTGAGCGCCTTATCCACCCAAGGGGGTGTTTCCCAGCGCGCCCTAACCTCTGGCGGGAAAGGGTATAATGCCAATAACTTTTTTGAAATTAGCACTTTTCTATCTGGGTTAACCCACGCTTCATCACATACATCATTCAATTCCTCTGATTCAGGAAAAACTACAGGTAGTTTTTTCACCCCCCACATAATACCCCTTTTTGTGGTACTTGCAGTATCAGAGATATGCAAAGCCTCCTTCATTGCCGTGATCATATAACGTGTGGCCCTACTTGAAAATACGTTTGTTTCTTCACCGTCGACACTAGATTCAGTGTCCGTGTCTGGGTCTGTGTCGACCGACTGAGGTAAAGGGCGTTTTACAGCCCCTGACGGTGTCTGAGACGCCTGGGCAGGTACCAACTGGTTTTCCGGCCGTCTCATGTCGTCAACTGATTTTTGTAATGTGCTGACATTATCACGTAATTCCATAAACAAAGCCATCCATTCCGGTGTCGACTCCCTGGGGGGTGACATCACCATTATCGGCAATTGCTCTGCCTCCACACCAACATCGTCCTCATACATGTCGACACACACGTACCGACACACAGCAGACACACAGGGAATGCTCTTATCGAAGACAGGACCCCACTAGCCCTTTGGGGAGACAGAGGGAGAGTTTGCCAGCACACACCCAAGCGCTATAATATATATATGGGAACAACCTTATATAAGTGTTGTATCCTTATAGCAGCTTAAATATATAAAATATCGCCAAAAAAGTGCCCCCCCTCTCTGTTTTACCCTGTTTCTGTAGTGCAGTGCAGGGGAGAGTCCTGGGAGCCTTCCTCACAGCGGAGCTGAGCAGGAAAATGGCGCTGTGTGCTGAGGAGAATAAGCCCCGCCCCCTATTCCGGCGGGCTTTTCTCCCGGAGTTTGAGATATCTGGCATGGGTTTAATACATCCATATAGCCTCAAGGGCTATATGTGATGTATTTTTTAGCCATAAAAGGTATTATACATTGCTGCCCAGGGCGCCCCCAGCAGCGCCCTGCACCCTCCGTGACCTATGGTGTGAAGTGTGTGACAACAATGGCGCACAGCTGCAGTGCTGTGCGCTACCTTCATGAAGACTGAAAAGCCTTCTGCCGCCGGTTTCTGGACCTTCAATCTTCAGCATCTGCAAGGGGGGTCGGCGGCGCGGCTCCGGGACGAACCCCAGGGTGAGACCTGTGTTCCGACTCCCTCTGGAGCTAATGGTGTCCAGTAGCCTAAGAAGCCAATCCATCCTGCACGCAGGTGAGTTGAACTTCTCTCCCCTAAGTCCCTCGATGCAGTGAGCCTGTTGCCAGCAGGACTCACTGAACATAAAAAACCTAAAAACTTTTTCTAAGCAGCTCCTTAAGAGAGCCACCTAGATTGCACCCTGCTCGGACGGGCACAAAAACCTAACTGAGGCTTGGAGGAGGGTCATAGGGGGAGGAGCCAGTGCACACCACCTGATCCTAAAGCTTTATTTTTGTGCCCTGTCTCCTGCGGAGCCGCTATACCGCCATGGTCCTGACGGAGTCCCCAGCATCCACTTAGGACGTCAGAGAAATGTGCATTTACTAAATTAGTTGTTATATCAACTAAAAATATCTGTGTGATTAATACTGTAATATATACCAAACTAAGACCTAACACGGGATTATATGTTAGTATAGAAGTATATCTGTAAAGAAAAAATAACCCACATGCTTTATCTATAAGGAGTCGATCTTCATTCACATTACACAGAAAATGTGGGATCTCTGCAGCACATTGGAAACTTAATTCCTATTTTCCATATATAACTTTCCCATAGCATTAAATACCAGCACCCAATGCATATCCATTCACAATGTAAGAGTACCAAAGGTTCTCACACTGAAGTGTGAAAATATGCAAATGGTGGTTTAAGCATTCCCTTTGTGCAACAGACTTCACCTGCCGTATGACACCCACTTTGCATATCTGAGCAATGCTTAAGTGCACTGGTGGATCCAAGCTCTCTACCATCAATCCCCTGCCTGGTGCAGAGTTTCCCTTATTACCTTAAACTATGGCCACTGTGGCTGCAGTGCTGTGATAGAGATTGCAGCCACATGCTGAAACACACCCATGACACTCCAATAACATGCCCATGACAACTCCTTTTCTCCACTTATTGATCATAGAAATGGTCTCAAGTAATAATAACGATGTCGTACACAATTGTGTACACCATCGCACACTTTGGTTGCCATGCGCACAATAATGGTTTATTGCAGGCATTTCCAACCATAGTCCTCAAGGCACACTAACAGTGCATGTTTTAGTGATATCCAGGCTGCAGCACAGATGGTTAAATCAAAATAACTGAGCTACTAATTAAGTCACCTGTGCTGAAGCCTGGATATCACTAAAACCTGCACTGTTAATGTGCCTTGAGGACCGTGGTTGGGAATGCCTGGTTTATTGCATGCATAATAGCAGGAAAAAAAAAATTAACTTGGCAAACATCGGTATTACATCCAACTCTGCATCACCCATTGGTTGCACATTACCTTCTACTTTCTCCAGTTTGGCCAGAGTTAGTCCAATTGCATTGGGACGATGAGGACTCCTTGTAGAAAACACTCCCGTTTTTGCTCCATTCAGTCTCGGCGGTTGGACTTTTGCTTTGCAACTTAAATGACCATTTTTATGAAAAATGAATAAAATCCTAGGACATTAAGCATGTTGTAGTGTTAAAATAAATGTAAAATATCAAGGAAAAGCTCATTTTCACAAAATGTACATAGACAATATATTGTGATTCCAGTTTACAAAAGGAGCGCCTATTGCTTTATGTTTCTACATCTTATTCCTAGTCCGCTAAACCTCTCTCTCTGTATGTTAATGTATTGTTATACTCGAGTGTACCATACTGAATAATATATAAATCTGCCTTATAAAAATATTAATAATTGTAATTAAAAAAAGAGTCTGAATAAAAGCACTAGGTTGCCCTTTATCGCCCACCGGCCTCTTCCGTTCACCCTTCGACGCATGCAGTAACTGGGACATTCTTACCTCAACTTGCCAGCAGATCAAGACAATGCAATCTTGATCATGTTAGGACAAAAAACGAGATTTATGGTAAGAACTTACCGTTGTTAAATCTTTCTGCGAGGTACACTGGGCTCCACAAGGATAGACATTGGGGTGTAGAGTAGGATCTTGATCCGAAGCTCCAACAGGCTCAAAAGCTTTGACCTTCTTCCCAAGATGCATAGCGCCTCCTATATCACCCCGCCTCCGTGCACAGGAGCTCAGTTTTGTTAAACCAGCCCAATGCAGTAGCAAGTAAAAGAGACAACTGCAAGTTGCCACTGTCAAAGTCAGAAAAATATCACGCTGCACGTTGCCATATATTTACCTCATGCGCGTGCCTGCTGCACGTGCACATTCTCTCCCGTGCGTGCGGATACTCGCAGCCGCGTGATGGTGCCTCGGCCATGCGCTCGAGCGCGTGGTATGTGCATTTACGGTAGAGTTTGTGTGCGTCTAGCGGGCGACTCAATCGTTAGATAATAAATCCATATAGCATGTTTTATAGATAATGTTCCCTTTAGTAATAACTGTAAGTTTGTTTAATGTGACTTGTTCACGGACTTGGCAATCCCTCTTTGCGTGGTACAAAGGGTCTGATTAAGGTTGAACAGTGGTGTCTGGTACCTAACCGAAGAGTATTTTAATAGCATTAATCCGGTGTTGGTTAGGTAAAGATTAATCGCTCCTGCGTGTAGTTATGGCCATTAGTAGTTTCTGGACATATTCTATATTTGCAGTTCATTATCCATGCGGCGGGAATCCGGAGATTCCCACCCACCTGAGCTGTTTGAAATAGTCACAGCCCACCTGTTCAAACTAACCTATGACCTTTTGATATGATGCGAAGAGACATTCCTGTGTCCAATGAACAATGAGATTGTAGGTCCCTTTGTAGTATACTGTACTCAGTGTATATAAGATCAGCCAGCCTGAACAGCTCTCCCACTCTCCACAAACGGTTTTCATATTGACAAACTCGGAGCTGGTACCAGGCTGCGCTGCGATCGTTCCCAGTGTGTGTGTAAGTAATTCTCTGTGATTATCTCGCTCTTTGTTTGTATTGGCCACATTCTCTCTCTCTCTCTGTTTAGTTTAAGATTGTAACGTTATTGTATATTTCTGTCTAGATATTCTGTTAGAATTATATGTTAGTATGTAGTGTATGACTTGTAACTGTTTTACCCCTTTTCAATATAACTAAAAGCTTGTTAGTAAAGGTGTTGGATTCTTAGCACGGTATTGTGTGTTCATTACATTGCAGAGGGTAATAGGAGCGTCTCGATCGCTCAAACAGCTTTAGTGTTAACAAGGTTAAGCAGCGTTATATCGCTACAGTGTTTCAGTACAAAGGTTTACAGTATAAGAATATCCTGTGTGTTACATTCAAGGTTTACTGATTGTCATCTTGTGAGCGTCTGCGCCGCTCGTGATCTCCTCGTGGTCTCGAGCGTCCGCTACGCTGATAGCGTAGCATTACGGTTGTCGCTCGCCTATAGCGTGCTCGACACCACGCATTAAGCTGTGAGCGAGCGTGCCGCATGTGCGTCTCGATCACGGCCTAGCGTATGCTACGCTAAATACGTACCCTTACGGTACCCCATACGCCAATTGCGTACTGTGTCTCTTACCCATTATTGTGAAGTTATAAGGTAATCTAAATCAGCATTATCAATTGGCGGCTCGTCCGTTCTCCACATATCCGCACTAGCGAAAACAAACGTTATCCGTCAGCAAGGGCGGGAAGGCAGTATCCCTTCGTATCGGGATACAGGAGTGCTGACTAGATAAGAGTCTGTTTCGCTAGATTGAAGGAGTGTTGGTGGGATCCGGAACCGGAGGTAAGAACAATACGCTATTGTTTTTTTTAAAACTGTTTATTTCTGTTTTGCGTACACACGCACGCACACACACAACTGTATCTCTTTTCATTTGTGTATTTTCACATATCACCTTCCTGTTTGCCATTTCACAATTGATAACGTGCTGAGAAAGATTTGTTGCTATTGGTAGTTAAAAGTTAATATTAATACGTAAGGAAGTAATTTGTAAAACACGCACACGGCTTGCCTAAAAATACAAGGAAGTTCTGTGTGGTGTTCAGTAGATGATTACAATTAAAGGTCATTTACATTGATAAACGTGTTAGCTGTGTTACTGTGGACATACCTGGCTTGCGTACACGTGTCTCTAACAAGGGGCAGAACGAGTGTACGCGACGCAAGGGTCGACGCACGGAGCGTATATTACGCAACGGAGCGTCTGGGTACGCCCACATAATACAAATCACACAATAGTATTATTTTAAATAGGCGAAAAGGAGGCAACGCGATAATAGCGCAAGTCAATTTCAGTGTCCAAAATTTTAAGCTAATAGATCCTTCTCTAATTTGCAACCCATCTGGACTAGACTGTGTTACTGAATGAAAGGGATTTCTGCGCAGAAACGAAAGTAAAGTGTATATGAGGTGAAAGAGTGTGTATACATATATATATATATAAGTTTCTAATTTTTGGGGTTGAACCAAAGGAAATCGAGTTCTCGTGAAGGTACATACGTGTAAGTGACTGCATGGTGGCTTGGGAGGCATCCCTTGTTAAACATTAAAAAAGAGCATTAGAGTATAGCAGACCAGGAGGTCTACTGTAGCACAGACCAGGAGGTCCAGACAGACCAGGAGGTCCAGGTACAGCAGACTAAGAAGTCCGCTATAGATAAAGAGTAGCACAACATCAGAAAGGGTTGGTGCGATACCCATATAGGCCATTAAGCTCAGGCTGAAGGAATTCGCAGCCACAATTTTCGATTCCACTGGTCGCTCCGCACATAAGATTAGTTGCTTATGTGCAGAACGATTGTACCGCACGTAATTGTGTGCATTAGTTAGTAACTTGACCCAGTACCATTTGCGTACGCTAGAGGGGTCATAAACGCTATTTGTACATTCTAACGTGATTTGTGTAATATTTTTTTTATTTTAAGGGAAGTTTGCTAGTCACTTGGGAACTATCCAACAACCAATAGTTACTGGAAAGGGTTAAGTGCTCTTCGGATCACACCCACATGTTCCAGTAAATAGAGGTTCAGGTCGCAGGGGCCCTAGGTTGAGTACGCCAGCGCTAAGGCAGTGTGTGGGCGTATTGGACGACATGGGCGAGTGAGTGGAGTACTCGGTAAACTTCGCCGCCGGCCTGCCCAGGACATCTTGGTTTTGTAAGGGTTCGCTGAAGACCCTGATTTGAAGGTCAGAGGTAGTGAAAGTAACACCTGCAAGGATGGGGGCCAGTTGTTCAGGTAGGGGGCGATCAACCTCGGTTCGGGTTGACTTAGTAAACCGACCAATCGGGTCGGCAAGGTATGTAATGTGTGAGAAATACGGATCACACACAGAGGTTTTGTGCGATGAATGGGAAAGAATGACTGTGCACGATGGGGAAAAGTTCCCACGGGTAGGCAGTTTTAGCCCAGATGTGTTGCAAAATCTAAGGAGAAGGATATGTCTCATTAAATCTGCAAAGAGACAAATCAAACATTATGACTATTTACAGTTATGGCAGCAGGAGGGTGAAATACAGAGAGGATTGGCTCAGGCGGCTGGATCTAACCCTATCAAGAAACTGATAGCCACGGCGCCACCGCCACCTTACATAACGGGAGAGCAGGTGGTCACAGAGAATGGCACACTGGTGAATGATAAACATGCACTTAGTAACTGTATAAATGTTAAGAATAATGTGACTAAGATTATTGATGCAAATACTAACCCGTGCAAGCTGTACCCTGTTTTAAACTTTCCCCAGGAGTGTGATCAAGAGGATGAGCCAACAACAATATCGGCACTCTCTCTAGCAGCCACCATAGCAGAAACAACAGTGGGCACGGCCCAACCCGTAAGATTAGCATCAAAGCCCCCTAGCGGAGGGACAGGTGAGGTCGTATCATCTGGTAAGTACGGCACCATACACTATGCTGAAACCATTTCACCACATATTGTAGAATCTACTCAGAAGGACTTAATCCCGTTAGGGTAATAGCAGTGCCAAATGGGAAAACTGACACTTCAGGAATCACTCCTGTCAGAAACATCGCCATGCACTGCCCCTTTTCCCGAATGGAATTAAGAACAATGGTGTCTGAATTCCCTGATCCTAGGAAAGATCTAGTTGCTAGTCAGAAATACATTAGAGATCTAGGAAATACTGTGGAGCCCAATAACAAAGACTGGCAGATATTGCGGAGGGCATGTTTACCCTCCAATGTCGACTCAGCAAGATTTTTAGCTGACTGTAAATTAGATGAAGATGTACCCCTTACGGATGTGTACAACCAAGATAATGTAAAGAGAATAAATTTACAGTTAAAAGAGTATTTTCCAGCTGTTGCCAAATGGAATAAATTTTTTTCCATCAAACAAAAAGAGGGAGAAACAGCTGCTGATTATTTTCATCGGGCACTACAGGAAATGGCTAAGTATACAGGCATAGAAGATATTTCGACAAATGTAAATCATAGAGCAGTAGCAGTATCTGTGTTAATGGAAGGTTTAAAAGAAGTATTAAAGACAAGGGTACAGACCACCCAACCATGTTGGCGAGGTCTGTCGGTGGCTACTTTGAGAGAGGCCGCTGTTGATCATGAACGGAATATCACCAGACAAAGGGAGTCACAAAGTGATAAGTTAATGGCCCTAAGTATACAGGCCCTGACCACAAGGCCATCTCTGTATAAATCTCCGACCCCTGTGGGTAAGTCAAATGTGGTAACTTGTTATTACTGTCATAAAGAGGGACATTTTGCACGAGACTGTAAATCAAAGAATGCACAAAGATCATACCAACCCCCTAGACAACGACACGAAATTGGGAGCAAGGACCGCAGAGACGGAGTTATGAGCCACACGCAGGGGAAACAAAAAGGTATCCCCCAAAAAGAGACTGGCAAGTCACTGATAGATCCCATTTACCCCCTTCACAGGTAATAGCTGCCAGCGCAATACAGGGAGGCCACCACGCACCATAGGGGCGAGCCACACCTGTAATCTGCAGCCAGTGAAATTAATTGCGAACCTTGGAAGTGAACCCGAGGTCACAATTGATGTAGCTGGTAAATCTCTAAATTTCCTTGTAGATACGGGGGCGGCCAAGTCAGTGATAAATTCGACCGTGGGCATGAGAACCACTGGTAAAACAATTCCAGCCATGGGAGTAACAGGAGTAGTACAGCACTACCCTTTAAGCAAACCCGCAGAGATTACGATAGGGCCTTTGCATACCAAGCATTCTTTCCTGCTGGCTGCATCGGCTCCGACTAATCTCTTAGGGAGAGATTTACTGTGCAAAATGGGATGCGTCATATACTGTACTCCTGAAGGTGTGTTCTTGGACATACCCGAAAACCACGCTCAGGAAGCGCAAGATATGCTAGACTCCCCAACAAGATTAATGTCACACACCGTTACTATAAATAGGTGTCCGTCCAAGGTAGAAGAAATGATTTCCCAGATACCGGAGTCACTTTGGACCAAAGATGGACAAGACACTGGATTGATGGCAAATGTAGCCCCAGTAGTTGTGCAAGTAAAAGATGGTAGGATAGCTCCAAAAATCCCACAATATCCTCTGAAGCCAGAGGTGGAGTTAGGAGTTTACCCTGTAATAGAGCGCTTGCTACAACAGGGCATTCTGGTAAGGACGTCCAGCACTGCAAATAGTCCCATCTTCCCTGTTAAAAAGAGTGGGGGGAGGGGTTACCGATTAGTGCAGGATCTAAGAGGGATCAACAAAATAGTTGAGAGTCAATTCCCCGTAGTGCCAAATCCAGCTGTCATCCTAATGCAAATCCCTCCCACTGCCAAATTTTTCACTGTGATTGACCTCTGCTCCGCTTTCTTCTCGATACCTCTGCACCCTGACAGCCAATACTTATTTGCATTTACATACAGAGGAGTTCAATATACATGGACTCGCTTACCCCAAGGTTTCATAGACAGTCCAAATATTTTCTCACAAGCTCTGCATGATTGTTTACAGTCTTTCCAACCAGTGAGTGGATCAGTATTGATACAGTACGTGGATGATTTACTACTGTGTTCAGATTCATTGGAAGCGTCCCTGAGAGATACGAAACAGCTCCTGTCTCATCTTTCAGACACAGGACACAAGGTTTCCAAAGACAAGTTACAATTATGCCAGACTCGTGTGAAGTATTTGGGACACTGTCAAACACAAGGACTGAGACGCCTTACCGCTGATAGAATTCAAGCAATTCGTGACATGACCCTGCCACAAACCCAGCAACAGATTAGAACGTTTTTAGGAATGTGTGGGTATTGCCGTAACTGGATCCCAGGTTTTTCCATACTAGCCCTACCTTTGCAGGAGATGGTCTCATCAAGTAAACCTGATCGGATCTCGCACACAGACGAATCCGAGATGGCATTTGAAAGACTAAAACAGTGCCTAACACAGGCACCGGCATTAGGTATGCCTGACTATGGGAAACCCTTTGAGCTGTACGGAACAGAGAGTGCTGGTTGCGCAGCAGGTGTCCTAACCCAGAAGCATGGTGATGCCAGCAGGCCGGTAGCCTACTACAGCGCTCAGCTAGATACGGTAGCGCGATCCCTCCCCACATGCTTGCGAAGTGTTGCAGCGATAGCATTGCTAGTTACGAAAAGCGAAGATGTAGTGCTAGGACACAACCTCACAATCCATACACCACATGCAGTGTCAGCCTTACTAAATTCTGCCCAAACCAGACACGTCTCATCAGCGCGGTTTACAAGATGGGAATTGGCATTGATGGCCCCCGTAAACATTACCATAAGGAGATGCAGCGCATTAAATCCTGCAACGTATCTCCCAGGTGTGCCTGGACAGGCACAAAGGGTGGAGGATGAGAATAATGGTGAAGGAGGATTTAATACAGAGGATGACACACATGATTGTATGGAATATTTGACCCAAAATTTCACGGCAAGGCCTGACATCAGTGACAACCCACTGGAAGATGTAGATTTTACTTTCTACACTGACGGTAGTTGTCACAGACAGACGGACTCGGGAGACTTGTGTACTGGATACGCAGTCGTAGATGACCAAGGTACCATAGAAGCAGAACCGCTAGGCCCACCTCACTCAGCACAAGTTGCTGAACTGGTTGCCCTGACCAGAGCATGTGAATTGGCTAAGGGCAAGTCAGCCAATATCTACACAGATTCTAGGTACGCATTCGGAGTAGTCCATGATTTCGGAGCCCTATGGCGCCTCAGAAATTTCATGACGGCAGCTGGCACACCCGTAGCGCATGCAGCCCACATCAAAAGACTTCTAACAGCGATACAGGAACCCGACAGAGTGGCTGTTATCAAGTGTAAAGCTCACACGTATAGCCAAGACCCGGTATCACTTGGTAACAGCCGAGCAGACGAAGCTGCTAAATCAGCAGCTAGTAACCCCATACAAACAGATAGTACACGATTGATGGTATTTAATACTGTAAACACACAGAAATTGTGTGAAATGCAAAATTTGTGTTCTCCACAGGAAAAGGCAGTTTGGAAGTCAAAAGGATATGACCAGGAGTCCTCAGGACTCTGGACAGATGGACATGGTAAACCAGTGGCACCCAGAGCATACCTTCCAAGTCTAGCGGAAGCAGCACATGGGCTGACTCATCTGGGCAAAGAAGGGATGTGTAAGCTAGTAAGAGCTTATTGGTGCGCCCCAGGATTTTCTTCCCATGCGGGTAAAAGAGCGATGACATGCCTTACCTGCTTGAGGAAGAATATCGGAAAGGCAATACCGACAGAGCCATCTCATATCCCTCCAACAGATGGCCCTTTCCAGGTGATACAAATTGATTTCATACAATTGCCACCTTGTAGAAATTTAAAGTATGTTTTGGCCTGTATTGATGTATTCTCAAATTGGGTCGAAGCATTTCCTGCGGCCACAAATACCGCTGTATTTACTGCAAAGAAAATTGTACAGGAATTTGTGTGTAGGTACGGTATCCCTAGAATAATTGAAAGTGATAGGGGTACCCATTTCACAGGTGAAGTCTTTCAAACAATGTGTAGGTTGATGGGAATTAATAGTAAGCTGCATACTCCGTACCGCCCCCAGGCGAGCGCGAAGGTGGAAAGAGTAAACAGCACTATTAAAAATAAATTGAGCAAGGTAATGACTGAAACAGGACTGTTATGGCCTGAAGCTTTGCCAATCGTATTATACAGCATCAGAACCACTCCCAGGTCCCCTCTTAATTTGTCTCCTTTTGAAATTCTGTTTGGTCGACAACCCCATGTTATGATTAACCCCCAGGATGATTTGAAATGTAACAATGAAGTAACCGTAAAGTACTTGGTTAAGATGAGTAAGCAATTGAGGAATCAGAATGATAATCTAAAGTTGGTGATTCCTGATTTGCCAGACAGTAATTGTCATGACATTGAACCTGGGGATTATGTAATGATATGGAATTTTCTACGCTCAGGTTGCCTTATTGACAGATGGGAATGACCATATCAAGTCTTATTGACCAGCACAACTGCTTTGAAGGTTGCCGAGAGAGAGACTTGGGTCCATTCGTCTCATTGTAAAAAGGTCACTGACCCAGAGAGGTCCCGTGATAAAGAACAGACGGTAGAGGTTGTATCACTAAAGTGTCTGTTCAGGGAGGATTGAGACGACACCTGAGCGCTGAGAATAACAAGACCGGAAGCTTGTCGAGCCAGATTTCTTTTTCCCATTTGTTATTTTCTCCAGTTCCCACCTCCCTCCTATTTCCTTTCCCCCTTCTTATTTTTCTCCTTTTACTCCTCAAAGATGGACTTGCCCCAAGAGACTGTGTTCCGGATTTTCCTGTTGACCATGATGTTGACCAGAGCAGTCTGTTTCGGTGAGAGTACCATGGAGGTCGAGAAAGGATCAGGAATGGGTTCTGATGACCAGGATGCAGGCGTAGATTTCCAAGAACAACATAATCTCAGAGTAAAGGCGAGTATCAGAAAACGATCTGGTAGCATTGACAATAGAAGGAATTGTGAAGGATTGTTAGCTGAAGAGAACTGCATCTGTATGCATTGTGACAATATAGTGGAGGATGGGTGCATAAAGAAATGTCAGTCCAGTTTTAATGTCCACATGGACCGGCATCCATTGAGTGACTATCACTCCTTAGTGGGTAAAGTGTTAAATCAGACAGACTGTTGGGTATGCTCTCAAGTACCTCAAGGCCATAGCAAATCAGGACTAGTACCATTCCCTTTAACGGTAGGAGAGGTACTTGAGCTAAGTGGTGGGAGGCCGGTGGACAAGAGGTTTAATATCTCTAGTCCTCCTAGTTTGAAGCTCCACCAATATCATGTGGACAGGTCCTTAGTGTGCTTTAACATTTCCAATCCCCGAAAGCCGGGAAATTGGGAAGTGTCATGGAGTAATCAAACCATGACATTCTCACATAGAGCCGACCGATTGCCCATAGACACAGAATTTATACGCCAGATAGCCGACCATAGGAAATTCTTTCGGTATAGGTACACCTTAGGAAGTAGGATCATGCGAGTTGGAGAAGTATCACCAGGATACTGTGCACAGATCGTACAAACTGATACGTGTACTAAACAGATGAAAGAATTAGGGCTAGGAGAGTTCACATGGAAAATTTGTAATATGGTTATGTCACACTCCGTCCCATATGTTCTCCCCGATGATGCATATTTCATATGCGGGAGGAAGGCGTATAAGTGGCTTGCCCCAAACTCAGAAGGGTTATGTTACATTGGAAAAGTACTGCCTGAGGTAATGACTGTATCCCACACTAAAATGAAAGATATTCACCGTGGTGCCCAAGCTCCTTATACTCACACTCATTACGAGCACATCGTTAAACGGCACCTGATAGAAAGAACAGAGCATTCAGCCTCTGACCTGATCCATGAATCCACCGGGATTCAATTCCTACTCGCGTTAGATATCACTCGTACCGCTAGAGGAGTGATAAATTATAAATATATATCTGCGCTTGCAAATTTATTAGACAATATCACCGAAATGTATGACGACACATTCAGGTACACTGGGAAAGAGTTACAAGCCTACAAAACAGAACTGGTTCAGCATAGGATGATTCTCAATTATCTCACAGCTGTGACAGGCGGGTATTGTGTTACCCTAGCGACTCAATATGGAATAAAGTGTTGCACGTATATTACAAACAGCACAGAGGACCCAGCCGAGGTCATAGACCAAAAGATGGATGACATTTTACAATTAAAATGGGAGTTCCGAAGGAAACACAATCTCACCCTTGCCGCTGTGGGTAATGAGCTGACCAGTTGGGTGTCATGGTTGAACCCACGAAATTGGTTCTCTGGTTTAGGAGAATGGGCCCAAAGTATTATCATGGATGTAGGGAAATTTCTTTTGTGTATTCTGGGAGTCGCCATATTGGTTGGTCTGATATTTAGATGCGTTCGGGTTTTAACGAAGTGTAAACGTAGTGCCCGAGTGATGAGTTTAAGAAGCGAGGACACTGTATTAACAACGACTAATTTGATGTATGACCCAACAATAGAGACAATGTTGTGATGAAAATGTGATTCCACGGTCCGTTTCTTTCACCCGTTTCTCCTTTGTTTTCCTCCAAGGTACAAAGACATCCGCTTGGAAGAAGAATTTGACAACCTTTTACACAGACCATTGATGGACAATGCCATAGACCCCCATTTTCCCCAGTGACTCTAAAATTTTACGATAGCCCAACACTTCAAAGATTGTAAGTCTATGGACATTGAGAAAGCTTTTTGCTCAAGCAATTATAGCAAAAGCCTCGGGAGACTACAGGCAACATGTACATCGAGACAAGACATCAGACAAGACCTCAATCGGCAAATGTACATTAAACTCACATAGTTTATGACTGCATTTACCATAATTGCTTCTTATCTTCATCTCTACAACCTTCAGGTAATGACACACATAGTCGATAGGGAATATAGGCACAGATATCAGCACTCACATATCCCCCCATTCATGTATCATCAACTAAAATGTGCTCCCCCATTTTGTTGCAACCAAAAGCCGAAAAGAGCTCGGTAAAGTTTGACAGCCCATCCACAGACCCGTACTACGGGATAAGAAGGAATTCAAATGTATACTTCGCAATACCTCGAAGCTTGATTTAAAACACGTACGGCACGATGATACATGACCCCTCAAACATGGACTCATACATACATGCTTCTACTATCTCACTAGGTCATACCTTTTTCCCACCTTCTTCTCTTCTCCCTTACCCAATCATAGAAATGTATTTTTACATGACATATATTTTTCTCTTTTTGAACTGTTTTTAGGAAGTGGCAGTTATTGATGACTGCCAAAGGGTGGACTGTCAAAGTCAGAAAAATATCACGCTGCACGTTGCCATATATTTACCTCATGCACGTGCCTGCTGCACGTGCACATTCTCTCCCGTGCGTGCGGATACTCGCAGCCGCGTGATGGCGCCTCGGCCATGCGCTCGAGCGCGTGGTATGTGCATTTACGGTAGAGTTTGTGTGCGTCTAGCGGGCGACTCAATCGTTAGATAATAAATCCATATAGCATGTTTTATAGATAATGTTCCCTTTAGTAATAACTGTAAGTTTGTTTAATGTGACTTGTTCACGGACTTGGCAATCCCTCTTTGCGTGGTACAAAGGGTCTGATTAAGGTTGAACAGTGGTGTCTGGTACCTAACCGAAGAGTATTTTAATAGCATTAATCCGGTGTTGGTTAGGTAAAGATTAATCGCTCCTGCGTGTAGTTATGGCCATTAGTAGTTTCTGGACATATTCTATATTTGCAGTTCATTATCCATGCGGCGGGAATCCGGAGATTCCCACCCACCTGAGCTGTTTGAAATAGTCACAGCCCACCTGTTCAAACTAACCTATGACCTTTTGATATGATGCGAAGAGACATTCCTGTGTCCAATGAACAATGAGATTGTAGGTCCCTTTGTAGTATACTGTACTCAGTGTATATAAGATCAGCCAGCCTGAACAGCTCTCCCACTCTCCACAAACGGTTTTCATATTGACAAACTCGGAGCTGGTACCAGGCTGCGCTGCGATCGTTCCCAGTGTGTGTGTAAGTAATTCTCTGTGATTATCTCGCTCTTTGTTTGTATTGGCCACATTCTCTCTCTCTCTCTGTTTAGTTTAAGATTGTAACGTTATTGTATATTTCTGTCTAGATATTCTGTTAGAATTATATGTTAGTATGTAGTGTATGACTTGTAACTGTTTTACCCCTTTTCAATATAACTAAAAGCTTGTTAGTAAAGGTGTTGGATTCTTAGCACGGTATTGTGTGTTCATTACATTGCAGAGGGTAATAGGAGCGTCTTGATTGCTCAAACAGCTTTAGTGTTAACAAGGTTAAGCAGCGTTATATCGCTACAGTGTTTCAGTACAAAGGTTTACAGTATAAGAATATCCTGTGTGTTACATTCAAGGTTTACTGATTGTCATCTTGTGAGCGTCTGCGCCGCTCGTGATCTCCTCGTGGTCTCGAGCGTCCGCTACGCTGATAGCGTAGCATTACGGTTGTCGCTCGCCTATAGCGTGCTCGACACCACGCATTAAGCTGTGAGCGAGCGTGCCGCATGTGCGTCTCGATCACGGCCTAGCGTATGCTACGCTAAATACGTACCCTTACGGTACCCCATACGCCAATTGCGTACTGTGTCTCTTACCCATTATTGTGAAGTTATAAGGTAATCTAAATCAGCATTATCACCACAAACACCACACTATCCCGACAGGAGAAAGTGTCAGCGGCTATAGCCACACCAACCCACAGAAGCTAAGTGCGTCAGGGTGGGCGCCTTGTGGAGCCCAGTGTACCTCGCAGAAAGAGATTTAACAACGGTAAGTTCTTACCATAAATCTCATTTTCTGCTGCGGGGTACACTGGGTTCCACAAGGATAGACATTGGGGATGTCCTAAAGCAGTTCCTTATGGGAGGGGACGCACTGTTGCGGGCACAAGAACCCCACGTCCAAAGAAAGCATCCTGGGAAGCAGCAGTATCGAAGGCATAGAACCTTATGAACGTGTTCACTGAGGACCACGTAGCCGCCTTGCACAATTGTTCAAGGGTCGCACCATGGCGGGCCGCCCAAGGAGGTCCAACGGACCGAGTAGAATGGGCCGTAATGTGAGCAGGAGCTGACAGACCAGCCTTCACATAAGCATGTGCAATCACTATTCTAATCCATCTGGCCAAGGTCTGCTAGTGAGCAGGCCAGCCCCATTTGTGAAATCCAAACAGAACAAAGAGAGAATCGGATTTCCTAATAGAAGCAGTTCTCTTCACATAGATACGGAGAACCTATACCAATCCAAAGACCGCTCTTTGGGAGACAGATCAGGAGAAACAAGTGCCGGAACCACAATCTCCTGGTTAAGGTGGAACGAAGAAACCACCGTAGGTAAATATCCGGGACGAGTCCTAAGAACCGCCCGGTTACGGTGAAATATCAGATATGGGGAACTACAAGACAAGGCTCCCAAATCCGACACTCTTCTAGCTGAGACAATAGCCAGCAGAAACACCACCTTAAGGGAAAACCACTTAAGATCAGCTGGACCAAGAGGTTCAAACGGAGACTCTTGTAACGCCTCCAAAACCACCGATAAGTCCCAAGGAGCCACAGGCGGGACATAGGGAGGTTGGATACGCAACACACCCTGAGTAAAAGGTATGCACATCAGGTAAGGTCGCAATTTTTCTCTGAAACCATACCGACAAGGCAGAAATGTGAACCTTGAGGGAGGCCAGACGCAGGCCTAAATCCAGGCCCTGCTGAAGAAAAGCCAAAAACTTGGCTGTACTAAACTTGGAAGCGTCATAATTGTTAGATGCGCACCAAAGTAAGAATGCCAGACCCTATGATAAATCCGAGCAGAAGCCGGTTTCCGGGCCCACAACATAGTTTTAATGACCGCCTCAGAAAACTCTTTAGCCCTCAAGACGGAAGCTTCAAGAGCCACGCCGTCAAAGACAGCCGGGCCAGGTCCTGGTAGACACAGGGGCCCTGAACAAGGAGGTCTGGGCGTTATGGAAGTAGAATTGGACGCTCTGACGAGAGGCCCTGGAGGTCTGAAAACCAGTGCCGTCTGGGCCACGCTGGAGCTATGAAAAGCAGGATTCCTCCTTCCTGTTTGAACTTCCGAATTACCCTGGACAGGAGCGACACCGGAGGGAAAATGTACGGCAGCCGAAACTTCCACGGCACCGCCAGCGCATCCACGAATGCTGCTTGAGGATCCCTTATCCTTGCTCTGAAGACCGGAACCTTGTGATTGTGTCGAGACGACATCAGATCCACGTCTGGAAGGCCCCACCTTTCCACTAGGAGTTGGAACACTTCTGGATGGAGGCCCCACTCTCCGGCGTGTACGTCATGACGACTGAGAAAGTCCGCTTCCCAATTCAGGACTCCCGGAATGAATATCGCCGATATGGCCGGTAGATGGCGTTCTGCCCATTGAAGAATCCGTGAGACTTCCTTCATTGCCAAGCGGCTTCGAGTGTCGCCTTGATGATTTATGTAAGCCACCGCGGTGGCGTTGTCCGACTGTATTTGAACAGGACGGTTCTGAATTAAATGCTGGGCCAGGTTCAATGAGTTGAAGACCGCCCGCAATTCCAGAATGTTGATCGGGAGGAGAGACTCCTCCTTGGTCCACCGACCCTGAAGGTAGTGTTGCTCCAACACCGCGCCCCAACCCTTTAGACTGGCATCTGTTGTCAACAGGACCCAGTCGGATATCCACAAGGGACGGCCCCTGCACAATCGTTGGTCATGGAGCCACCAGTATGACAGACGGACCTTTGGAGTCAATGAGATCATGCGAGACCTGATCCGGTGAGGCAGGCCGTCCCACTTAGCCAGAATCAGCCTCTGGAGGGGGCGAGAATGGAATTGAGCATACTCCACCATGTCGAATGCTGACACCATGAGGCCCAGCACCTGCATTGCCGAATGTATCGACACTTGCGGACGAGAGAGGAAGCAACGAATCCTGTCCTGAAGCTTCAGGACTTTCTCTTGGGACAAGAACAACCGTTGGTTGTAAGTGGCCAATAGTGCTCCCAGGTGCACCATGCACTGAGCAGGATCCAGGGAGGATTTCTTACAGTTGATGAGCCACCCGTGGGCTTGCAGAAACCGGACAGTCAGATCTAGGCGACGTAGGAGAATTTCTGGGGAATTTGCCAGGATCAACAAGTTGTCCAGATACGGTAGGATCCTGACCCCTTGACAACGGAGTACCGCCGTCATTACCGCCATAACCTTGGTGAAGACTCGCAGAGCCGTGGTTAAACCAAAAGGTAAAGCCCGAAACTAGTAATGGAGGTTGCCAACCACAAACCTCAGGTATTGCTGATGCGACACTGCTATAGGGATATGCAGTTAAGCATCCTGTATGTCCAGGGAGACCATATAATCCCCAGGTTCCAAGGCCATCAATGCCTTGAGTTTGAGAATCGGCCGGGAGGACCCATTCGGTTTCGTGACTAGAAACAGCGGAGAATAATACCCCTGGCCCCTCTGAGCAAGAGGCACCTGTACTACCACACCTGTGTCCAGGAGGTTCTGTACCACCGAATGAAGAGTCTTTGCCTTTTTCTGGTCCGAAGGGACGTCTGTCAGGATTAATCGATGAGGGGGACGGTTTTTGAAGGTTATGGCGTAACCTTGAATGACGACTTACCGTGCCCAGGCATCTGAAGTGGTCTTCAACTGTTCCTGGCTATACCCTAGAAGCTGGCCCCCCACCCTGGGGTCCCCCAGGGGGAGGCCCGCCCCGTCATGTGGCAGGCTTATCGGTCTTGGAAGCTGGCTGACGGGCAGCCCAGGCTCTTTTGGGCTTTGGCTTACCAGGTATGGAAGTGCGGCCCTGTTTGTGGTACGCCTGACCTTTTGCTTTACCTGAAGGACGAAAGGGACGAAAGGAAGTACTTTTAGCCTTCGTCACAGAAGGAGCAGTACTTGGCAGACAGACTGTTTTGGCAGTAGCCAAATCAGCCACTATCTTATTTAAGTCCTCTCCGAACAGGATATTTCCCTTAAAAGGGAGTACCTCCAGGGTTTTTCTAGAATCCAGATCCCCAGACCAAGATCTCAGCCACAATATCTGGCGAGCCAGGACTGACTTAGTAGAAGCCTTGGCTGCCAGAACACCGGCATCAGAAGCCGCCTCTTTAATATAGTGAGAAGCTGTGATAATATATGGACAAGCCTTGTCTAGCATGGTCAGACTAGATTTCAGCTTCCAACTTCTGTGCCCACGCTTCAATAGCTTCTGCAGCCCATGTCGCTGCAATAGTGGGCCTATGCGCAGCACCCATGAGGGTGTAAATCGCTTTCAGACAACCCTCCACACGTTTATCAGTAGACTCTTTCAGAGACGTGACGGTAGTGACAGGCAGAGCTGAGGATACCACCATCCTTGCCACATGCGAGTCCACTGGAGGAGGTGTCTCCCAATTTTTAGACAGCTCTGGCGCGAGGGGATAGCGAGCAAGCAGCTTCTTGTGAGGCACGAACTTCTTACCTGGATTTTTCCCAGGATTCCTGATGTTTATCAACCAGGTGATCAGACTGAGGTTAAACTTGTTTAACCACCTTCTGACGCTTGAATCTATCTGGTTTCTTAGGAGGAACGGATGGCTTGGGATCATCCGTAATAGCCTCCAATAGATCAGGAACATCCACTTGTGAACTACTATCCCCATTCAGTATCATCAGTGTCAGAATCTGTGGGGTCAGTGTTTACGCCATCCTCATCAGACGAGGTGTCAGTGACAGCAGTGGATTGTGAGGAAGTAATGGCCCGCTTAGAGGAATCCTTGGTCTTAGGCGGGCGAGGGTTAGACTTTTTAGTAGTCAGGGACTGGTTCATAACTGAGTGAACAATCTGCTGCGGGGACCATATACGGTTGGACCGGCATAGGAGGTCCCATAGGGGGCGTTAAGTTTAGTAACTAGCGTATTCAGTAGCGTAGAGACGGTGGCCCACGGCGGGTCATTCTGGACCACTGTTGCTATAGTCCCACTTGGGGGCAAGGAACCCCCAGAACCAGAGCCCTCAGCTGCTGTAATTTCCTCAAAAGTATCTCTGGCCTCAGCACCACTACCAGTGTGTTCAGCCCCAGAACCATTACCCTCATAAGCAGACATGTTATAACTTGCAGTATAAGGTAACATAGTACAAATTATCAGCAGCACAATACCTGACCCAAACCCCTGTACAGTGTTGTCAGCACAAACAGGGATCCAGGAGAGATATGGTGACTAAAATCACAGAGAAAAAATAGGATTTTAATACCTACCGGTAAATCCTTTTCTCTTAGTCCGTAGAGGATGCTGGGGACTCCAAAAGGATGTAAACGTCGGTTTACTTACAGGACTAAAAAGCCTATACTTTAAACACTCTTGATACACTTCTAATAATGAGCCGCTGCGGCCGCAGTAATTAACCTTTCACCTTTATATTATTCCCAAACCTTACGTACACAAGGTCGCACAGTGTACGCACTCTGCGTATGTACGCCGAAAGGGCGTAGTGACTACACAGTTTGCGTACACAGACCTATAAGCTGTTAGCACAATGCAGCAGCCCGAGTGGCTGTAAATACACTTTAAACCTTAGCAAGGAAATGGAACACGACACCAATTGTAATTCAAAACTAGGCTGGGGTCTAACCCACCAACGGTTCTTTACTTGCAGGGGGTAACAATATAAACAATACAATACAATACAATAATGGCTACAGTCAAGGATACATACTGGTTTGATTTCGCCTGCGCTTCCAGTCTGGTCCTCAGTCATCAGGGTAGATGACCTTTAGAGTCTGTGTGACCAGGCCTGCAGCTGGCTCTTTTATACAATCTTCCAAAACTTAACACAATGGATACTGTAATCGCTTTGTCCATTGGACACAGGGATGGTCATTTACAGTACAGGAGAGGTCATAGGTTGGTTTGAATAGGTGGGCGATGTCTGTTCCAGATGCACTTGTGGGTGGTCTCCTCTGGGTTCCCGCCGCATACCAAATGTACAGTAAATACAGTTTATATTCTGCTTCTGCGCATAACTATTCGCAGGAGCGTGCGATCTTCTGCAAACCAACACCGGAATATTTCCCTTAATATACCCTACAGCTGGATACCAAACACCACCTTATAACCTTGTTCTATCCCCTCCTATCCTGTAAAGGTGAATCCCTTTGTTCTGATACCATTTAAACTGTTATAACTTGCTGGTGGGGTGCAGGGAGACTGTGTACATTGTGCACTATTTGGATTAAATATGTAATGTGTTTTGATGGCTTTTCCATGCTAGTACAAACACTACCGTAAATACTCATACCACGCGCTAATGCGCAGGACCGTGGGAACGATCCTACGCAAATTGCGAACATGCACGCACAGCAGAACAAATACACGCATAGAGGCCATCTGTGTGTAGTTTGTACGTGATGTGTGTATTGCAATATTTTTCGACTTCGACAAGGACCATGGGGTATAGATGGGATCCGCAGGAGACCTGGGCACTTTAAGACTTTAAATGGGCGTGAACTGTCTCCTCCCTCTATGCCCCTCCTCCAGACTTCAGTTATAGGAACTGTGCCCAGGGAGACGGACATTTCGAGGAAAAAGGATTTTTGTTAAACCAAGGGTGAGATACACACCAGCTCACACCACCACACACCGTACAACATGGCTTTTAACTAACACCCGTTAACGGCATGAACCAAAATCAGCAACAGGCTGATCTTAACCTAAACACAACCGTCGTGTAACCTAAGCAATAACTACTAACAAGTACTGCAACCAGAGTCCGCACTGGGACGGGCGCCAAGCATCCTCTACGGACTAAGAGAAAAGGATTTACCTGTAGGTATTAAAATCCTATTTTCTCATACGTCCTAGAGGATGCTGGGGACTCCAAAAGGACCATGGAGTTTATACCAAAGCTCCAGACTGGGCGGGAGGAGTGTGGACGCCTCTGCAGCACCGATTGAGCAAACATGAGGTCCTCATCAGCCAGGGTATCAAACTTGTTGTTATGCACACCAGTGCCAGCAGGAATGTACTGGTGTCTGAACGGTGAGGGATGCAAAACAAATGAAATCACAGACAGACTGGGGAATAGGACATTACATACACAGAAGGTGATAGAGTAACAAAATAAACACAAAGTGAACAGAGAAGCCCAAAGGCTAAGAAACTGGGTGTCTCCCTAGTATTAGGAATGCTCAGATGGAAAGAAGCGAGATGTAGTGATTTAATACGTAGAGAACCCGAAATGCTGTTGCTAAGGGCAACAGCAAAACCCTAAAGGGTTACCAACGGGTGTGGCAGTAAACTCCTTGGTCAGAGATGGAATAATAGACACAAGGAGAGTCTCCACAATCCTAGTCCTCACTTGCAGTGCACTGGTTCAGCTTACTGTCACTAAACTGACACCTGAACACCTTGCACAGTGAGAAAGGATTTTGGCAGGCAAGTCTGAGAATACAGCCGCAAACTTGCTAGGTTCACAGAGTAGCAAAAGAACCCCAGCAGGTTAAACGACTGACTCCAGTCTTACTGCTAGGTCTGGATTGGCAGAGTGTAATACCAAATCCCAAGGCCTATTTGCAGTAAGCAACAAACAAATACAAAGTTTACACAGTACTAGCTAGCTTTCAGGAACTGACTAACCAACAAAGATTCAGCAGCATCTGCCTAACCTGAGAAGAGGGTTTATATAGCAGGTGCTGTCCACGCCCCACTCAGACCTCACAGACTGAGCACAAAAACCAGCACCGGATCCCCTGCCGTGCACAGAGCCTGTAACCACTGCACAGCAAAAGACCCGAACCGGAGTATCAGCTACGCTCAGGTTACTCCGCTAGCACTTGTCTCCCGGTTGCCATGACGACGTGGCAGCACAGAGCAGGAGACCCTAACACTTGTAGAACTTAGCAAAAGTGTTTGAACCCGACCAAGTAGCTGCTCGGCAAAGTTGAACCGCCCAAGATGAGCCCACCTTCCTAGTAGAATGGGCCTTCACCGACTTCGATAACGGCAATCCAGCCGTAGAATGCGCATGCGAATCGTATCACAGATCCAGCATGCCATAGTCTGCTTAAAAGTAGGAGCCCCAATTTTGTTGGGAGCATACAGTATAAACAGAGCCTCTGTTTTCCTAATACGAGCCGTTCTGGCTACATAAATTTTCAAAGCTCTGACTACAATCGAGAGACTTTGAATCAGCCAAGGCTTCAGTAGCCACAGGCACCACAATAGGTTGGTTCACGTGAAACGCAGAAACCACCTTTTGGCAGAAATTGTTGACGAGTTCTCAATTCCGCTCTATCCACATGGAAGATCAAATAGGGGATCTTGTGAGACAAAGCCGCTAATTCCAACACCCGCCCTGCGGAAGCCAAGGTCAAAAGAATGACTACTTTCCAAGTGAGAAATTTTAACTCAACCTTTTGTAAAGGTTCAAACCAGTGTGACATAAGAAACTGCAACACCACGTTAAAGGTCCCATGGTGCCACCGGGGACACAAATGGAGGTTGGATGTACAGCACTCCTTTCACAAAAGTCTGAACCTCTGGAAGGGCGGACAATTCTTTTTGAAAGAAAATCGATAAGGCCGAAATCTGCACTATAATGGAGCCTAACTTTAGGCCAGCATCCACACCGGTTTGCAAAAAATGGAGAAAAACGACCCAGCTGAAATTCTTCCGTAGGAGCCTTCGTGGATTCACACCAAGACACATATTTTCTCCAAATACGGTGATAATGCTTCGCCGTTACTTCCTTTCTAGCTTTAAGTAGAGTGGGGATGACTTCACCGGGAATACCCTTCCGAGCTAGGATTTGGCGTTCAACCGCCACGCCGTCAAATGCAACCGCAGTAAGTCCTTGAACACGCACGGCCCTTGCTGTAACAGGTCCTCTTCTATGAGTAATTCCTGAAGATCCGGATACCAGGCCCTCCGTGGCCAATCTGGAACACTAAGTATCGCCTGAACCCTTGTTCTTCTTATGATCCTTATCACCTTTGGAATGAGTGGAAGTGGAGGGAACACATAAACCGACTGAAACACCCACGGTGTCACCAGGGCGTCCACTGCACTGGCTTGAGGGTCCCTCGACCTGGAACAATATCTCTGAAGCTTCTTGTTGAGGCGAGATGCCATCATTTCTATTTGAGGAATTCCCCAATGACTTGTCACTTCTGCAAAGACCTCTTGATGAAGACCCCACTCTCCTGGATGAAGATCGTGTCTGCTGAGGAAGTCTGCTTCACAGTTATCCACGCCCGGAATGACAGAGCGCTTGCGTGTTTTTCCGACCAGTGGAGAACTTTTGTGGCCTCCACCATCGCCACTCTGCTCTTTGTTCCACCCTGGCGGTTTATGTACACCACTGCTGTTATGTTGTCCGACTGAATCAGGACGGGCAAACCGCGAAGAAAATGTTTCGCTTGTAGAAGGCCGTTGTAGATGGCTCTTAATTCCAGAATGTTTATGTGCAGACAAGCTTCTTGGCTTGACCATTTTCCCTGGAAATTTTCCCCCTGTGTGACCGGTCCCCAGCCTCGGAGACTTGCATCCGTAGTTACCAGGACCCAGTCCTGGATCCCGAACCTGCGTCCCTCTAGGAGGTGAGAACTTTGAAGCCACCACAGGAGAGATACTCTGGTCCTGGAAGATAGGCTTATTTTCTGGTGCATGTGCAGGCGATACCCGGACCACTTGTCCAACAGGTCCCACTGAAACACCTTGGCATGGAACCTGCCAAACGGAATGGCTTCGTATGCTGCCACCATCTTCCCCAGCACCCGCGTGCATTGATAAATCGACACTCTTGCCGGTTTCAGAATCTCCTTGACCATGTTCTGGATTTCCAGAGCTTTTTCTACTGGGAGAAACACTCTGCAGTTCCGTGTCTAGGATCTTGCCCAAGAATGACAGCCGTGTTGTCGGAACCAATTGTGACTTTGGCAAATTTAGGAGCCAGCCATGTTGTTGCAGGACTGTCAGGGAGAGCGCAACGTTTCTTAGTAACTGCTCCTTTGATCTCGCCTTTATCAGGAGATCGTCCAAGTACGGGATCATTGCGACTCCCTGCTTGCGCAGGATCACCATAATTTCCGCCATTACTTTGGTGAAAACCCTCGGAGCCGTGGAAAGACCAAAACGGCAACGTCTGAAACTGGTTATGACAATCCTGAACAGCAAACCTCAGGAAAGCTTGATGTGGAGGATATATTGGGACATGCAAGTAGGCATCTTTTATGTCGACTGACGCCATAAAATCCCCCCCTTCCAGACTGGAGATTACTGCTCGGAGAGATTCCATCTTGATTTTTTTTTTTTCCAGAAATTAAGGGATTTTAGGCTCAGAATCGGTCTGACCGAGCCATCCGGCTTCGGGACCACGAACAGGCTTGAATAAAAACTAGGGGACCGTGACAATAACTTCTGTAGACACAGCTTTTGTATCGCAGCGCATACTACCTCCCTTTCCGGAAGTGAAGCTGGTAAGTCCGATTTGAAAAATCGGTAAGGGGGCACGTCTTGAAACTCCAGTTTGTATCCTTGGACCACTATTTCTAGCACCCAAGGCTCCAGGGTTGAACGAGCCCAGACCTGACTGAAGAGTTGAAGACGTGCCCCCACTGGTGCGGACTCCAGCAGTGGAGCCCCAGCATCATGCGGTGGATTTGGCAGCAGCCGAGGAGAACTTCTGTTCTTGGGAGCTTGCCACAGCCGGTGACTTTTTCCTCTTCCCCTACCTCTAGCAGCAAGGAAGGAGGACCCTCGTCCTTTTTTGAATTTATTAGACCGAAAGGACTGCATCTGATAAAGAGGCGTTTTCTTTTGTTGTGCAGGGACATACGGTAGAAAAGATGACTTACCCGCGATAGCTGTAGATACCAGGTCCGCGAGGCCCTCACCAAACAAAACACCACCTTTATACGGCAGAGCCTCCATAGCCCTGCTAGAGTCCGCATCACCATTCCATTGATGAGTCCATAACGCTCTCTAGCCAAGATTGCCATGGCATTGGCCCTTGATCCCAAGAGACCAATATCTCTCGCAGCCTCCCTTAGATAGACTGCAGCATCCCTGATATAACCCAGTGTCAAAAGAATGCTATCCCTATCCAGTGTGTCCAAGTCAGATGATAAGTTCTGCCCACTTTTCAATTGCACTACTCACCCATGCCGATGCTACGGCAGGTCTGAGCAGCGTACCCGTAGTGGCGTAAATAGATTTCAAAGTAGTTTCCTGCTTACGATCCGCAGGATCCTTTAGGGCCGCCGTGTCAGGGGACGGAAGCACCACCTTCTTGGACAGCCGTGCTAGACCCTTGTCCACATTGGGGGTTGACTCCCACTTATTCCTATCCTCAGGAGGGGAACGGGTATGCCATAATAATTCTCTTGGGAATCAGCAACTTTTTGTCAGGATTTTCCCAAGCCTTTTCAAAAAGAGTGTTCAGTTCATGAGAGGGAGGAAACGTTACCGGAGGCTTCTTTCCTTTAAACATACAGACCCTTGTCTCAGGAACAGCAGGGTCTTCCGTGATATGCAACACTTCTTTTATTGCCACAATCATGTACTGAATGCTCTTAGCCAGTTTAGGATTCAACCTGGCATCACCATAGTCGACACTGGAATCCGAATCCGTGTCGGTATCTGTGTCTGCTATTTGGGTAAACAGCCGTTTCTGTGACCCTGAGGAAGACTGCATTTGGGATAAAGCATCTTCCATGGATTGTCTCCATGTTTGGTTCTGAGCCTCAGATTTATCCAATCTCTTATTTAATAAAGCCACATTTGCATTCAAGGCACTCAACATATTTACCCAATCAGCAGTTGGCGGTGCCGACAGATTCACTCCCCCACACTGTTCTGTCCCCACACCAGCCTCCTCCTGGGAAGAGCCTTCAGCCTCAGACATGTCGACACTCGTACCGACACCACTATCACACCGGCTATAGGGGCAGACCCACAATAAGGCCTATCAGAGAAAACACAGAGGGAGTTTGCCAGCCCAACCCGGTCTGAAAGCATATAATAATGCCCCAGACCTGTCAGCGCTGTTTAAAATAATAATCAACACCAAAATTTGCTGTGCCCCCCCCCCCCCCCCCCCCCCCTGTTTAGCACCCTGTTACTTGTGACAGAAGTGTAGGAGGCCAGGACCAGCGTCTCTGCATCACAGTGGAGAGAAAATGGCGCTGAGTACAGCTGGGAGGACAAAGCCCCCGCCCCCTTCATGGCGTGCTTATGTCCCGCTGTTTTTTTTTAAATACTGTCGGGGGTCTGTATACAGTGCCTAAGCACTGTATACTACTTTTGCCAGGCTGAATGTGATGTATTATTGCTGCCCCGGGCACCCCCCCTGCACCCTGCACCCATGTAGTGCCGCTTGTGTGTGGGAAGCAATGGCTAGCAGCGCGACAGCTGCGCGGTACCTCCGTGACTGAAGTCTTCTGCCATTTGTAATGAAGTCTTCTTTGCTTTGGTTACTCACCCGGCTTCTTTCTTCTGGCTCTGTGAGGGGGACGACGGCGCGGCTCCGGGAACGAGCAGTTAGGCTATACCAAGTGATCAGACCCTCTGGAGCTAATGGTGTCCAGTAGCCTAAGAAGCAGAGCCTTTAACTCACAGAAGTAGGTCTGCTTCTCTCCCCTCAGTCCCACGATGCAGGGAGCCTGTTGCCAGCAGGTCTCCCTGAAAATAAAAAACCTAAATAAAGTATTTTTCAGAGATACTCAGGAGAGCTCCCCTGTTGTATGTCCAGTCTCTCTGGGCACAGAATCTAACTGAGGTCTGGAGGAGGGGCATAGAGGGAGGAGCCAGTTCACACCCATTTAAAGTCTTAAAGTGCCCATGTCTCCTGCGGATCTCGTCTATACCCCATGGTACTTTTGGAGTCCCCAGCATCCTCTAGGTCAAGCAACAGCTATCGGCTTGTCAATCCTTACTGACCAACCAGCACTTCTTCAATATTAAAACCTAAAATCCTAGATAGCAACCTATTGTTTTCCACAAAATAAGAAAAAATAAGAATTTACTTACCGATAATTCTATTTCTCGGAGTCCGTAGTGGATGCTGGGGTTCCTGAAAGGACCATGGGGAATAGCGGCTCCGCAGGAGACAGGGCACAAAAAGTAAAGCTTTAGGATCAGGTGGTGTGCACTGGCTCCTCCCCCTATGACCCTCCTCCAAGCCAGTTAGGTACTGTGCCCGGACGAGCGTACACAATAAGGGAGGAATTTTGAATCCCGGGTAAGACTCATACCAGCCACACCAATCACACCGTACAACTTGTGATCTAAACCCAGTTAACAGTATGATAACAGCGGAGCCTCCGAAAAGATGGCTCACAACAATAATAACCCGATTTTTGTAACTATGTACAAGTATTGCAGATAATCCGCACTTGGGATGGGCGCCCAGCATCCACTACGGACTCCGAGAAATAGAATTATCGGTAAGTAAATTCTTATTTTCTCTATCGTCCTAGTGGATGCTGGGGTTCCTGAAAGGACCATGGGGATTATACCAAAGCTCCCAAACGGGCGGGAGAGTGCGGATGACTCTGCAGCACCGAATGAGAGAACTCCAGGTCCTCTTTTGCCAGGATATCAAATTTGTAGAATTTTACAAACGTGTTCTCCCCTGACCACGTAGCTGCTCGGCAGAGTTGTAATGCCGAGACCTCTCGGGCAGCCGCCCAAGATGAGCCCACCTTCCTTGTGGAATGGGCCTTAACCGATTTAGACTGTGACAGGCCTGCCTCAGAATGTGCAAGTTGAATTGTGTTACAAATCCAACGAGCAATCGCCTGCTTAGAAGCAGGCGCACCCAACTTGTTGGGTGCATACAGTATAAACAGCGAGTCAGATTTTCTGACTCCAGCTGTCCTGGAACATATTTTCAGGGCCCTGACAACTCCTAGCAACTTGGAGTCCTCCAAGTCCCTAGTAGGTGCAAGGCACCACAATAAGCTGGTTCAGGTGAAACACTGACACCACCTTAGGGAGAGAACTGGGGACGAGTCCGCAGCTCTGCCCTGTCCGAATGGACAAACAGATATGGGCTTTTTTGAGAAAAAACCACCAATTTGACACTCGCCTGGTCCAGGCCAGGGCCAAGAGCATGGTCACTTTTTATGTGAGATGCTTCAAATCCACATATTTGACTGGTTTTAAACCAATGTGATTTGAGGAATCCCAGAACTACGTTGAGATCCCACAGTGCCACTGGAGGCACAAAAAAGGGGTTTGTATATGCAATACTCCCTTGACAAACTTCTGGACTTCAGGAACTGAAGCCAATTCTTTCTGGAAGAAAATTTACAGGGCCGAATTTGAACCTTAATGGACCCCAATTTGAGGCCCATAGACACTCCTGTTTTCAGGAAATGCAGGAAACGACCGAGTTGAAATTTCTTTGTGGGCCTTCCTGGCCTCACACCACGCAACATATTTTCGCCACACGTGGTGATAATGTTGTGCGGTCACCTCCTTTCTGGCTTTGACCAGGGTAGGAATGACCTCTTCCGGAATGCCTTTTTTCCCTTAGGATCCGGCTTTCCATCGCCATGCCGACAAACGCAGCTGCGGTAAGTCTTGGAACAGACATGGTACTTGCTGAAGCAAGTCCCTTCTTAGCGGCAGAGGCCATAAGACCTCTGTAAGCATCTCTTGAAGTTCCGGGTACCAAGTCCTTCTTGGCCAATCCGGAGCCATGAGTATAGTTCTTACTCCTCTACGTCTTATAATTCTCAGCACCTTGGGTATGAGAAGCAGAGGAGGGAACACATACACCGACTGGTACACCCACGGTGTTACCAGAACGTCCACATCTATTGCCTGAGGGTCTCTTGACCTGGCGCAATACCTGTCCCGTTTTTTGTTCAGACGGGACGCCATCATGTCCACCTTTGGTATTTCCCAACGGTTTACAATCATGTGGAAAAAACTTCTCAATGAAGTTTCCACTCTCCCGGGTGGAGGTCGTGCTGAGGAAGTCTGCTTCCCAGTTTCCATTCCCGGGATGAAAAACTGCTGACTGTGTTATCACATGATTTTCCGCCCAGCGAAAAGTCCTTGCAGTTTCTGCCATTGCCCTCCTGCTTCTTGTGTCGCCCTGTCTGTTTACGTGGGCGACTGCCGTGATGTTTTTCCCACTGGATCAATACCGGCTGACCTTGAAGCAGAGGTCTTGCTAAGCTTAGAGCATTATAAATTTACCCTTAGCTCCAGTATATTTATGTGGAGAAAAGTCTCCATACTTGATCACACTCCCTGGAAATTTTTTCCTTGTGTGACTGCTCCCCAGCCTCTCAGGCTGGGCTCCGTGGTTACCAGCATCCAATCCTGAATGCCGAATCTGCTGCCCTCTAGAAGATGAGCACTCTATAACCACCACAGGAGAGACACCCTTGGATATTGGGTTATCCGCTGATGCATCTGAAGATGCGATCCGGACCATTTGTCCAGCAGATCCCACTGAAAAGTTCTTACGTGAAATCTGCCGAATGGAATTGCTTCGTAGGAAGCCACCATTTTTACCAGGACCCTTGTGCAATGATGCACTGTTTTTAGGAGGTTCCTGACTTGCTCGGATAACTCCCTGGCTTTCTCTTCCGGGAGAAACACCTTTTTCTGGACTGTGTCCAGAATCATCCCTAGGCACAGCAGACGTGTCGTCGGGATCAGCTGCGATTTTGGAATATTTAGAATCCACCCGTGCTGATTGTAGCAGTATCCGAGATAGTGCTACTCCGACCTCCAACTGTTCCCTGGACTATGCCCCTATCAGGAGATCGTCCAAGTAAGGGATAATTAAGACGCCTTTTCTTCGAAGAAGAATCATCAATTCGGCCATTACCTTGGTAAAGACCCCAGGGTGCCGTGGACAATCCAAACGGCAGCGTCTGAAACTGATAGTGACAGTTCTGCACTACGAACCTGAGGTACCCTTAGTGAGAAGGGCAAATTTTGGGACATAGAGGTAAGCATCCCTGATGTCCCGGGACACTATATAGTCCCCTTATTCCTGGTTCGTTATCACTGCTCTGAGTGACTTCATCTTAATTTGAACCTTTGTAAGTGTTCAAAAAAAAATTTTTAGAATAAGTCTCACCTAGCCTTCTGGCTTCAGTACCACAATATAGTGTGGAATAATACCCCTTTTCTGTAGTAGGAGGGGTAATTTAATTATCACCTGCTGGGAATACAGCTTGTGAATTTTTTCCCATACTACCTCCTTGTCGGAGGGAGACTTGGTAAAGCAGACTTCAGGAGCCTGCGAAGGGGAAACGTCTCGACATTCCCATCTGTACCCCCGGGATACTACTTGTAGGATCCAGGGGTCCTGTACGGTCTTGTCAGACGCGGTGGAACGCTTCTGTTCCTGGGAATGGGCTGCCTGCTGCAGTCTTCTTCCCTTTCCTCTATCCCTGGGCAGATATGATCTTATAGGGACGAGAGGACTGAGGCTGAAAAGACGGTGTCTTTTTCTGCAAAGATGTGACTTAGGGTAAAAAACGGTGGATTTTCCAGCAGTTGCCGTGACCACCAGGTCCGATGGACCGACCCCAAACAAGTCCTCTTCCTGTATACGGCCATACTGTGCCGTTTGGAATCTGCATCACCTGACCACTGTCGTGTCCATAACATCTTCTGGCAGTTATGGACATCGCGTTTATTCATGATGCCAGAGTGCAAATATCCCTCTGTGCATCTCGCATATATAGAAATGCTCTATAGTCAATAAAATACTGTCCCTGTCAAGGGTATCAATATTTTTAGTCAGGGAATCCGACCAAGCCACCCTAGCTCTGCACATCCAGGCTGAGGCGATCGCTGGCCGCAGTATAACACCAGTATGTGTGTATATACTTTTTATTATATTTTCCAGCCTTGTCAGCTGGTCCTTGAGGACGGCCCTATCTATAGACGGTACCGCCACTTGTTTTGATAAGCGTGTGAGCGCCTTATCCACCTTAAAGGGTGTTTCCCAACGCGCCCTAACTTCTGGCGGGAAAGGGTATACCGCCCATAATTTTCTATCGGGGGGAACCCACGCATCATCACACACTTTATTTAATTTATCTGATTCAGGAAAAACTATGGTAGTTTTTTCACATCCCACATAATACCCTCTTTTGTGGTACTTGTAGTATCAGAAATACGTAACACCTCCTTCATTGCCTTTAACGTGTGGCCCTAATAAGGAATACGTTTGTTTATTCACCGTCGACACTGGATTCAGTGTCCCTGTCTGTGTCTGTGTCGACCGACTAAAGTAAACGGGCGTTTTAAAACCCTTGACGGTGTTTTTGAGACGTCTGGACCGTACTAATTGTTTGTCGGCCGTCTCATGTCGTCAACCGACCTTGCAGCGTGTTGACATTATCACGTATTTTCCTAAATAAGCCATCCATTCCGGTGTCGACTCCCTAGAGAGTGACATCACCATTACAGGCAATTGCTCCGCCTCCTCACCAACATCGTCCTCCTACCTGTCGACACACACGTACCGACACACAGCACACACACAGGGAATGCTCTGATAGAGGACAGGACCCACTAGCCCTTTGGAGAGACAGAGGGAGAGTTTGCCAGCACACACCAAAACGCTATAATTATATAGGGACAACCTTATATAAGTGTTTTCCCTTATAGCATCTTAATATATATATAAGCATATCGCCAAATTAGTGCCCCCCCTCTCTGTTTTAACCCTGTTTCTGTAGTGCAGTGCAGGGGAGAGCCTGGGAGCCTTCCCTCCAGCCTTTCTGTGAGGGAAAATGGCGCTGTGTGCTGAGGAGATAGGCCCCGCCCCTTTTTCGGCGGCCTCGTCTCCCGCTCTTAACGGATTCTGGCAGGGGTTAAATATCTCCATATAGCCTCCGGAGGCTATATGTGAGGTATTTTTAGCCAAATTAGGTATTCATTTGCCTCCCAGGGCGCCCCCCTCCCAGCGCCCTGCACCCTCAGTGACTGCCGTGTGAAGTGTGCTGAGAGGAAAATGGCGCACAGCTGCAGTGCTGTGCGCTACCTTTAGAAGACTGAGGAGTCTTCTGCCGCCGATTCTGGACCTCTTCTTACTTCAGCATCTGCAAGGGGGCCGGCGGCAAGGCTCCGGTGACCATCCAGGCTGTACCTGTGATCGTCCCTCTGGAGCTGATGTCCAGTAGCCAAGAAGCCAATCCATCCTGCACGCAGGTGAGTTCACTTCTTCTCCCCTAAGTCCCTCGTTGCAGTGATCCTGTTGCCAGCAGGACTCACTGTAAAATAAAAAACCTAAGCTAAACTTTCCTAAGCAGCTCTTTAGGAGAGCCACCTAGATTGCACCCTTCTCGGCCGGGCACAAAAATCTAACTGGCTTGGAGGAGGGTCATAGGGGGAGGAGCCAGTGCACACCACCTGATCCTAAAGCTTTACTTTTTGTGCCCTGTCTCCTGCGGAGCCGCTATTCCCCATGGTCCTTTCAGGAACCCCAGCATCCACTAGGACGATAGAGAAATAATAAATATGTACATATGTAAAAAAATAATAATACAGGTAATATCTTTATGTTTTCTGTATGTGAAGCTACAGCTCCTTATAGGATTCAGCCACAACAAAAAATCCACCTAGGAAGAATAAAAAAACAAGAAGAGACTGCAAGATATAGCATGTTAAGAGTAATTAGAAGCTGAATATTACTACTCTTCATGCATTTGTTAAGAGCTTGACATGCTTCAAAAAGTACGTGCATGTGCAGAACGGGTCCGGCGATCGCATCGTAGAAATGCAAACACCTCTGCCTGATTCACAGGCAGAGGCATTCGGGGGAGGGGCGTTTTCCGGGAGTGGCGAGGCCAAGCACTGCCTTGCAAAATGCCGTTTTCTTGGCCTCGCAATCCACCCTGCACCGGTAAGCCTGAGTAAAGCTCAATTTTTTATTTATTTTTTAGTCTACATTAGAAAAACCATAGTTTGTTAGAGGAGTCTCCATTTTTACCAGCACGAGAGGATTCAGTGAAAACTGGCTACAATAGGGCTTATTCAGGTAGGTCCATTTTACAAACATATCTAATACTGTTAACAGAATTAGATGTCCAGAAACAACTCAATGAAACAGTACATAGCACTCACAATGACCGCTATAATACTCTGACCAGAGTGTGTGGGAATATATCTGACTGTTCTTGACACATGCTCCAAATCCTCCAGTCAGGGCCAGTGACGGGGAAGGGGGAGTCAAAGGGGACACCTGTACCGAGCCCCCAAGGATCAAAGGGGCCCCAAGTATACGCCACTTATTGTGCCCGGCAGGGATAGGGCAGCGAACTAGGTGGTATGGGTGCAGTCTCATAGTGACAAGAGCTCTGTTACAGGCAGTTACAGGAGATGGCAGCAACTCCGCTGGCCAGGATTCCTGTGCTCTGCGCCGGCCTTTTCTGGTGGGGTGTAAGGGACGATGGTACCTGCTGTGCAGTGTTCAGGCCTGTATACTGGGGAGTGCAGAGTGTATCTCTCCGTGGGGTAAGGTGAGGGGATACAGGGTTTTGGAATGGGGTGGAGGAGCTGGGAATGCAGCATGGAGTCATTGGAGAGAGACAGACTGGGGTGTGTGGGAGGAAGGAGAGAGGGAGCTACAGACTGAATATTTTTCGTCAAAGAACATTGAAACGTTGACACAAGACACCGTGTGGTCTGTTTCTTTCATATTGGGCCATGAGTGCCGCCGACCGGGTAGCTATACTGTGCAACAACATGACAGTTAGCAGCAGGACGCTGTTACATGCTGGCCAGTCAATGTTTCACTTTAATGATAAAATTTCGTCAGATAAAATGAAATGTTGACTGACCAGCTGTGTTATACAAAGTCCCATGAGTTCTGCATACTTATCCATCGCACATTATATTATATATTATATAATCTGAGGGTTCCCCAGAGATATCACTGTACTGGGCCTCAAGATTTCTGTTGCCAGCTCTGCCTCCAGTCAGGTCTTACAGGTGTCAGAATATTAAACACATCACATTTTCTGCCTGCTGCATTAAAACAGCAGGCAGAACTAAGGGACCGGTGGTGCTACACCGTTCTGGGCAGTTAGGAAGCAGATAATGCACCATTGCACCTAATATTACTGAAAGAAAAAGAAAAAATTAAAAAAAAAAAAAACATTTAAATAAGATGAAATTCAAAAAAAAAAATAAAAAAAAAATTTGATAACTCACCATATATGAGAGAAATGTTGCAGGTCCATTACGGAATGCTCTGGATTATTAAAAACAGTTTTGCTTATTCTTAAGCAGCCACGAGACAAACTGCAAATAGAGGGTTGTCTAGGTGTACCATTTTTAGCTGTGAAACAGGATTCAATGTATCCAATTGGCTGGGTTAGAATACAACCTGTTTAAAATAAACCAAGAATATTATTATAAAGATTATAATGCAAATGTTTTCCTACATGTTGCCATTTTATGAATACAATTTTTTCCAAAGAGCTTGGCTGCATATAGGCATAACACTGAGCTGTACACATGGCTGATTCATGTTTGTAAGAAAAAAAAAAAAGTAACTGTGCCTGAAACAAACCATGTTGCCATGCAGGGGGAGCAAATACATTTATATAATTTTCTGTACAGGATAAATACTGGCTGCTTTTCAATGTAGCCCAAAAATAATAGTTATGGTAGACTCTATTTAGTCCACAGTATCCACAGGATAAACATTGGGATATGAGGTAGCGACAGCAGATTGGCACCAATGATCAAAGCTATTGGCCTCCCAGAATGCAATGGGCCAGTCCCCTATATCCCTGCCTCAGGCAATTCAGTTGTTTTCCAAGGCTCAAGGCAGGAGCATCACAGAGAGCCCTAATCAGGCGAGAAGAACACACATGCACGCCCTTCTGTACAAGAAGGAAGAGGTTAGTAGGTGAAAAGATCCTCAAATCAGGTGCGTCAGGGTGGGATCCCTGTAGATACTGTGGTTATCAACGGTAAATCTACCATAACTATTATTTCTCCTGCAGGGTCTACAGGTTATCCACAGGATACACCTTGGGATGTCCCAAAGCAAATTTAGTGTGTGTGGGGGGGACGCTCCTGACAGTACAGGAGAATCCTTTGCCCGAATTCAACGTCCTGAGAGACAAAGGTATCAAAGGCATAATATCTAATGAATGTGTTAATGGAAGACCATGTGGCTGCCTTACATATCTGTTCAGCTGAAGCACCACGCTGTGCTGCCCATGATGGACCTACCTTACGAGTAGAGTTAACATTAGCCGGAATATGGAGATCAGCTTGAGAATATGCTTCTGAAATAGTTATCCGCCAGTGTCTCCTTGTCAGCAGGCCATCCTCTCTTGTGAAATCCATAGAGAACAAAGAAAGTGTCTGTCTTTCTAATGGCACTGGTATGATCCACGTAGATCCTTAAGGCACGGACTACGTCCAACGATGCATCTCCAGCAGAAAGGTCCGGCCCTTGGAAGGTTGGGACTACAATTTCTTTGTTAAGGTGGAATTTGGACACTACCTTAGGAAGATACCCAGATTTGGTTCTGAGAACCGCTCTATCTGGATGAAAAATCAGAAAAGGAGGGCGACATATTAATGCTCCTAAATCTGAAACTCTTCTAGCTGAAGCAACAGCCAGCACAAAGAGAACTTTAGCTGTCAGTCATTTAAGATCCACTTGCTTTAGTGGTTCAAATGGAGCAACTTGAAGCGCCTTTAGGACTAAACTTAAATCCCAAGGCACTGCAGGAGGAACAAAAGGTTGGATGTGAAGCATTCCCTGAAAGAAAGTGCGCACATCCTGTAGGTTAGCAATTTTCTTTTGAAACCAGTCAATGCTGACACCTGCACTCTCAAGGAAGCCACCCATAGACCTTTGTCCATTCCTGCCTGAAGGAATGCTAAGACTCTGGAAACTCTGAAAGACCTAGGGTCAAATTTACGGTCACCACACCATTTAATATAGGCTCGCCATATTCGGTGATAAATGCGAGCCGAGGATGGTTTCCTTGCTCTGAGAATTGTTTGAATTACCTGTTGTGAGAATCCTCTTGCTTTCAGGATGGAAGTCACAAGAGCCACGCCGTCAAAGACAGTCTATCCAGATACTTGTAATAGCAAGGACACTGAGACAGTAGATCTGGATGTTGAGGGAGTAGGAATGGAACATCCATCGACAGCCTCTGCAGTGTACCAATGTCTTCTGGACCATGCCGGTGGCATCATGGTGCCCTTTCCTTGTTTTGCCTTTCGCATCACCCTGGGTAACAGGGCGATCGATGGAAACGCATAGGCCAGATGAAAGTCCCATCTCACTGACAGGGCATCCACAAAGGTCGCTCTGGGATCCTTTGTTCTTGACCCGTATGCAGGAACTTTGTTGTTCTGATGGGACGCCATGAGATCTATCTCTGGTAACCCCCACTTGTCTACCAGAGTCTTGAAGACCTCAGGGTGTAAAGCCCATTCATTTGCATGAATGGCGTGTCGACTGAGAAAATCGGCTTCCCAGTTTAGGACTCCTGGAATGAATACTACGGACAAGGCTGGATGATGAAGCTCTGCCCACCTTAACGTGTGGTTTACCTCCTTCATTGCTTTTTAGTTGCGAGTTCATCCCTGATGATTGAGGTACGCTACTGCCGTTGCATTGTCCGAGCGAACTTGAACTGGTTTCCCCTAGAGGATGTCCTTTGCCTGAATGAGTGCCATATATTTGGCCTGAAGTTTCAATATATTTATTAGCAGACAACTTTCTTCCTTGGTCCACTGCCCCTGGAAGCAACTCCTTCCTCACACTGCTCCCCAGCTCTAAAGACTGGCTGGCATCCATTGTCAGAACTTCCCAATCCGATATCCAGAAGGGTCTCCCTTTGTCCAGATGGGATGTCTGCATCCACCAGGCTAATGACCTCCTTACTTCCAGAGGAAGGACCATAGTCTGTGTTTTCATTGTCTGATGTAACCCATTCCATGGAAAGGATCAGACATTGTAGAGACCTCGAATGGAATGGAGCATAGCCCACCATGTTGAATGTCGACACCATAGATCCCATCACACGCATTGCTGCGTGAATGGATACCCTTTGACCGTGTAGCAGCTCCTGGATCCTCAACTGAAATTTGGATATTTTGTTCAGAGATAAAATGACTCTTTGAAGACGCGAATCAACACAGCCCCCAAGTGAGTCATACGTTGTGACGGAATCAGGGACGATTTTGCCCAATTTATGAGCTAACCGTGTCTCTGCAAACAAGCTATTGTCTGCTGCAGATGACACTGAAGCAATTCCTGAGACTGTGCCAGGATTAATAAATCGTCGAGTTATGGAAAAATTCTTATCCCCTGTTGATGGAGATAAGCTGCCATTACAACCATCATTTTGGTGAACACTCTGGGAGCTTTGGCCAGGCCAAATGATAGGGCCTGAAACTGAAAGTGTTGCTGGAGGATAGCAAACCGGAGATAGCACTGACAGGACAGTGCTAGAGGAACATGTAGGTAAGCATCCTGAAAATCCAGGGAAACCATAAAATCCTCCGGCTCCATGGCCAAAATAATGGAACGTAAAGTCTCCATTTGAAACCAAGGCATACAAACGTACTTGTTTAGCACTTTGAGATTGAGTATGGGCTGGAACGACTCATTTGGCTTCTGAACCAGAAACAGTTTGGAATAAAAACCTGGTCCTCGCAGCGCAGTAGGAACTGGAATTGTCACTCCTGACTGAAACAACTTCTGAACTGTATCTTGCAAAGTCCTGGCCTTCATTTACACTGAAGACGGGCTGGTACAAAAACAAAAAAAACAACTACCTTTGAGGAGGGTGTTTCTTGAAGGCAAACGCATAACCGTGAGATACCGCTTCTTGCACCCAGGCATCTGTGGTGGACTGCTGCCAGATCTGTGAAAAATGAAGAAGTTAGCCTCCCACCCTGGGATCCCCCAGGTGGAGGCCCGCACCATCAAGCTGATGGCTTCAATTCTGCTTTGGAAGCTGGCCCTCTGGTAGCGCAGTGCTTTTTAGTCTTACCAGACTTGTCAGATTGAGACTGTTTGCCATAACCCTTTCCTTTTGCTTTTCCGAAAAGCTGGAAATCTAGGCTTGGATTTGTATGCGGAAGGAAACTTCACTTTCTTGGAGTCTGCTTCTGATTCCAAAATACTGTTTCATTCTTTACCAAAAGAATATCTCCAGTAAAAGGCAGGACTCTAGAACCTTCTTAGATTCTGAGTCAGCTTTCCATGTACGTAGAGCTGCTACTGCTGAAGCTGATGCTTGAGAGGCAATTGTACCCATATCCAAGGCTGCTTCTTCCATAAAAATAACCGCCTGTTTAATATGTGCAATATGGGATTTTTGCTCTCTAAATTCCAATGAAAGATCATCCTCCAATGCATCAGCCCAGGCTGCCACTGCTTTTGCTATCCAGGTGTGTTTTTTTTTTTTTAAATCTACTTTCATATCTGTGACATAATTTAATGATGTTGAAGGCAGAGGTAATGTAGATTTGTGTACCAATCGAATGACACAGCGTATCTACTTTGGGAGCAACCTCCCTTTTCAAACAGTCCCCAGCTGGAAGAGGATAATTGGAATTCCATTTCTTTGGAATTCTAAACTTCTTACTGGGTGTAACCCAAGCCCCTTGCATAATTTCCGTCAGCTGTTCTGACCCAGGAAGTTTAGTCCCAACTGTTTTGGGACATTTAAACACAGGTGCCTTAGATTTTAACAAAGGCTCTGCTGCTTCCTCTAAGGACAGAATGGCTTTCATAGCACTAATTAGCTCAGGTATGTCCAGCTGAGGCCTTCATCCTCGTCTCTGTATGCAGACCCGGAGTGCGATGAGTCCTCATCCTCCGACGAGTCCTCATCTGAAACATTTGTAGACTGTGAAGATGTTGTTTCAGGTCTATGTGATTTACTTACCACCGGCCTTTCAGCCTATTTTTGTTGAGAGGCTGCAGATTCCTGTACTGGATGTGATAAACCACAGGGGTAATGTTACATGTAAGGGTTGATAAGGTAACCTATCCCTGGTATAGGAGCTGGCATTATCCGCTCAGCTATACTGGATAATGTCTGTGCAAAAGTAGCTCATGGGGGTTCAACTTGAACCCGTGTCTGCTCGGATTATTCAGGAGGCTTTGGTGAAAGCTAAAACAATTTGCACATAATCCATTTTGAACCAGACACTGAGAAATTAACACAGCTTTGCAAGACAAACATGAAATGAGCGTTGGTGCTGCTGTGGAGAGAGAGTGTACCCTCCTCACCCTTGCCTCTCTTAGACATGATAAATAAATCACACACATGTAATTACACAATTTGTGACTGAACTCATTTTTAAATTTGTTAAAGTGACATACAATCCGATCCCTCTCTGCCTTGCACCAGCATTGAGGATCGGAATACACAGAAACTGACAGAATTATAGTAAAGTCTGCAATCACACTAGCAATCACTCACAGGTTATACATTAGTATAATAAGCAATATGAGCACATAATCAACTAGATACATTTTAAGTATGTAGGAGAAACATATTACTGCATTACCTTATATAGGAGATTAAACGTATTCAGTCTCACAGCAAAAGAAACAGCAGCAACAGTTTACAGACTCATATGCATCAGGCACTTATCGAACTAGTCGTACTCAAAGGTAGATAGACTTAGTGTTGTATCACCCGGCTCAGCAGATTAGTATGATAAGCAGATTAGTATAATAAGCAATATGAGCACATAATCAACTAGATACATTTTAAGTATGTAGGAGAAACATATTACTGCATTACCTTATATAGGAGATTAAACGTATTCAGTCTCACAGCAAAAGAAACAGCAGCAACAGTTTACAGACTCATATGCATCAGGCACTTATCGAACTAGTCGTACTCAAAGGTAGATAGACTTAGTGTTGTATCACCCGGCTCAGCAGATTAGTATAATAAGCAGATTAGTATAATAAGCAATATGAGCACATAATCAACTAGATACATTTTAAGTATGTAGGAGAAACATATTACTGCATTACCTTATATAGGAGATTAAACGTATTCAGTCTCACAGCAAAAGAAACAGCAGCAACAGTTTACAGACTCATATGCATCAGGCACTTATCGAACTAGTCGTACTCAAAGGTAGATAGACTTAGTGTTGTATCACCCGGCTCAGCAGAGTGGGATACAGGGAGACCACCCCACTTCCAGTATCGATCAATACGTTAGTGAACGCTGAGTGGATCCAGACGCTATTCGTGTACACAACCGTCCAAGTGAACACCGATGCACCAATCATACAGCGCCTATGTTGCGACTGAGT